>NW_028261395.1:31291561-31612811 GCF_051295495.1 Thamnophis sirtalis
CACAAATCCGCGGTAGACTAAAGCGCGCTCGACGAAAGCGCGTACGTGACGTCATCACAGCGCGACAAAAACGGCACGCTGTGAGCGGTAAATTTAAAATTAACGTGAAAACCTTACCCTAACCCCCCCAAACCTAACCCTAAACCTAACCCTAAGCCTAACCCTTAACTAACCCTAAACCTAACCCTAAACCTAACCCTAACGCTTAACGTAACCCTAACCTTAACCCTAACCCTAAACCTAACCCTTACCTTTATGTGAATCGGCTTGCTTTAATTTTATTTTAATTTTAATTTAATTTATTTTTAATTTTATTTGTCGCGCTGCTGATGACGTCACGTACGCGCTTTGATCGGGCGCGCTTTAGTGGACCGCGGTTTTGACGGGTCACGAGGTGAAGGTCATTGTGAACATGAGCAATCACAGATTTTAATATCGGGCCCTATCTAGCCAAGTGAAATTCAATGTAGAGAAAAGTATACTTAGGCAAGAAGAAGAAAAACAAACAAAAGTACCCATATAGACTGGGTGAAACCGGACTTAATAGCAGTAACTGTGAGAGGGAACTTGGAGTCCTAGTGGACAACCAATGAAATATGAGCCACAGGTGGGCAGGTGGCAGCCAAAAAAGCCAATGCAGTCCTAAATTGCATTAATAGTGGGATTCAATCAAGATCAATGGAGGTACTAATACCGCTCTTTAAAGCCTTACTAAGACCACACCTAGCATACTACATCCAGTTTTGGTCACCACACTGTAAAAAAGATGTTGAGACTCTAGAAAGAGTGCAGAGAAGAGCAACCAAGAGGATTAGGGGACTGGAGGCTAAAACATGAAGAACGGTTGCATGAATGTCTATTTTAATGAAAAGAAGGACCAGGGGAGAAATGATAGCAGTCTTCCAATATTTGAGGGGCTGTCACAGAAAGGAAGGAGTCAAGCTATTCTCCAAAGCACCTGAAAGCCAGCCAAGGAACAATGGGTGGAAACTGATCAAGGAGAGATTCAAGATAGAAACAAGAAGACATTTTCTGACAGTGAGACCAATCAACCCATGGAACAGAAGCTGCCTTCGGAAGTTGTGGGAGCTTCATCACTGGAGGCTTTTGAGATTGGACAGCCACTTGTCAGAATTGGTATAGAGTCTCCTGCTTGAGCAGAGGATTGGACTAGATGACCTACAAGGTCCTTTCCAACTCTCTTATTCTAAGTCACCATGAGAATTGGAGTTTGAAGCAGTTGACCAACAGAGGGAGTCTTCTCTTCACGCAGTGGTAAATTTAGTATTTTTCCTTAAAATGGAGAAATCTTTCATCTGGTGTGATTGACTGCAGCCCAGCAATGGCAAGAATGGAATAAAATCTTTCAGACAGAGAGAAGGCAGAAAAGTGCATGATTCGGTTAGGTATCTGAGGCCATTCAGATATTTTGAAATATCTGTAAGCAGAGCAGCTCTTCAATGAATTTGGTGGTGCTTCAAAATGAATGCAGCCCCCAAGGGGGGCACACAAATAAGATTTGGCTTTCTACAGTTTTGTGTTTTCCAGATGTCTTGGATCCCACTCTCATAAAATCCCAGCATGAAAAATTGCAAACCAGAAGAATGTCTTTATTTTATCTCTTATTCTGGCACAGACCCTTTGTCCTTATCTTCTCCTTGCAAATGTGCTCTGAACTGGACCCAATATTCCTTTTAGTTTAAAACGCAATCACCGAGAGAAATTAATGGGGAATTTGACTGCCAATGTACTTCGGTCCAATCTGTTCATTTTTAAACGGGAAAGTTCAAAAAACCTCAAGAGATCTTTCTTGCATTTCTAGAAGTTGTGGTTTTTTTTTAAACTGACAGCATCTCTAACAGAAAACGGAATGTTGATTCTGGAAATTCTGGGCACTTAGATATCAAAGTGGGCCCCAGGTCTTCTCCATTAAGTAAAACATAAATTCTTTTTCCTTGCTGCAGAACAAAATAAGATAATTAAATCCAATAGACCAGGGGCGTCAAACTCAATTTCATTGAGGGCTGCATCAGGCTTGTGTTTGACCTCAGGGGGCCAGGGGGCAGCGTGATCAGGATGAGTGTGGCCAGGGTAGGCCTGGCCAGCTAGACATCACTCGTGGAGGCTCTGTTTTCAGCTGGGGGGGGGGACACATGACCCTCCTGATCTCTGTGTGAGACCTGGAAGCCATCTTTTACCTTTGGACCTTCAGGCCACATTTTTCCACTGTGGGAAAATGAGAGGGAGAGATTACATAGAATGTGGGTGATGTATCGTCAAAATAACATTCGTTCTTAGAAAGTCAAGGCCACTTGGCCCTGCAGCTGTGATGAGGTGACTGGGAGACATCTCTAGTTTTGGACAGTGAATGATTGGACCATGTGATGGACATATGGGTGCTGGGCAGGGATTTGAATTTTCATTTGGGTGGGAAAAACGGAAGCTTTCAGATTCAGGTTTACCCAGAGGTGCCAATATGACATCTCTAATAAAATGGAACTTTGAAGAAACTCAAGCCTCGGAGTCTTCTTAAATTTGGGAGTGTTACTTGAAACCCTGACAGAAGGCTTTTGTTCCATCTTCCACAGGTCTACTTCTCTATATTAAGGCAAGGACGTGCTAAAGTGGATCTTGAGCATTTGAGGAGAACATACTGAGAAATTCAAAATTTACTACACTACCCATGTTTTCCCCAAAATAAGGCTGGGTCTTATATTAATTTTCGCTTATTTTCTGGTTGGGTCTTATTTTCATGGAAATATGGTACTAAATGTATCTGTCTGGTTGATTATCTTAACTGGGGCTTATTTTGGGATATGGCTTAAATGACAAGGATTCACGCTAGGTCTTATTTTCCAGTTGGGTCTTATGTTCAGGGAAACAGAGTGTTAAGAGTTGATCAGTTGCTTTTCAGAATTGGAAGGAAACTTGGAGGTCTTCTAGTCCAACTCCCTGCTCAAGCAGGAGACTATTCTGGAGAAATGTCTGTCCAATCTTTTCTTAAAAGCCTCCAGTGATGGAGCACCCACAACTTCTGGAGGTGAAACATTCCATGGATTAATTGTTCTCATTGTTAGGAAATAGAGCACACTGCTATGCTTCAGATGGTGGGACCTGCCCTACAGTGCTCCTGTGGTCTTTACATCACATGCCTGAATTTTTTTGTACTTTCCATACATTGTATTAAATGTGAGCTTCTGAACCCAAGCATACTATCCATGCTGAGTGGGCAGAGCCTTTGCTGAATTGGTCTCCTTAATCATTTTTGGACAGATTGTCCTGGAATAACGCAGATAAGATGTTTGGTTACTTGAAGCAAGGAGTGAAGGTAAAGGTTCCGCTCGCATATATGTGCTAGTCATTCCCAACTCTAGGGGGGGTCTCCTCTCCATTTCAAAGCCAAAGAGCCAGCGCTGTCCAAAAACGTCTCCGTGGTCATGTGGCTGGCATGACTAAACGCCAAAGGCACACAGAACACTTTTACCTTCCCACCAAAGGTGGTCCCTATTTTTCTACTTACATTTTTATGTGCTTTCGAACGTCTAGGTTGGCAGAAGCTGGGACAAGTAACGGGAGCTCACTCCGTTACATAGCACTAGGGATTCGAACTGCCAAACCTTTCTGATCAACAAGCTCAGCGTCTTAACCACTGAGCCACCGTGTCCCTCGAAGCAAGGAGTAGGAAGAGGTTAATTTTTTTCTTTTCTGTGAAAATGGGCATGTATCTGCCAAGCCTGTCGAATGCCTTTCTGCCTTTCCAGCAGTTCCAAGCCAGGATTAGATGTATGTTTTATATCCTCCTTTTAATCTGTGGGCATTGGAAAGCATGATAGGGACTCAACTCTTTAATCCATAGCAATACATAATGCAAGTTGGCCAAGAACTTTTATGAAGTGTGAATCCATGAGACAGTTTCTGTTAATAAAATTCTTGCAAAGTTAACTGAAACCAGCTGAGCAGCCCCTTGGTTAGAAGAGACATGGTGCAGTTCTAGAGAAAGCCTACAGAGGGCGCATTTAGGAATGTGATGGAGGAAAAAAAAACCAGGATATTTCTATAAAGCAGAACCAAAGTCTTCATTTAAGCATATATGATAATACTTTCTGCATTATGAACCTGGAATGAGTTTCGATTTCTGGGATCCGAGGAGCCCAGATTTATTTTGCAGACTTAATATTACATTGTTTTCCTTGTCTTTCCTTGAGTCCAACTTTTCTTCCCGTATCTCTGCTTTTTCCATGTATTCCCTACATCAGTGATGGCTAACCTTTTCCAGACTGAGTGCCCAAAGTGTGTGTGTGCGTGCACGAATGGGTCTGCGCCTAAACACCCAAAATACAATGTGCATGCATCCCCCAATGTGCACTGCCCCCCTGCACCTGTCCGTACGGCCCCCTCGCATACCCCCCCCCACATATGTGTGTTTACCCCATTGCACGCTCCACACTCCCCTGTGTATGCGCAAGCGCCTGCAGACCACAGGTGGGTTGCTCTCGGTTCAGCCTGGATCGGACGAACCAATAGTAGCAGTGGTGGGAGGCTCTGCCCACCCACCCACTCAGATTCTTCTGCACATGTGCAGAAGCATTGTGCATGCGAGCGGATCCAAACTGGTAGTACAAAAATTGGCAACCCACCACTGGTGCGGCCCCCTCGCATGTGCCCCTGCGTATGCGACCCATTGCAGGCACCCCACTCCCCTGTGCATGTGCATGCACCCCCATATGCGCCCTGCCCCTGCGCATGCATGGCAGAGACCCAACGACCATCTGGCCAGTGCGTGCACATACATGGTGGAACTGAACTAGGGCAACAGCTTGCATGCCCACAGAGAGAATGCTGTGTCCCACCTGTGGCACATGTGTCATAGGTTTGCCATCACAGTTCTACATCTTGGTGCGTCTTATACTCCGGTGCATCTTATACTCCGAAAAATACGGTAACTCTTGTCCTGTCCTGTGGTAAGTTGGTCCACAATGAGTTGACTGTGGCAAGTTGGCCGCGGTGAATTGGCCATGCCGAGTTGTCCTAGAGTTCTAGAACCCTTTTAGGAGACTGATCAAACTGATCAAAACTGGCTGAATACCACCTCTGGTTTTGCCCCATTTTATGACCTCCCTTTCCAGAGTTGTTAAGTGAATCCCTGCAGTTGTTAAGTTAGTCACACGCTCATGAAACGAATCCCACTTCCCTCATGGACTTTGCTCATCAGAAGGTCGCAAAAGAGGATCACGTGACACCGGGATACTCCAACCATTGTAAATATGAACTAGTTGCCAAGCATCTGAATTTTGGTCCTGTGATCACAGGGATACTGCAAAGGTGGTAACTGTGAAAAACGGTCATAAATCTCTTTTTGCAGTGCCCGTTGTAACTTTGGTTAATGACTAAGCGAACTGTTGGAAGTCAAGGACTGGAGATGGTGAGATGTTGAAGATCACATAGAAGCAGCAATGGCTTTCTTGAAGTCATGTACATCAGTGGTCACCAACTGGTGGTCCATGGACCACTGGTGGTACATGAGAAAATTTTGGTCCGCAGAAAAATTATTTGCATTTTTTATATTGCACTAAATTAGCAATAGCAATAGCAATAGCAATAGCAGTTAGACTTATATACCGCCTCATAGGGCTTTCAGCCCTCTCTAAGCAGTTTACAGAGTCAGCATATTGCCCCCAACAACAATCCGGGTCCTCATTTTACCCACCTCGGAAGGATGGAAGGCTGAGTCAACCCTGAGCCGGTTAGATTTGAACAGCCGAACTGCAGAACTGCAGTCAGCTGAAGTAGCCTGCAGTGCTGCATTTAACCACTGCGCCACCTCAGCTCAGGAGTCGTCAAACTACAGCCCCTGGGCTGGATACGTGCAATGAATGCTTGCGTTGCTGCAGAGTGTCTCCCCCTTCGAGGTCTTTTTGTGCGGGTCAGAGAGGGGGCAGAAATTCCGACTTGGGGTCTGCTTCAGTCTCTTGGTGTGGGGCTTTGGGTGAACGCTGGAGGGAAGCGCCACTGGTGGCAAAGAGCTGGAGGGCCTCATTCCAGTGGGACTGCATCATGGCCTGGAACTGGCTGATCCGGTAACAGAAAATTTAAGTAGTTCGAAGAACCGGTAGCAGAAATCTTGAGTAGTTTGGAGAACCAGTAGCTGAAATTTTGAGTAGTTCGGGGAACTGGAAGCGGAATTTTTGAGCAGTTCAGAGAACCGGTAGCAGAAATTTTGAGTAGTTCAGAGAACTGGCAGATTTAAAATGATGAATCTAGTGGTCCCTGAGGTCCGAAAATTTGATGATCCCTGATGTACATCTCCATTCTGTTAAGCCACCCCACTGTGGTGGTAGATGCTATTGTCCTTAATTGTCCAGAATTTCAGGGCTGACAAGAAATACAAAGCTGAGAGGCCTGGTGGCCTTCAAAGAGCCCAGTGTTTACCGCCGGCCCTGTAGTTCATTGTGTCTTGCAATAGGGTGACACAAGATTTATTGGAAATTCTGAGGAAACAAGGAAGTCCTTCACTCCAGGAAAAATGTGCTTTTCATGGTTTCATTGTACCCGGGAGAGTTCAGTTGCTGAAATATTTCAAATTTGCACTAAGCGCTCAAAGGAAGAGAAAATAGTGTCAGGCACTGGGGTGGGAGCTAAAATTGATTGGACTGGAAGAAGCTGCTGGTCTTGGGAAGAAAATATGACATGGAAGATGACTTTTGCAAGTGATATTACCCTCCCTCCCCAGTGGAATACTTAATATAGCTAAGGTGTTATATTGGTTAAAAAGAATTATTGTGACAGAATGCATAGAACATGCTATTGTTTTGCCCTTCTTCATTCCTTGGGTTGGGGTTAGTTCTTTGCACAAGTGTAGAGAGTTGCGCAAAAAAAGAAAAGGGAAGGGAATTTTCTACAGTACCTATGCTGGGAGTCAAAGGCCATACATCTGGAAGTTGTTCAGATTGAAAAACCCTGCTGTAAGAGAGAGAAAGAGAGAGAGTAAATAGATGGATGGATGGATGGATGGATGGATGGATGGATAATAGAGTAGGGATAGATGAATTGATAGATGGATAGATTAGATTAGATTAGATTAGATTAGATTAGATAGATGATAGATAGTTAGATAGATAGTTAGATAGATAGATAGATAGATGATAGATAAAACAGAGATAGTGTAAATGAATGGATAGACGGATAGATGGATAGACGGATCGACAAATCGACAGACAGATAGACAGACAGATAATGAAGATAGATAATAGTAATAACAGCAACAACAGTAATAATAGATATAGATGGAGAGAGAGAGAGAGAGAGAGAGAGAGAGAGAATAGTAATAACAGCAGCAGCAACAATTATATATGTGTGTGTGTGTTTATTTATTGTTGTTGTTGCTATTATTACTATTATCTATCTATCTATCTATCTATCTATCTCTGTCTATAGCTATTATTACTGTTGTTGCTTTTATTACTATTATCTATCTTCATTATTTGTCTGTCTGTCTGTCGATACACAGACACAGAGAGAGAGAGAGAGAGAGAGAAAAGAAGAAGAAGAAGAAGAAGAAGAAGAAGAAGAAGAAGAAGAAGAAGAAGAAGAAGAAGAAGAAGGAGGAGAAGAAGACAGGCAACCAGGCAATAGACAGAATTGCTATCGTTCTTACCCAGTTGCTGAAACCCAGAACATTGTTGCTCTTTAATTAGAAAAAGGCGCCGTTTCCTGCTTTCAGGAAGACGATATAGGCTGTTTCAACAGCAAATTCCAGTTGTCAGGAAGAGGTATGTATATACATTGGAGAGCAGAGTGATGGGAAGACGTATGGCCCCAGGCGAAGACTGAGTAAGCAAACAAAGCCATTTGCTTCCCACTTGGAAAGAGAAAAGCGTCTCAGGGAAGGGAATCACTCCTGCTGGGTGGGTGTTGATAGATAATCTGGAGGGGCCTCTCTGAGGTGGATCTATTTTTAGTCCTGCTTCAATTACACTTAAATCAATGTGATCTATTTTAGTGAGACCAGCTACACCGACTACAGACTTCACCGGGCCTGTTGTAAGCACGCTCTTAAGCAAGGCAAAATGGAAGGTCTGCACTTTGTTTTGCTTTGCTAAATTTGGGTAGTCCTCGACCTTAATGACCACAGTGAGATGGTTGTTAAGCGAGTTTTGCTCCATTTTACAACCTTCCTTCCCACAGTTATTAAGTGAATCCCTGCCGTTGTTAAGTTAGCAGCACGGTGGTGAAACGAATCTGGCTTCCCCACTGACTTTGCTTTTTGGGAGGTTGCAAAAGGGGATCACAGACCCTAGGATGCAGGGATGCTGTGACAGTCGTAAGCAGTGGTGGGTTTCAAAAAAATTTGGAACCTACTCTGTGGGTGTGGCCTCCTTTGTGGGAGTGGCTTGCTGGCCATGTGACCTGGTGGGAGTGGCTTGCCAGCCATGAGACCTGGTGGGAGTGGCTTGCCGGGCATGTGACTGGGTGGGAGTGGCTTGTCAGCCATGTGACCAGGTGGGTGTGGCTTGCTGACCATGTGGCCAGGTGGGAGTGGCTTGCTGGCCTTGTGACTGAGTGGGAGTGGCCAAGACGAACTACAATAAGATTAAAATAAGTACAAAAACAATAAAAGAGCTACTTACAGAAGGAAGATGACTGTTCTTGCCAGTCTTCAGTATCACTGACTCCAATGAATGGGCTGCACAAAGAAGAGACACAGAAATGAACTCTTTCATTGCATGCACTGCATTGGGATGAAACCAGCACACAAAATAATAGAAAAGTGTGAAAAAAGTTCATAAGTCACTTTTTTGAGTGCTGTTGTAACTTTGAACAATCCCTAAATGAAAAGTTGGGAGCTACCTTGAATAAACCTTCCATGTGCAACTTAACGGATGGTCCTGAACCTTTTTGACTGACAGTTCATCTCTCTAGGCAAGCATCTTTAAAGCTGCCTGGAAATGTATAGGAAGTTAAGATCTCTTCCAAGAAAATGTGTTCGAAACTGCATCCAGTGTTGGTCACCATATTATTAAAAAGATCTGGAAAGGGTACAGAGAACAGCAACGAAGATGATTAGGGGACTGTAGGCTAAAACAGATGAAGAACAGCTTCTCTAGTTTAATGAAAAGAGGGACCAGGGGGGACATGCTAGCAGTGTTCCAATATTGGGGGGGGGGGCAAAGTATTTTCCAAAGCTCCAAAAGGCAGGATGAGAAGCAATGGATGGAAACTAACCAAGGAGAGAAGCAACCTAGAACTAAGGAGGAATTCCCTAACGGTGAGAGCAATCAACCAATGGAATGGCTTGCCTTCAGAAGTTGTGGGTGCTCCATCACTGGAAACTTCCAAAAAGAGACGGGACAGCCATTTGTCAGAAATGGTATAGGGTCTCCCTGCTCGAGCAGGTGGTTGGACTAGAAGACCTCCCTTCCAACTCTATTATTCTATGTTCTAAATGTCTCCTAGCCCAAAATGTGGGAACCCCTGCAAAAAGATGAAATAAACCAGCATGTGAAGGAGAAGGACAGGTAGAACCTGAGGGTGGAGTCAAGAGAGGAATCAGCCTAGAGTTATTACATTCCCACAAGTGGTTTAACTCTTGAATTCCATTAATTCCATTAGATCTTGAATTCTAGAGCCAATTTAGGGCTGACCATTAGTTGACTAGATTCTTCTGGCTGTCCAAAGTCAGTTTGTCGGCTCTTTTTTTTCTGTAGCCCATTAACTGAGGACAAGATTTTATCCACAACAGTTTGAAGTGGCCAACAGGAAGCCCTCCTGACCTCTCTTCCCCAGCAACCACAACCACGACAACCAAGGTTTTGTCGAGGTAAATGTCCCATCTGGCAAAGAAGATCAACCGTACTTCAAAACCCAAAGATCAAAAGTTCATTTGAAGCTGCCTCAGCTGTGGACCAAGGAAGAGATGAAGGCAACTTCATGAGGACGTCATGGCGTTAAAAAAAATTGTGTGTGTGTGTTTTTTTAGTGGGGCGTGCTGGGGGTACATGAGGATAAATCTTCCAGGCATGACATCCATCCAATTAAAAAATATGTTTCGAAATGTGACTTAATGGTAAATTAACAAAGGACAGAACATCAAGGCTTGTGATGTTCCACCACCAACGCATTTATGTGGCCAAAGAACTCCAAGTGATTGTAATATTCCTTGGCCCCTGTTTAAAAGGTTTGGCTTTCCTAACCTTAATTTTGTTTATTCTGAACATTTTGGCATGGCCGGGATGCTTTCCTTTTAACCACTGCAGTTTATCCTGCCCACCAGAAGTGAAACATTTCCCCCCACCCTCCTGTTCTTTGCGCATCCAAAATATAAATAAAGAAATAGAGTTTTTCAGATCAACCCTCTTTCTTGGGTAAGGGGAGACATGTTCAGCCTTCGGCATTTTTGCTAGTCACACCAGCATGTCACTGATGCGGCTTTTCCCTCCAAACCCATGAAAATAAACAAGGAGGAAAAAGAGAAAACTTTGCACCATCTGGAAGGGCTTAAAAAATGACCTGAGGACAATTGAACTTCTTGCCTTATTGGCACACGAAGGTGAATCCTTTGCCTCTGGAAAGGGATTGCTGCGGCAGCTTGGTCCTTCAAACATGGCAGATGCCTTATTCACCTGGCTTGAAGCCATGTAATGATAATCATTAACATATATGAAATTCCAGGGAAGATTAGCTTTCTTTTGCAACGGCATTCGTTTCACTTTTCCAAAAGAAAAATCACAGCGCCTATTTTCCTAAAGCTAATTTGGTTCGTTGGTGCTCCAAAACTTTCTTCTAACATCGCAAGTTGTTATTCCCGCCTCTCGTTACATCTCAATGACTACAATCCAGTAAAGGTGGCTGGTCTGACAGAAACTGGGCAAAGATACCTTGGTTGAAGGTAGATTAGAAGTTGGAAAGAAAGAAAGAAAGAAAGAAAGAAAGAAAGAAAGAAAGAAAGAAAGAAAGAAAGAAAGAAAGAAAGAAAGAAAGAAAGAAAGAAAGAAAGAAAGACACAGAGAGACAGAGAGACAGAGAGAGGGAGGGGGGAAGAGAGAGGAAGGAAGGGAGGAATTATTTTATTCAGTGTATAGCAAATACATGGATGTTGGATAGCCATTTGTCTGAAACAGTATAGGGTTTCCTGCCTAGGCAAGGGGTTGGACTAGAAGACCTCCAAGGTCCCTTCCAACTCTACTATTATATTGTATTATTGACTTATAGTAGTTCAAATGTTAATATCCAATCCACCCAGCCATAGAAGGAAGGAAGGAAGGAAGGAAGGAAGGAAGGAAGGAAGGAAGGAAGGAAGGAAGGAAGGAAAAGAAAGTAAGAAAAAAGAGAGATAGGGAAAGAAAGAAAGAAAGAAAGAAAGAAAGAAAGAAAGAGAAGGGAAGGGTGGGAGGAAGGAAAGAAGGAAGACATAAAGAGGAAAGAGAGAAAAAAGGAAGGGAGGGAGGAAAGAAGGAATGAAGGAAAGAAGGAACAAAGGAAGACATAAAGAGAAAGAAAGAAAGAAAGAAAGGAATCGAGGGGAGGGAGGAAGGAAAGAAGGAAGGCATAAAAAGGAGAAAGAATGAAGGAAGGGAGGGAGGGAAGAAGGAAAGAAGGAAGAAAGGGGAAGGAAGGAAGGAAGAAAGAAAGAAAGAAAGAAAGAAAGAAAGAAAGAAAGAAAGAAAGAAAGAAAGAAAGAAAGAAAGAAAGAAAGAAAGATGATGTCAATATCCAGGGACTTGAAGGAAGCTTTCAACGTGTCTTTATCACTTCCTTTGTCCCCCATGTGATCACATTCCTTGAAACAGCTCAACATATGGAGCTGTTTAGGGATGCAATGGTCTGGCATCAGTGGTGGCTTTGTACCACTTTTACTACTGGTTCGCTCGTGCAGGCACGCATGATGCTTCTATGCATGTGCAGAAGGCTCCAGGCGAGTGGACAGAGCCTCCCGCTGCCGCCACTACCGGTTTGGCCAAACCGGGCCAAACCGGGAGCAACCTACCTCTGTCTGGCATCCTTGCAACATGGCCCGCCAGCGTGTCTGGGCTTTCATCACCAGGGCGTGAACTGATGGCAGGAAACATGGAACCAATGAGACGAATCACGAGGTGGTGATGAAAGCACTGGTGGAGATGATCAGCCCCACAAAGCAATGTGATTTTGCTCCTACAGAAGAGGTG
Source organism: Thamnophis sirtalis (assembly GCF_051295495.1). Lineage (NCBI taxonomy): Eukaryota > Metazoa > Chordata > Lepidosauria > Squamata > Natricidae > Thamnophis > Thamnophis sirtalis. The sequence continues at coordinate 31,303,723 of NW_028261395.1, forward strand.
GGTTGCTGCCGGTACAGTATGGTTCAGCAGAATAGGTAGTAACTCAGGCATGTGACCATACCAGTTCTATCCTCAGCAGCGCCATCTTGATTTTCGGGCCCCGAACAGATAGTAATGGCACCAGGAACCCACCCCTGTCCTACAGAGAAATGGTGGCCAACCTGGAAGGTTTGACCTTGACTTTGTCAAGACCTTCTGTCAAGGCCTGTAAAATTCACAAGAGCCCCAACCCAAGAGGAAGCTTACAAAGCGTTATTTATATCTCTTGTTTCAGCCTCTCAGGCCAGTTGTAAAGTGTATATAGAGCCATATTTACGACAAGCATGTGGGAGAACCCTGGAATTTGATACTCTGGAATTTCTATCCAGTTTGGTGTAGGGTGTCAGTCTAAGCTTATTCTCTGAAGCGGCTTGAAATACAACTTATGATAGGACTTACGCACACTCTCCTCAGTTATATAATTTTGCACGCCTTAAAACCAAATAGTTTATCGAAATGATGGATGTCAATAGTTTACTCGTTTTTACAAGCAAATTTTGTTACCAGAAAAAGCTGGACCCATCAAGGTGATCAGCAGGAACTGAGATAGGTTCAGAAGAAATCTTATTTATAGATGTATGGAACATGTGGCAGTGATACCCATTGTCATCAGGGCACTTGGCATTTGGCACCATGTCCAAGAATTTTACAAAATACATCAACAAATTGCAGCTTCCTGCAATAACACCAGTGGAACTGCAAAAAACTGCACCACTCGGAACATCATATATTTTAAGAAGATACTTGGTTGATACCTAGGATGCTGGCAGCAACCTGTATCAACCATTAGCACCAGTCAATGGTATTTGTGATGCATTTTTGAATGTTCAGTTGACTTAGTTTGATATTTAATGAATAAAGTATATAATAATAGCAAAAAATTCTGCTTCTCAGAACATCATATATTTTAAGAAGATACTTGATTGATACTAGGATCCTGGCAGCAACCTATATCAACATCAGCACCAATCAATGATATTTGTGATACATTTTTAAATGTTCAGTTGACTTTCATGTTTTTTTTAATTATTATTATATGGTTAATCTTTGGTGAGATTCACAGCCTTTGGGGCTGGTTGGTAGCTCAATAGCTCGAGTCCTAACCAAGGACCTAGGAACTGTTAAGGTAACGTCGGAGGATATAAGCTGTTCCAAGTAGAGTGGTTTTTTGTAGAATCAGAATGTTCAAGCCTGATAAATTTAAAATTTCCAAATAGCAAAGTAGCCCTTTAGGTATTGCTCCAAGGGCTCCAATTACAATCGGGACAATACACGATTTCTTTTTCCACAGTCGCTCAACTTTAATTTGCAAATCCCAGTACTTTGTGATTTTTTATTGCTGTTTCTCTTCAATTCGTGCATCTCCAGGTATTGCAATGTCAATGAACCATACTTTTTTCTTTTCAACTATTGTTATGTCAGGTGCGTTGTGGGCCAAGTGCCTGTCAGTCTGAATTCTGAAGTCCCACAAGATCTTGACTTTCTCATTCTCTAAAACCTTCTGAACATGATGTTCCCAGTGGTTTTTGCTGTACTCAAATCCATTGGCACAATTTCCAATGAATGATCTTAGCTATGCGGTCATGGCATTGTAGGTAGTCAGTTTGTGAAATTTTTGTGCACCCACTGATCAAGTGGTTGACTGTCTCGTCTTTCTCATTACAGAGGCGACATTTGCTGTTGGTGGTAACATGTTGAATTTTTGCCTTTCATGCAGTTTGTGGCTAAGGCTTGTTCTTGAGCTGCCAAAATAAAGCCTTCTGTTTCTTTTCTCAGTGCTCCTGATCTTAACCAGTTCCAAGTTAGCTTTTAGTCAGCTTTGCCTTCAATACTTTTCAAGTATTGGCTATGCATAGCTTTGTTTTTCCAATTTTCAGCTCACTTCTCAATTAATTTCTAATATTCAGCTTTTGAGTTAGTTGTCTTTAAAAGGCCTCCTTTATTTACTTCCTTAATCATTGGTTCTTCACTTTTCTGGATGTAATCATTCAAGCTGTGTTTTTCTTCTTCCGCAGTCTGTTTTACTTGTAGGAGTCCTCGACCACCCTCTGCTCTTGGTAGATATAATCAGTCAACATCACTTTTAGGGTGCAAAGCATGATTCATTGTCATAAGCTTCCTTGTTTTTTTGTCCAAATTATACAATTGTATCACAGCGGCCAGTTGTTTCGCCGGATTTGGCATTGGTTACTAGTCGGGCCTCACCCAGGGGTGTAGGACGTCGTAATGTATTTTCGTAATATGCGTGCAGATCCAAGCAGTGCGGCTTTTTGCATTTGACTGATGGTGATTTTGTCAATTTTTAACTGTTTTAAATGTAATTCCAGTGCTTTTGGAATAGCACCCAGTGTGCCAATTACCACTGGAATTACCACTGCTGCTTTGTGCCATAGTCGTTGAACTTCGACTTTTAAGTCCTGGTATTTTGCGATTTTTTCATGTTCCTTCTCGGCGACCCTGCTATCACCTGGTATTGCGATGTCTATGATTGTGACCTTATTTTTCTCAACCAGTGTGATGTCTGGTGTATTATGCGCCAGTATTTTGTCCGTTTGTATACGGAAATCCCACAAGATCTTGACCATCTGATTTTCGGTGACTTTTTCAGGCTGATGTTCCCACCAGTTTGTTGCTGTTTTAATATTATAATTTTTGCACAAATTCCAATGGATCATTTGTGCTACTGAATTGTGTCGCAATTTATAATCAGTCTGTGTGATTTTTTTACAGCAGCTGAGTATGTGATCAACAGTTTCATCAGCTTCTTTGCAAAGTCTGCATTTGGCATCATCAGAGGATTTTTCGATTTTGGCCTTAATGGCATTTGTGCGGATAGCTTGTTCTTGCGCAGCCAGGATTAGTGACTCTGTTTCTTTCTTTAATGTACCTGTTGTTAACCATAACCAAGTTTGTTCACTGTCTACTTTATCTTTTATTTTTTCCAGAAATTGGCCATGCAGTGCTTTGTTCTGCCAACTCTCCATTCTTGATTTTATCACATCTTTTCTGTATTCTTGTTTCGTCTGTTGGGCCTTCAGTAGATTTTTGTTCTTTACTTCGATTAATAGATGTTCTTGACTTTTTTTTTAATAATCAGCCAGTGCATGTTTTTCTTCTTCAACTGTTTGCTTCACTTGTAATAATCCTCTGCCACCTGATTTTCGGGGCAGATACAGTCTATCAGTATCACCACGTGGATGTAAACTGTAGTGCATTGTCATTAGTTTCCTGGTTTTTCGGTCCAAAATGTCCAAATCAGCTTGTGTCCAGTTAACTATACCAGCTGTGTATCTTATAACTGGTATTGCCCAGGTATTTATGGCCTTGATTGTATTTCCACCATTCAATTTAGATTTCAAAATTTTCCTAACTCTGTTGGTGTACTCTCGCCTGACAATAGTTTTTACTTCTCCATGCTTGATGTTATCCAACTGCAGAATGCCTAAGTATTTGTAGGCTTCATTTTTGTTGCATTTAATTAGTTGGCCATTGGGCATTTCAATTCCCTCACATGCAGTGATTTTGCCCCTTTTTATGGATACAGTGGCGCATTTTTCCATGCCAAACTGCATTGAAATATCGGTGCTGAATACTCGGACTGTGTTTGTCAATGATTGGGTTTCTATTTCTGATTTTCCATAGAGTTTCAAATCAAATTATTGTTATTATTATTATTATTAACAACAACAACAACACAACAAGAACAATAATAAGAGTAATAGGGTTTTCTTACAATTAAATGTAATTTGGCCAAATTTATCTAAACATCAAATCCATTATCCTGCTTGAGTGCCAATAGATTTAACTTATTTTGAGAAAAATACGAACTCTATCCTATCCTGCTTTAAAACAGTCATAGTCAACTTATTGGTGAGATGGGTGGCATATAAATGTAATAAACAAACAAGCAAACACACAAATGAATAGATAAATAAAATAATTCTCTCTTTAGTTATCAGTTTTGGAGAATAGGTCTATAAATGCCAAACTGAGTCAATTTCACCCAATAACTGGTATGATAAGAATAACATTAATTCACAATAGTTTGCCACTTATTAACTGGAAGCTCCAATGGATCCCAATGTTACCCTGACCTAAATATTCTCTCAATCACACTTCCTGCTTGAGAATTTCTTTAAGATCAGATGAATGAAGGCCTGTCTAGAGAAGGGGTGTCAAACTTAATTTGATTGAGGGCTGCATCAGGGTTGTGCTTGACCCTGGGTGGGGGGCAACTCGATGTTACTTGTGTCAGGGATGCCTGTGGAGGCCCGAACACTCTGCCAGCTAAAATGGGCTCCTGAGCTCCGTTTTCGGCTGACACGGCCTCTTGCAGTCCTCCCGAGCTCCATTGTCACTGGCAGAGGTACTGCAGGCCAATCCTTCACTGGACAGCCAAGGCAGCCCCAAGGACCAGATCTAAGCACTCTGTGGACCCGATCCGGCCCCCCGGGCCTTGAGTTTGACACCCCTGGTCTAGAGTCTTTAGAGAGGGACCATCATAGTAGCATCTGACCCAAAGGTTCAATTCCACCATCAGCCCATAGACATCATCAGAGAGACATGAAAGAATCCTTAAAACATCCAAAGAAGACTGCTGATTTCCGTGCACCCTGCCTAACTAAAGTGAAATGTAAAAAAGTATGATGGATGATAAATAAAAGAATGCAGCAGACCTTTTCAGAAGAATATGTTAACTATCAGGGGGTGACCCCTTGCCTAAATGTATTGGGAGACCCATATTCCGAATTCTTTTTTTTTGGGGGGGGGGGTATTCTAGCACTGTCCAAACCTAATGAGCATAGACTTTCCATAGAGAAAGCCAGTAGATAAATTTGACCTAAGGCTTTTTAAAGCCATGCTTATTTCAAGAGCTCTCCACCTACCAATGGGGCCAAACCAGTGGTGAAATTCATATTTTTTTTGCTACCAGTTCTGTGGCCATGGCTTGGTGGGCGTGGCAGGGGAAGGATACTGCAAAATCCCCAGTTACTCCCCACTCCTGGGCAAAGGATATTGCAAATCTCCATTCCCACCACACTCTGGGGTCAGCCAGAGGTGGTATTTGCCTGTTCTCTGAACTACTCAAAATTTCCACTACTGGTTCTCCAGAACCTGTCAGAACCTGCTGGATTTCACCCCTGGGCCAAACCTATAAGAAGTAGCATTACTTCAGCCAATAGAGAGTAAGAAAAAAATCATGTTCTAGCATGCAATGAGAGTATATCTGTCTACACATACAGTAGAATAACCATTTGATATAGATGGAGATTAGATAGATAGATAGATAGATAGATAGATAGATAGATAGATAGATAGATAGATAGATATTAATGATATAGAGATAATGTAGATATCAATGATATAGATATATACACAAAATGTGAGGGGTGTAGTCACTTCTGTGATATACTGTATAGATGGGTATAGATGGAACTAAAGACTTCTTACATATAATGCTTTCTTTTTAAAGAAAAAACCTGGTTAAAAAATCTCCACGCAGGGTGTCACTGAGTCGTGTTGTTATCAAAAATGGGACAACCTGTAAATTGCAATCATTGTAGCAAAACAGTTTTGAAACCAGGAGAACACGGTACACTTAAAGAATGCGTAAGAAAGAATCTTCTGTGTCTCTGTGTGTGTATGTGAAATCACAGGTCAACATATTCCCTGCCCCCTTTTTTTTTAAGTGGTTTTGGTGCTTCAAGAAATAATCTTTTCCAAAAAGCATTCCTCAAAACTGAAATCAAGACGATTTCTTTTGGACAGACTCTGTGCTAGATTTGGCTGACTGAAAAAGGAATTTTGGAGCCATGGTGCTTGAGTCAATGAAAATGTCAGGATTACAGAATGAGTGTGATTTACCTCACTGTGTTTCCTGGCAGCTTAATCAACTTAAGCATTTATTATTCCGTTTATTTGGTCCAGATGCTATTGAAGCTTCTCTGAAGTTCTACGGTGGTTAGAGGTTTTGGAGGAATGAACTGCAGTTCCCAAGCTGGTAACTTTTTTTTTTTTTAGGAAGTTGAAGGAAGTTGATAAAAGTGATATTATTTTATTTGTACTATGTTATTTTACAGGACATCTGGAATAATCACATTAATACACATCGAAGGGTTGTTTGTGATATCAGTTCCCCATTAGAACAAAGCTAATACAACATATTTTTTTGAGTTTTTGATTTTGAAATGTCTCAGAGAATAAAGATTGACTGAATTTGGTGGTTTTCTTTCAGGCATTTCATTACCAAACTAGGTAACATCATCAGTGCAAAAAAGCAAGACTTAAATAGATAAAACAGTGGAAAGAAATCACATAAAAGTATATATTGAAAGATGGAACAGAAAACTGGCATAAAAAAGAGACCAAACCCCTCTCCCTCCTAGCACTGATAATGTTACCTAGTTGGGTAATAAAAAGTCTGCAAGATATTATGCAAAATGTTCTTAAAAAAAGGATAAAGTTTACCCCTCAGTTATTCTTGTTAGGTATAATTACTGATTGTACAGTTAGAGAGACTAACCTGATTTTGCATTAAATAACCGAAGCAAGACTGTTGGTGGCGCAATACTGGAAGAAGGAAGATTTGCCTACTATTCAAGAATGGACATTAAAAGTAACAAACCTAGCAGAGATGGCTAAAATATCAGCATATATCAAAGACCATTCAAATGAGAGATATAAACTAGAGTGGAGAAGATGGATTGACTATACTTAAAATAAATATGGGACTAAGAAATTCCAGATAGTTTATGATTGAAGAAGCAAGGAATGATACAATCTGTTTAGAGCTAGCCTAGCAAAGAGGAGTTAAAGCTCAAATGAAAGATGATACTAACTTTTTTTAAAGTTTATCTTAGAATATCTTTGTTAAAGATTTATACCCTGTATTGGTTCTTGGAAGTCGGGGGTGTGGAGGTTGGGGGGGGGGGGTCTGGGTGGGGAGGGGAGGGGAGGGAGGTAAATATTTGTAAAAGTTTTTTTTTCAAAATTTTCAATAAAAAAATCTGCAAGAAAACAACCAAGCTCAGAGAGCACCAAGGACCCCATACTCCTCCTCCCTCCCTCCTCTTCCTTCTTTCCCTTTCTCCTTCTCCTCTTCCTTGTCCTCCTCCTACTTTTCCCTTCTGCGTCTCCTCTTCCTCCTCTCAAACCTTCTAGCACGGATGAGGTTACCTAGTTACGGATGAGGTTACCTAGTTGGGTAATGAAAAGTCTGGAAGAAAACAACCAAGCTCAGAGGGTACCAAGAAGTTCAAAGTTCAACCCTCAGCTACAAATATTCACTTCTGTCAATAATGTTTGACTTCAATTATCTTAGTTGTTGGAGATGGATCTCAGATGTTGGAATGTTAACTCATATGGTTTGGTCCTTTCTTAGTGTGGTCACATTTTGTGGCAATAATAGGACAGGATAATTCATGTCAATTATCAAAATAGTACTGTGGATCTATCAAAATAACAAGATTTTTTGTGGATATTTTTACTCAAAAAGAACGATTATATAACACCATAAAGAGAAATCCGTACCTTAGTTGCAGAAGTGAATTGTTGATGTTTGTTGTCCCTCAGCATTTGAATTAGATTGGGGTTTTCCCCCCAACAAAGGTACAAGGAACAGGATTTTCAAAAATAACTCAATTTTATACCTCCTCTTTCCTCTTATGATTACTACATTTGATGATACCACAGTTTTATTAATGCTGTTCACTGATGCCGTTATATACAGTGTTTTCCCGAAAATAATACAGGGTCTTATTTTCTTTTGACCCCCGAAATAAGCGCTTGGCCTTATTTTTGGGGAGGTCTTATTATTTTTGAGGTGCAGAAGGCAGCAAGTGTGGTCACCTCATGGCTGCTGCTGTGTGTTGTAATATTTTAGGGGAGGGCTTATTTTGGCGGGGAGGGCTTATTTTAGCACATGCACTCAAAAGCCTGATTGGGCTTATTATCCAGGGAGGTCTAATTTTCAGGGAAACAGGATACATTTTCATTTTCTGCTGTCAATTGGTTTAGCATAATGGCTTTTTAAAAGTGCAGCTACTGAATTATACTGCATTATGTCCATAGTTGCAAAAGGTGATCACATGACCCCGGACACTGCAACCATCATAAATATGAGTCAGTTGCCAAGCATCCAGATTTTGATCACGTGACTATCGGGATGAATAATAGTCATACGTTATTTTTTTCAGTGCCGCTGTAACTGAAAACAAGTGGTGGGCTGCAGGCGATACACCCGTTCCGTTACCATGCTCCGGAGGGCCCACCCGCCCGTACTCCTTACCTGTGCTTTAAGCTTTTGGTGCTTCTGTGCATGTGCATGGCACATACAATGCCTGCGCAATGCTCCGCAGAGCAGCTGGAGCCTCACGGAGTCTTGCGGAAGCATCATTTGATGCTGCACCACATGCGTGCCGCACGTGTGCATGTGGGTGACTCCGGGGCTGTTCCAACCATAATGATTGGAATGGAATCCGGAACCCACCACTGCTGCAAACTGTCACTAAACAAACTGTTGCAAGTTGAGGACTACCTGTGTAGGAGGGATTGGGATTGTTGAGTGATGAAGCCTCCAATCAAACCACAGCAACCCAAGATGCCTGCTCCTAATTTTATTTCAGAAAGATACATTGTAGAATCAAGTGAACCTGTTTATAAACAACTACCATGTTTTCCCAAAAATAAGACAGTGTCTTATTTTCTTTTGACCCCCGATATAAGCGCTTGGCCTTATTTTTGGGGAGGTCTTATTATTTTTGAGGTGCAGGAGGTGGCGAGTGTGGTTACCTCATGGCTGCTTCTGTGCTGCAATATTTTAGGGAAGGGCTTATTTTGGGGGGAGGGCTTATTTTAGCATATGCGCTCAAAAGCCTGATTGGGCTTATTATCTGGGGAGGACTTATTTTCAGGGAAACAGGGTAGAACAACTAGACACAAGGACAGTTTTCCCCTTATGCCATCACTCTGCTAAACAACTAATTCCCACAACACTGTCAAACTATTTAGAAATTACTATTACTATTATTCTTCTCATCTTTCCAATTCCCCATCTCCTTATCTTCTTAGGACTATAGCTTTGTTACTTGTATCTTACCATTTATATTGTATAGTTAGTATCCTAGTATGATTTATGTCGATTGTTTTTTTAGTATCCTATGACTATATCCCAGATAACAACTTTTAGAACTTATTTGCCTTCTGGCGTTTTATTTCTATTAGAAAAGGCCCATTAAAATCTTAATTCCTGATATTTTTTCACGTTCACCTCCTTCTTCTTTATAACTACAGGGGTAATTTGAATTATGTTTCTTCCCTAATACAACCTAAGAATTGTGGGATTTGGTGTTTATTTTTATTGTTCTTTCAGGCAACTGTGTATAGAGAAAGTACTTGTGGCTTTCTAGATTGAAAGAACTGTATACAATTTGGCCATTCCAAGAAAGAAAAATGTTTGTTAATATAATTCACAGATAGATGTCTATGAATATAATATACCCTTCTTTTCCAAGTGTTTGTACTCCTGCAGAATGCAAGAGGCAAGAAAACAAGAAGGGAAGGGAAGAAACAACAACTAACATTGGCTACAGAATGAATTCATAGTAAACAATAATAGCAATAGCAACAGCAGTTAGACTTATATACCGCTTCGTAGGGCTTTCAGCCCCCTCTAAGCGGTTTACAGAGTCAGCATATTGCCCCCAACAATCTGGGTCCTCATTTTACCCACCTCGGAAGGATGGAAGGCTGAGTCAACCTTGAAAGGCAACATGCAATAGTGCAATTTCTCTTTTGCTGCTTCAAGAAGGCAAGTCTTTTAATGTATACGAATCCATGAATTAGTTTTTGTCTCAAGGTATTTTCCATCTCAGTTGCACCTTTGTTGTGGATTGGTGCTTCTCCCAGATTTGAGAGCAGAATCATTTTGTCCAGGTTCATTTCTGCTTTTGACAGGTGACTATATCACAAAGTGTTGTATCTAATGTTTTATGATGAATGTATTTTTTTTACAATGACTATGATCATGATTTATCACTTGTTGCTTGTATGCCAATCACCCTTGGCTAATAAAGAATTCTAATTCTAATTCTAAAGCAAGAAATGAAACCCAACACAATAGAAGTGCGGATACATTGTAGAGGCAGATTTAGAAGGAGTCCTTGAGATATGACCATAACAGAGCCTGCCCATTACAGTCACATTTTGTGGCAGTCACCTACCGACTCCTCTACCCTCATCCCTGTTCTCCCCTATGAAACATAAAAGAAGGTAGAGCATGGAGCATGGTACATGGTGGTGGAGCCCCTTGGAGGCCTAGCACAGGCCCAGACCCATCTGCCCTGGCCCTCCCAAGTGTCCCCCACCCATGCTCCACTTCCTGCCCATGGGCCTCCCACAAGCCTTTCCCCATTCCCACCGGGTCCTCTCAAGCATGGCACAGTTCCAAAAGCAGCTGCCATTTTGCCCCGTCCACAAAATGGCAGCAGCATTCATGCTAACTGCTGTCTTTTGCTGCCTTAACAAGCTCTGCACAAGGGAGGCGTTCTAGCAGGCAGGGAACAGACCGCTTTCTTGCATGGCTGCCTGGCGCACACTTCTGGAAGTGGCCACCATTTTGCCCAATCCACAAAATGGTGGATCTGTTTGTGTCACTGTCACCCAGCCTGGGAAATGAAATACCCCATTTGGCTGCCTTAACCAGCTTTGCACAGTGGCGCAGAGGCTTTTTGGAAGCATTCAGAAGTTTCTGCAGTTAGTCCGGACCTCTCTAAGGCAGTGCAATGAGGCAATTTCTCTGGTAGTCACCATTTTGTGCCCCCCACAAAAAGGTGGATGGATGGATGGATGGATGGATGGATGGATGGATGGATGGATGGCAGGCAGGCAGGCAGGCAGGCAGGCAGGCAGGCAGGCAGGCAGGCAAGCATTTATCTAGAGATGAATGGAGAAAGAGATGATAGGTAGACAGACAGACAGACAGACAGATATGGTAGGTAGGTAGGTAAAGACAGACAGGTAGGTAGAGACAGACAGACAGCTAGATAAATGGAGAGAGAAAGATAGGTACACAGAGAGGCAGATAGAGAGATAAATGGAGAGAGAGATGCTAGATAGGTAAACAGACAGACACACACAGAGAGAGAGATAGACAGACAGACAGACAGACAAATGGAGAGAGAGATGGTAGGTAGGTAGGCAGGCAGGCAGGAAGACAGAGCTAGAGATAAATGGAGACAGAAAGAGATGATAGGTAGATAGACAGACAGATAGATATGATAAGATCGAAAGAAAGAGAGATATATGATTGATAGGTAGGTGGATGGATGGCTGGAAGGATGGAAGGACGGACAGACAGATAGACAGACAGAGACCGTGATGGCCTCCTGCAGCTCTCTGCCAGCTCTGTTTTCACTGGCAGAGGGCTGCAAGAGGCCATTGCAGCTGAAAATGGACCCTTGATGAGTGACATCAAAGTGGCCACTCCCCCCGCCAAGGTCCCCCCAAGGTCAAAGACAACTGTGATGTGGCCCTCAATGAAATCAAGTTTGACACTTCTGCTCCAGAAGCATTGAACTATTGGAAACAAATTTTGAGCGGTGTTGACAGAGAATATCTCGATGTCCGAGATGGTTTCTCATATGAAATGGTTGATATTGTTGGAAATATGAGCTTATATGAACGGTAGCTGTAGAGTTTCTTGGAAGCACCTTGCTGAAAATGGGAGGGGGGGGGAGAAGAGCTCCATCGCTTGATCCAGTCTGAATTTCCAGGGGAAAAAAAGTATTTGGCCACTATTGGACCTTACGGGCACCTATGGTGGAAATGGTGGAGTGGATGGACTTCCACGAATGGATTCGGGTTGAAAGTTCCCTGCAAGAATCGACTTGACCACAGCTGGAAGGAGAAAAAAGACTGTCCAACCTTCCCCAAACTTCAGACCTCACGGACCACTAAATTCATAATTTTAAATCCCGCGGACCACTAATATGATCTGCCTAATGACCAGCTGGGTGGTCATGTGACTGGGTGGGTGTGGCCAACTTGATATCACTCACCTCGAGGGGCACCTCCCAGCTACTCCTTGCCTGCCTGCCTGCCTGGGCTCCTTAGGGCCCCAACAGGAAGCAATTGTTGGAGCTAAAAGAGTTGGCAAAACAGCTGGCTCAGTTCAAATTGGATTTGACCAAGAAGGAGGCTCAGCAAAAGCACCTCACTGAGGACTACGAGCATAGGCTTTCCAAGCAGAGGGAAGACCTGCGGGAGTGCAAGGCCAGGTACCTGCCCCTGGAAGCTCAGCGGGCTGAAATGGTCAGCCAGTTCCAGGCCATGATGCAGTCCCACTGGAACAAGGCCCTCGGGCTCTTCGCCACCAGCAGTGCTTCCCTCCAGCCTTTGCCCTAAGTCCTGCACCAGGAGGCTGAAGCAGATTCCAAATCATAATTTCTGCCCCCCTCCCGCCCACATAAAAAGACCCAGGGGGGGGGGAGAGAGAGGGAGAGCGTTCATTGCACATATCTGTGCCAGGGGGCGTAGTTTGAGGACCCCTGATTTAGTGCAATATTAAAAAAATGTGAGTACTTTTTCTGTGGACCCCCACAATTTTCTCACGGACCACCAGTTGTTGACCGCTGGTCCAAAGCACACACTTTTGAACCCAAGAAAGTCCTTCTCGAAGCTCTGCAGAATCCAGACCCCGGTTTAAGCCAAGCCAGGCAAGGGTTGCATCCTGTAGAAGAGGCGTCTACGTTGTTTTTTTTTCCTCGGGGGTGGGTGAGCGAGTGAGTGGGGGGGGGGGAGAACTAAAGGGAAAGCAAGGCGCTCAGCACTCTTCCGATTGGCCCACCTCTTCCCCAACGTTCAAAGTTTTCCGAAGCCCGGAACTTTCAGCCACCAATCGCCTTCCTTCTCCCGGCCCTCCCCTTCCCCGCTCGGACCCGTCCTCCCCCCACCTCACTCCCAGCGATTCCTATTGCAGACGAGGTGGTGCTGAAGAAGTGCGGGAGCCCTTCCCTCCGCCCCGGAGAAGAAGGAGAGAGTGCGGATAAAGCCAGATAGCGGACCGGGCTCGGCCAGGAGAGCTGGAGGGCCGGAGAGGGGCAAGAGGAGAAGAGGAGGAGGAGGAGGAGGAGGAGGAAGCAAAGCGCCTGCAAAGAACTCCGCTGATTGCTGCCATTCCCGCGGCGGGAGCAGCCCGAGTCGGTGCGCAGCTATGCCGGGGGCGAGCGGGGCGCCGCGGCTGGGGGGTCCCGCGGCGCTTTAGGCAGAGCTGCGACGGGGCCGGGCAGAGGCTCGAGGGCGCCGGGCAGCCGAGCGGCGTTTCCCCGCCTTCCTTCCCTCTTTGCCTGGAGCTGGGTCCCCGAGGGGAGGAAGAAGACGCCCCCCCGGGAGAAGAAGAGGGGGAGTCAGCCGAGCGAGACCCAGGGGCTTGAGGAGGAGGAGGAAGAAGAAGAGGAGGAAGAAGGAGAGGGGAGGGGTCCCGCCGGCCCGCGGGCCCTTCGACGCGGGGCAAGGATGAGCCTCTTGTCAGCCATCGAGACCACCGCCGCCTCCGTCTACCAGCCGGCCCAGCTGCTCAACTGGGTCTACCTCTCCTTGCAAGACACCCACCAGGCCAGCGCCTTCGACGCCTTTCGGCCGGAGTCTTCCTCCGCGCAGCACCCGGAGCTCAGCTACCCCGCCAAGGGCAGCGCCGAGCTGGGCACCTCCTCGCTCAACTCCAGCTACCTAAACAGCTTCCTCCAGCTGCAGAGGAACGAGGTGAGCGGCTTCCCTGGCAGGGCGGAAAAGGGGGTGGGTGGGTGGGTGGAGGGTGTTCAGCCGACCCCCCCCCCCCGCAGAAATGCCTGCGGGAAGTCTGGAATGGGGGAAAGGGGGGGCCTAAGCGGAGACACCCGCTGGATCGCCAGCTCTCTGCTCTCAGCTGGGGTGGGTGGGTGCGGGGATGGGGGTCAGCCTGCCTGCCTGCCTGCCAAAGGCGACCCGGAGGGAGTTTGACTTGGATTGTTAGTTCTGCCAAAGGAAAGGAAGAGGAGCCTAGCGAGCGAGCGGGACAGGACGGGGAGGGAACGGCTGGGAAACGTTTGCGGAAAAGTTAGCTCATCCTTCAAAACTTTGGTCCCGCCATGATGCTTTTTTACAGTATGTGGCTTTCCGTCAATGATTTCAAGGTCTTTCTTGTCTTCCTTTCCTTCCTTCCTTCGTCTCTCCCTCAGACTTTCTTTCCTCCTCCTCCCTCCCTCCTCTCTCCCTCCCTCCCTCCTTCCTTACTCTCTCTTTCCTTCCTTTCCTTCCTTTATTCCTTTCATTCATTCCCTTCCTTCTTTCCTCTCTCCTTCCTTCCCTTCCTTTCTTCCTTCCTTCCTTCCCTTCCTTCCTCCCTCCCTTTCATCCTTCCTCTGCCTCCTTCCTTCCTCTCTCCCTCTCTCCCTCCCTCCCTCCCTTCCTGATTTTTGATAGATGTTTCTCTTCTTGGGAAGAAGATGTGGGATCGCAAAGTCAGATTGCTGGCTCAGTATTGACTCTGGTCTTAACGGGTCGTGACTTGAACTGGGACACACAATTCACGTCGGTTTCCTATTTTGATCCCTGGGGAGGGAGTTATTTTGAGAGACATGGGGGAGTATATCTGAAGAATGCCCCCACCTCTCAGACTCAAGGCAGACTTCACTGGAGCTTCCCAACGTGGGTATTATGGTCAATAATTACCAGGATCAGGGCTTGATGAGAAAAAACACTGACATGTAAAATCTGTGGGGCAATGAGATGTGGGCAGACATGTTATCACTGCAAGTCAACTTTTGCACGGGACATGATTGATTTCTGAATCTCAAGATATCCCAAGAGTAGCCCTTCTGGATCAGGCCATGGTCTATCAGGTCCAATCACTGGGGGGCTCACAGTATCTTTTGGGATCCCTCAACCATCATTGGGCTAAACTAGATGGGCTTGATTCCCTCTTCAAGAATGTCTTGGGACTAGATGATAAAAATCACTAGTGGGGAATGGGTTTGGCTTCCCACAATGGCTACTAGAATGCTTTGAGGATGCTTGCAAGCAGAAGTCAGAGAGAAGCTCTTCTTCCACCCAACCAGAATTTGGAGGCATGTTGTCCCCTGCCCAAAGACAACATTGAGTCTCTAGATGAGAGTTTCTTAGCCTTGGAAGCTTTAAAGATGTGTAGATTTCAATTCCAGCAGAACCAGATGGGAAGTTCTGGGAGTTAATGTCTCCTTGTCCTCAAGGTTCCAAGATTGAGAAACATGGGTCTAGGATCAGGGTCATTAAGAGATCGGTCCTTAAGGGAAAGTATCCAAACTCCATCACTGCATCTTGTGAGACTGAATTCCACAGTTGTTAGGCGATTTTCTAAATCCCCTGTCAGCAAGCTTCACGGGATGACCCTTGATCCTAATGGGTGGAGAGAGGGAGACAAATGTCTGTCTATCTTCTCTTTCCATGCCCTGCAGAAATCTAAGGTCATCATCAGTAGGCTGATCTAGGAAGTCAAACAAACATCCTGGAGGAAAGCAATTAATTTCCTAGTTTTGTTGCCAAAAAGATTGATGTCCTTCCCTTCCTCTTCCTTCCTTCCTTCCTTCCTTCCTTCCTTCCTTCCTCCACCCACTTTCCTCCCTCCCACCCACTTTCCTCCCTCCCTCCACCCACTTTCCTTCCTTCTTTCCTTCCTTCCCTCCCTCCCTCCCTCCCTCCACTTTTCTTCCTTCCTCCCTCCCTCCCTCCACTTTCCTTCCTTCCTCCCTCCCTTCCTCCACCCATTTTCCTTCCTTCCTGCCTTCTTTCTCTCCCTTCCTCCACCCACTTTTCTTCCTGCCTTCTTTTTCTCTCAATCTCCACTTTCCTTCCTCCCTCCCTCCACCCACTTTCCTCCCTCCCTCCACTCACTTTCCTTCCTTCCTCCCTCCCTCCACCCATTTTCGTCCCTCCACCCATTTTCCTTCCTGCTTGCCTTCTTTCCCTCCCTCCCTCCATTTTCCTCCCTTCCTCCATCCACTTTCCTGCCTATCTGCCTTCTTTCCCTCCCTCTCTTCCATCCATCCCTCTCTCTCTCTTCTTCTTTCTTTCTTTCTTTCTTTCTTTCTTTCTTTCTTTCTTTCTTTCTTTCTTTCTTTCTTTCTTTCTTTCTTTCTTTCTTTCTTTCTTTCTCCTGCCTGTTACGGTATTGTACAAGCATTGGGAAAGTGTCTTAGCTACAATTGCCATAATTCCCAACCAAGACATCCAGTATTGCTTGGACATGTTGTTGTCATTATCATCATCAGCCGCCATTCAGTCCTGTCCAACCTTCAGCCATTCTATGGATCAGGCCTCTCCATGCCCCTCTGTCTCACACCGCCTCCTTCAGATGCATCATGGTGGTCCCGGTGTCATCCTTTATACTGTCCAGCCAGGTTTTACCTTTTCCCAGCATGGTTGACTTTTCAAATGACTCAGCTCAAAGAGCCGAGATGGCGCAGTGGTTAGAGTGCAGCACTGCAGGCTACTTCAGCTGACTGCAGTTCTGCAGTTCGGCTGTTCAAATCTCACCGGCTCAGGGTTGACTCAGCCTTCCATCCTTCTGAGGTGGGAAAAATGAGGACCCGGATTGTTGTTGGGGGCAATATGCTGACTCTGTAAACCGCTTAGAGAGGGCTGAAAGCCCTATGAAATGGTATATAAGTCTAACTGCTATTGCTACTGCTATAGCTCTAATGACATGAGCAAAGTATGGCAGCCTCTGTTTAGCGATATTCAAGTGATATTTTCAAGTGAAGTTCAGTCCATGGGATGTGTAATAGTTGCCTCCAGCCCCACAGTTCAAAAGCATCCACCCTTCTCCTATCTACCCTTTTCAGAGTCAACGTCTCATGGCCATGTAGCAATTGGAAAAATTGCAATAATCTAGGTGTAGAGAGAATGGGATGGGATGGGATGGGATGGGATGGGATGGGATGGAATGGAATGGAATAGAATAGAACAGAATAGAATAGAACAGAATAGAATGGAATGGAATGGAATGTAGAATAGAGACTAAGAGAGTAGAATAGAGTAGAGTGAAAGAATGGAAAGGAATAGAATAGAGACTAAGAGAGTAGAATAGAGTAGAGTGAAAGAATGGAAAGGAATAGAATAGAATAGCATAGAATGGGATGCAGAATAGAGACTAAGAGAGTTGAGTGGAGTAGAGTGAAAGAATGGAACGGAATAGAATAGACTGCAGAATAGAGACTAAGAGAGTAGAGTAGAGTAAAGTAGAGTAGAGTGAAAGAATGGAATAGAATAGAACAGAACACAATGGACCTTGGAGGTCTTCTAGTCCAACCCCCTGCTCAAGCAGGAGACCCTTATACCATTTCAGACAAGTGGCTTCTGAGTCTGATTTACTCTTCCAGATGTTATTCATGCCAGATATTGCAGTTCTTCAAAGTGGTATACATCTTTTGATCTCAGGGCTGCAGTCACTACTTTGGTTGATTTTAGAGCCCAGAAAGATTCTTTACTGTTTCAATGGTCTCATTGTCTACCTGCACTCCCACCTGTGTTTTCTCTGCTTTACCTTTGTTTTCTTGAGGTTAAGGTGCAGTCCAAATTCTTCACTTTCATCTTTGATTCTCAGACTTAGCCAGTCTAAATCCTCCTTGCTTTCCCTAAGCAAATGTTGTATCATCTACATATCATATGAGTTTGTTGATATTCCTACCACCGATTTTAACCTGAGTGGACATGTTATAGGCAAAGGCGGTTGAAGAATAAGAATAAATTGCTACATTTGTGATCTGTGAAAAGAGCAGAATCCCTCGTAGGTTCTGTGCCACTCTTCCTTTTCACAGTTTAATCTTGGTTGTGTGTAAATGTTGACCTTTGCAATCGGTTGTGAAACTTTTCCCCCTCAAATCTTTTTTAACCCTCCTGATGAAGTGGTCATTCAGCCAATGTTTGTAGAATGTCTTCACGCAACACAGGGAAATGATGTCTCAGGGAGGACTGGGTATCACAACGAGAGTTGTGTGTTTGATACCTCCTCCTCTGTAGGGGATGTCTGTGAGGGTCAATTGTGTGGATTGTATGAAAGCGACTGGCCAAATGTGGGAAAGGATGGCCACCAGCAGATGAAGTAAGGACTTTTTTTTTACTAATTAGTTGCATTTCAATTTTAACCCACCAAAGTAACCAAAGAAAGTAGATATGAGTAGACTGGTTGGTAATGTACATAAGAGCCATTGTTTGTGTTGTTGGTTGCAATGCTGCAGTAACGCTTGAGTAAAACTACGTCTTGGTCCAGTTTGCAAAGGTCAAGGATTGGTTAAGTTACTCCACACAATGATTGTTGCATCCTCTACAGAAGGGGTGGGGAATAATGGCCCTTTTATGACTTGTGGGGGATACAGTGGCTCAGTGGTTAAGACACTGAGCTTGTCGATCAGAAAGGTTGGCAGTTCAGTGGTTCGAATCCCTAGTGCCGCATAATGGAGTGAGCTCCCATTACTTGTCCCAACTTCTGCCAACCTGGCAGTTCGAAAGCATGTAAAAATGCAAGTAGAAAAACAGGGACCACCTTGGTTGGAGGATAACAGTGTTTCGTGCACCTTTGGGGTTTAATCATGCTGGCCACATGACCATGGAGACGTCTTCAGACAGCACTGGCTCTTTGGCTTTAAAATGTAGATGAGCACCGCCCCCTAGAGTTGGAAATGACAAGCACATATGTGCGAGGGGAACTTTTACCTTTACCTTTATGACTTGTGGACTTCAACTCCTAGAATTCCTGAAGCAACATGGCTCATGGCTGGCTCACCCCCTGCTCTAAAGGACTGACTTGACAGGCAGAACTTTCCTTTCATTCATAAAACTTATTCCATAATACAGCTGTTATTTACTGACATGTCATAAGCTGCTTCACTATTCCTGTGGCTACAGATCAATACAGCTCTCAACACAGGGAATTGCTCCCATCTATTTAAGTCTTCTTGAAGCTGGCCTTTTCAAGCTTTTGAATCATTTGTTTCCCAATCTGGGTACCTCCCAGATGGTTTGAACTTCAACTCCCAGAATGCCTTCGCCATGATGGCTGTTGCTGAGACTCATGGGATTTGAAGTTCATACATCTGGAACTTGTCTGGTTGGAAAAGAGTGCTTTAGATTCTATGAATGTTTCTTGAATTAGATGAAGGTCAAAATCGATTTCAATGAGGGCCACATCAGGGTTGAGTTTGATCTGGGGGGGGGGCAGGTTGGGCGTGGCCAGGGTGGGCATGGCAAGCTGAGTGTCACTCAGGTGAAGGGCGCCTGAGCACTCTGCCAGTGAAAATGGACTCCTGAGCTCCGTTTTCGGCTGTGACGGCTTCCTGCAACCCTCTGCCAGCGAAAACTTGAGCTCCATTTTTGCTGGCAGAGGCACCGCGGGCTGGTCCTTTGCTGTTTCCAGGGCAGTCCCGAGGGCTGGATCTAAGTACCCCCATGGGTTGAATCCGGCCCCCGGGCCTTGAGTTTGACACCCCTTCACTATATAATCAATGTTTCCCATCAGTGTCTGGAAATGGGAGACCATCTTGCATGGATGCCTCTTGGCTTGGGACAGGAAATCTGCAAACCAGAGGTGGCCTCTAGTATTCTCAGACTGTGACTTCCATATTCAGCAGCAATGTAACCAGAATCTAGTTACTTCATTTCAGTGGGGGGGTTTCTCTCAGTTCAACATTTTTATTGAGTTGTAAAATATTAGGAAACAGAAAAGCAGTTTGGAGGAAAAAGAGGGAAAAGAAGTGAGGAAGCATAAGGAAAAAGAAAAAGAATTGTTGACTTCGCTCTGTTGCAACAAAATAAGGCATTAACATCAAATCACAACTTTTTCCGTTTTCATAACAATGTGAACCAGCCATTTCTGTAAAGATCTATCAATCTACTCAGTAAAACCCCAAATCAAAGTTGCGTTCTTTTTCATTTCCAAGCACGATGTTCAGAAGCTGTCTCCATGCGGCAAGAAAAGCGTCACCCGACAAAAACGCGAATGTCATAAGCGCGCCGACAAAACCGCGGCGCTAAAACCGCGATGTCAAAAGCGTGCCGACAACAGCGCGCCGACAGAAGCGCGATTTAAGTTAAGGTAAGGTTTAGGGTTAGGTTTAGGGTTAGGTTTAGGGTTACGTTACAGCGCGCTTCCGTCGGCGCGCTTTTGTCGGCGTGCTTTAGGGCTAATTTGTCGCTCATTCGTCACACGGTTTTGTCAACGCGCTTTAGTCACCGCGGTTTAGTCAGGCGCGCTTTTGTTGTGCGCGCATTTGTGGTGGAACCCAAGAAAAGTACTTATGTTCTTTTCTTGAATCAAAGTCATCCATTTTGCCCTTTCAGCCAACTCCATCAACATCTGCAACCATTCGCCCATGGTAGGAATAGAAGTATCCTTCTTTTCAGTGGGGGTCTGTTGTGGTACGCCAGTGGCCAGCAGAGTTGGCAGTAGATTCGGATAGTGAGGAGGTTGGGGAGCAACTTGGGCCAGTCCTGGAGTCTGGGGAAGGCTCGGATGAGGGCTCTGCGTTGGAGGCAGAGAGGGGGCCAGAGCCGTATGCCAGCTATCAGTTGCCTTCAGAGTCAGACATCAGTGAGGCAGACGAACAGCTGGAACCTGTTCCCAGTGTTCGCATGCGCAGAGTTGCCAGACGACGGGAACAGCTAAAGAACAGGGGGCAACTTGGGAGTGAGGCCACAGGTGGATGATAAAGGCCTCCTCCCAGAGGAAATAAAAGAGGAGTGAAAGGGGAGTGGAGTTTGCAGGAGACAATTAGTTCACTTAATTGGTTCATGACTCTCTGAGACACCTTGCCAAGTTTTGTAGATACAGGCTGTCAACTCTCCAAGCCAGATAAGATCTGTGACTATAAATCCACCCTTGAAAGAGTTTGCTGGATGCGAATGAGCAGAATTCACAGTAAATTAATAAAAAGGTTTTTTTTTGTCAGGACAAGGAGTTTGCTTCATGCTCTCAGGAAGTCTTGGTGAGAACAGGGCTTTCTCAATGTTGGGTAGGACTTTTTTTTAAGGATGGTGATAGGAATGGAGGGAGAGCTATAATCCTCACAGGAAGTCACTGCCAAGACAGATGGGATTCTGTTCCTTCCTGCTTGTTAATCTGCCTGTTTGAAAAAGAAAAGAAAAACAAAGAGAATGGATAGCCTGATTGGGTTGGAGCCACCCTGGATGGAGTTATCTGGAGGCTTAAACACCCACGTTGTGTTTCACATCACTTGGGGAGAGATGTGGCTGTGAACAGGCCACCAGGGAGAGGAAATTCTACACTTTTGAGGAATCACTGTAGATCAGGGGTGTCAAACTCAAGGCCTGCGGGCCGGATCCAGCCAGAACTGGCCCACGGGCCCAACCTGAAAACAGCCTTTGCCAACAAAAATGGAGCTCGGGTGGCCAACATGCACATCTCCTGGGCTCCATTTCTGGCCACGATGTCCTCCTGTAGCCCTCAAGTAGTGAAAACAAGTTCCAAAATTTTCACTGGCAGAGGGCTGCAGGAGGCCATCATGACCGGAAATGAAGCCTGGATGAATGATGTCAACCTGGTCATGCCCATGCTTGTAGCCCTCTCGGGCTCCATTTTCTCTGGCAGAGGGCTGCAGGAGTCCGTTGTGACCAGAAATGAAGTCTCAGTGAGTGACGTCAACCTGGCCATACCCATGCTAGTGGCCCTCCCAGGTTCCATTTTCACTGCCAGTGGGCTGCAGGAGGCCGTTGTGACCAGAAATGAAGCCTGGATGAGTGACATCAACCTGGCCATGCCCATGCTTGTGGTCCTCCTGGGCTCCATTTTCTCTGGCAGAGGGCTGCAGGAGTCCGTTGTGACCAGAAATGAAGCCTGGATGAGTGACATCAACCTGGCCATGCCCATGCTTGTGGCCCTTCCGGACTCCATTTTTCACTGGCAGAGGGCTGCAGGAGGCCGTTGTGACCGGAAATGAAGCCTTTGTGAGTGATGTCAACCTGGCCATGCCCATGCTTGTGGCCCTCCCGGGCTCTATTTTCACTGGTAGAGGGCTGCAGGAGGCCGTTGTGACCAGAAATGAAACCTGGATGAGTGACATCAACCTGACCATGCCCATGCTTGTGGCCCTCCCGGCTCTATTTTCTCTGGCAGAGGGTTGCAGGAGGCTGTTGTGACCCGGAAATGAAGCCTCAATGAGTGATGTCAACCTGGCCATGGCCACACATTTGGCCTTTCCGGGCTCCATTTTCACTAGCAGAGGGCTGCAGGAGGAAATGAAGCCTTGTGACAGGAAATGAAGCCTTGATGAGTGACGTCAACCTGGCCATTCCCCCCCCCCCCCCAGTCCACCGGAGTCAAACAAAACCCTGATGTGGCTCTCAATGAAAATCAAGTTTGACACCCTTGCTCTAGATGTTCCTCTGGGAAGGCAGGTGCAAGAGAAAAGCAAACCTTTTTATTAATTCCCTTGTGCCTCACTTGGAGTGACTTTGGGATTACTCTCCTTGGTTTCACTCCAATTCCTTTTGTAACCCTACAGCTGACTCGGTTCAGCTGTTCTCTTGGCACACTTTCTGCCCATGACCCAGTTAAGTACATCTGCAAATACAGCTGCCGTGTGTGTACGTGTCCGTAAAAACACTCCCTCTTGAGTGTCCTCCCAGCCAGTGTGCGGCTTAAACTAGGTAAATCTCAGTGGCCTCGTTCTAGCTGTAACCCACCAAGAAGTGTGTGTGGGGGGGGGAAGCAAATAAAAAACAACAGCAACGTAACAGCGTCTTGGTCCCAGTAATTTTTTCTCCTCTTGTTCAAAAGTTCCTTGCCATCTTTGCAGGTCAATCGGTCATCATCCAGGAGGATGAAGGAAAGGAAAATAAAGCTCTTATAGATTAGATGGAAATGTCTTAATTATCTCATGAAGCCACAATGTAAAAAAGAGGTTGAGACTCTAGAAAGAGTGTAGAGAAGAACAACAAAGAGGGGACTGGAAGCTAAAACACATAAAGAACAGTTGCAGAAATTGGTTATGTCTAGTTTAATTAAGGGACACAGGGGCTGAGGGGCTAAGACACTGATCAGGAGGTTGGCAGTTCGAATTCGTAGTGCTGCGTAATGGAACGAACTCCTGTTATTTGTCCCAGCTTCTGCCAACCTAGCAGTTCCAAAGCATGTAAAAAATGCAAGTAAAAAAATAGGGACCACCTTTGGTGGGAAGGTAACAGCGTTCCGTGTGCCTTTGGCATTTAGTCATGCTGGCCACATAACCACGGAGATGTCTTCGGACAGCGCTGGCTCTTCGGCTCTGAAACGGAGATGAGCACCACTCCCTAGAGTCGGGAACAACTAGTACATGTGCAAAGAGAACCTTTACCTAGGTTAATTAAAAGAAGGACCAGGGGTGACATGATAGCACTGTTCCAATATCTCAAGAGCTGCCACGAAGAAGAGGGAGTCAAGCTAGTCTCCAAAGCACCTGAAGGCAGGACAAGAAGCAATGGGTGGAAACTAATCAAGGAGAGAAGCAACCTAGAACTAAGGAGAAATTTCCTGACAGTGAGAACAATCAACCAATGGAACAACTTGCCTGCAGAAGTTGTGGTTATTCCAACAAGAAGAGATTGGATTTGTCTGAAATGGTATAGGGTTTCTTCCCTAAGCAGGAGGGTTGGACTGGAAGACCTCCAAGGTCCCTTCCCGCTCTGTTATTCTGTGCTGTTCTAATGAAAAAAAGAGGGGGGAGAGACCTCATCTCCGAGCAGCTCGTTTTCAGAAGTTGGTCTCTGGCATCTCAATTTAAAACGTGTGAAGAAAACAGTCGAAAAACTTTCAGAAAGAAAATATAGCCTGCTGTGCTTCCAAAGGCTCATTAGATTCCAGAAAGCCTGTGAACTTTACTTTGGAATGAGGACTCAAATGTCCAGTCTCTCCACTATCCTAGGATATCTTTAAAAAGAACGTCCGCAAAATTATGTGCAGAAACAGATGGAGGGGGAAGGGAGGGAAGTGATGCCGCATGAAGGATTGTGTAGATCTTTGTGCAACATTGCTTGTGTTATCGGAGGGCCTCCTCGGCACATCCGTGGTTACAATCCTGCAAAGTTTAGGTTATAGGTGTTCTGACCCAGGCTTCACAGAATCACGAAACAGACTCCTTGTCCCACAAAACCCCCTTTTTATTCGCTTAATGTGAATTCCTAGCATTCACATCCAGAAAAAGTCCTGGCAATAAGTCTTTCAAGGTTTCATTGCAACAACAGACCTTATCAGTCCTTGGATAGTTGCCAAGCCAAGAGCTTCTAATCGCAATGCTGAACAATGAAATATCTGACAAAGAGTCTCTGTGAGGCACAAACTCAGAAAAGCAAATCTTCACATTAATAAGTGAACTAATTGTCTCCTGCAAACTCCACTCCCCTTTTGCTCCCATTTATTCCTTATGGGAGGGGCCATTCAGCCACCACTTGTGCCTTTACTTTAAAGTCGACCCCTGTTCCCTGCATATGCGCGCGTCGGGAACACGCTCCAGCTGTTCTTCTACCCCACATCCGAATGGATGGCCCTGACTCAATCTCTGCTTCCAACGCAGAGCACCCATCAGAGCCTTCCCCAGACTCCAAGACTGGCCCATGTTTCTCCCCAACCTCCTCACTGTCCAACTCTGTTGCCAGCTCCACTGGCTGCTGGCAGGCCACAACAGTAGGTGCAATATTAGCTGTACAACATTCTTACCATACAACATTTGCTAAGTAACCACTTGAAGTTAAAATAACACTGGGGGGGGGGGGAAAGTGACTTGTGATTGGTCCTTGAACTTACGACCTTTGTGGTATCCTCACAGTCCTGCTATCTATTTCCGATGGCTGCCACTGTGGATCTTCTTAGTGGACTTCCAAAAAGCAAAGTCAGTGGGGACCCCGGATTTATCTCACGACTGCATGATTGACTTAAACAACCGCCCAAAAAGAAAAAGATAGTAAAATCTGGTACCATTCACTTTATAGCCACTTTTATAGTAGAAGGAAAGAGGGACGCGGTGACTCAGTGGCTAAGACGCTGAGCTTATCGATCAGAAAGGACCTTTCACATAACCACAGAGATGTCTTCGGACAGCGCTGGCTCTTCAGCTTTGAAGTGGAGATGAGCACTGCCCCCTAGAGTCAGGAACAACTAGCACATATGTGCAAGGGGAACTTTTACCTTTAGTAGAAGGAAAGCAGAGAGAAGCAGGAGAGAAAAAGAATGTATTTATTATTATGGTTCGATGCACGCACAGCCAGATGTTCAGACTGGATTTGGCATTTTTATTCGTCCATGGAGTCCTTCCCAAGAATCTAGTATAGACAGATATATTTTGTGGTGTTACAGATATCATCGCAGGATGAAAGAGGCAACTGGACTTTCTGGTTTTTCTTTGAAGATGTTTCGCTTCTTGGATGAGAAGCTTCTTCTTGAACTCAGGAAGCTTCTTGGATGAGAAGGGAAACCTCTTCAAAGAAAAACCAAAAAGTCCAATTGCCTCTTGAAAAAAAGCACCTTCGGGAAAACCATGACCTGGATGGCTGAGAATCTCTATAGACTCATGATGGCGAACCTATGGCACATGTGCCACAGGTGGCACACAGAGCCCTCTCTGCGGGCACATGAGCCATCACCCAGCTCAAGTTCACTGCGCATGTGCACGTGCCTCCGACCGGCCAGCTGATTTTTGGGTCTCTGCTGCGCATGCGGGAGATACACGCACGTGCACATGGAAGGAGAGGGTCACATGTGCATGCATGGGGAATCACGCATGGCACACATGTGTGAAGAGTGGGGGAAGTGCAGGGATATGTTTTTTGGTCCTAGGAGGCTTTAGGGATTCCTGCCAGGCCCAAAACAGGGCATGGGGGGTTGCAGTGACCTCCCCCCCCCATGGCCCATTTTTGGTCCCAGGAGACTTCACAGAGGCCTGCTAGGTCTAAAACGAGCCATGGGGAGGGGTACAGCATCCCCATGGCTCGTTTTTGGTTCCAGGAGGTTTCAGTGCGGCCTGCTAGGCTCAACATTGGGCACGGGGGAATTCCGTGCATGCTCAGGGGGAGTGCGGGGGGTGGGGAATCACACACATGCACAGGGTGGGGGAGCATGGGGGGGTTGTGCACACATACGCATGGGGTGGGGCACATTGCATTATGGGTGTGAGCATGCACGCAAGTGCTGTGGCGCGTGCACACTATTTAGAGCCAAGGTGGCGCAATGGTTAGAGTGCAGTACTGCAGGCCACTTCAGTTGACTGTTATCTGCAGTTCAGCGGTTCAAATCTCACCGGCTCAAGGTTGACTCAGCCTTCCATCCTTCCGAGGTGGGTAAAATGAGGACCCGGATTGTTGTTGGAGGCAATATGCTGACTCTGTAAACTGCTTAGAGAGGGCTGAAAGCCCTATGAAGCGGTATATAAGTCTAACTGCTATTGCTATTGCTATTCAGCACATGAGGAGAAAAAGGTTAGACATTTGCAGGATGAAACTTTACTGATTAAGCTGCCTTTTGCAATTGACTGATGGCGATTTTCTCAATGCCGATGAAGGTGTTCAAGATGTTTTGAGGGTCGCACCCAAGGTACTTATCCCTACCGGCACAGGTACTCCTTGACTTACAACGGTTCATTTAGTAACCGTTCAAGGTGCCAGCGGCACTGAATGAAGGGACTTAGGACCCCTTTTCACAGTGACGACCTTTGCAGCTTCCCCGTGTGATCAAAATTCAGATGCTCGATATGATGCAGGATATAGTCAAATAAAGGAGGGATAATTATAATAACGTCTGTGTGTGTGTGTGTGTGTGTGTGTGTGTGTGTGTGTGTGTGTATGGGTACAATATAAGGTAATGAGAAATTGTAAACAACGATTTGGAAAGAAGGATAGAAAACTTTGTTATTAAACATTATGGATGTTTAGCTAGAATAGGATATAAGGTGTCATTCAGTGTCATTGGAGGATTTTAGAAATAGTAAATGAAATGCCAGTATGTGGTTATGTATTAAATCTTGGTATATTTTATGATGAACTATAGTCAAATGAAAATGGAGTTACGATGACGGTAACGTGTATTACCGTATCTGAGTTAAAATACTTCAGTTAATATGAATTATGCTTGATGACTGTGGAAGAGATGCACAAACGTCTTTTGTAACCAACTGATACACTTTCTACAGTATGTAAAAAAGGAAGATTGTATGTTTTGAAAATTTTTAAAAAATTCAGATGCTTGGCAACTGATTCGTATTTATGACGGTCGCAGTGTCCCGGGGGGGTGTCACGTGATCACCTTTTGCAACCTTCTGACCAAGGCAAAGTCAAGGGGGAAGCCAGATTCACTTAACTGACTTATCAACTGCAGGGATTCACTTAATGACTGTGGTAAGAAAGGTCATAAAATGGGCTGAAACTCACTTAACAAATGTCTCACTTAACCACAGAAATGTTGGGCTCCATTGTGGTCGTAAGCCGAGGACTACCTGCACTATCTTTGCTTCCTTTTGCCACAGTCGTTCTATTTCTATTTGTAGGTCTTTGTACTTTGTGATGTTCCCCAGTTTTTTTTCTTCTCTTCTGCTGTCTCCAGGCACCGCCACATCCATTATCCAGACTTCCTTTGTCTTTCTTATTGAGAGTGGAAAAGTCAGGGGTGTTATGTGGCTTATTATTATTATTATTATTATTATTATTATTATTATTATTATTATTATTATTATTATTATTATTATTATTATTATTACACAATTGTATCACAGCGGCCAGTTGTTTCGCCGGATTTGGCATTGGTTACTAGTCGGGCCCCACCCAGGGGCCTAGGACGTCGTAACGTATTTTCGTAATATGCGTGCAGATCCAAGCAGTGCGGCTTTTTGCATTTGACTGATGGTGATTTTGTCAATTTTTAACTGTTTTAAATGTAATTCCAGTGCTTTTGGAATAGCACCCAGTGTGCCAATTACCACTGGAATTACCACTGCTGGTTTGTGCCATAGTCGTTGAATTTCGATTTTTAAGTCCTGGTATCTTGCGATTTTTTCATGTTCCTTCTCGGCGACCCTGCTATCACCTGGTATTGCAATGTCTATGATTGTGACCTTATTTTTCTCAACCAGTGTGATGTCTGGTGTATTATGCGCCAGTATTTTGTCGATTTGTATACGGAAATCCCACAAGATCTTGACCATCTGATTTTCGGTGACTTTTTCAGGCTGATGTTCCCACCAGTTTGTTGCTGTTTTAATATTATAATTTTTGCACAAATTCCAATGGATCATCATCATTATTATTATTATTATTATTATTATTATTATTTTAAAAAAATCAGCAAGAGCAAAAAATATTTAGCATGCATAATTTAGGAGAAATATAAGGATCTTAACATCCACAGTCCTGATCAAGAGGTAAAATACTAATGTTCTGTAATAGTAAATTTGACACTAATAGCCAGGCATTGAGAGTTTTTATGGGGTACTTTTGATTTACAAGTTTCAGGAATCCTGTTTAGTAACCCCGTAATGACATGGAGAGGAGGGAGGGGTGGATGTCAAGCTGTTTTCCAAAGCACCTGAAGGCCAGACAAGGAACAATGGATGTAAACCAGTGGTGGGATTCTATTTTTTTTTTACTACTGGTTCTGTGGGCGTGGGTGTGGCTTTGTGGGCGTGGCAGGGGAAGGTTACTGCAAAATCTCCATTCCCTCCCCACCCCACTAACCTGCTTTCTAGCTCCGTTCTCCTGTTCAGGGCAACAAAAGAAGATCAGCTGGAAGACAGTGGGGGGCGGGGCCAGCCTATTTGCCGGTTCTCCAAACTACTCAAAATTCCCTCTACCGGTTCTCCAGAATCTGTCAGAATTGGCTGAAGACGACTTCTGAAACTGGTCAAGGAGAGATTCACCCTAGAAATAAGGAGAGCAATCAACCCATGGAACAGAAGTTGCCTTCGGAAGTTGTGGGAGCTTCATCACTGGAGGCTTTCAAGAAGAGATTGGACTGCCACCTGTCAGAAAGGGTGTAGGGTCTCCTGTTTGGGCAAGGGGGTTGGACTAGATGACCTAAAAGGTCCCTTCCAACTCTGTTAATCTGTAAATTAATTAATGATCGCTAACTCTGGAACTCCTGATTTATTTTTAAGAAAAAACTTTTGAACACAGAGTGGGCCTGGCCACCAAAGACAGCGCTGTGCTCCGCCTCTGCCAGCAGAGCTTAGAAAGTTTACCATTTCTATTTTGGAGAGGTGCCAAGCTGCTGTCACATGCTCATCATGTCATGTCATGTGCTTAAGTGAAAACTTCTTCTTTTATACAGTCTTGGCATGCTCAAAACTTTCCCCAATATACATTTTAATTTATAGAGGAAATCTCACTGGCAATAATATACTACTTGGGAGCCGTGTTTTAATGCACCGCTAAATAACAGAAAACATGACAGTCAGCATTGCAATTTAATGTTGCTGTTCTATTTTTTGATGTTCAACGAATCAGTGTGGGTTTTTTTTCCTTGAAAAGGAGATAATTATATGTTTACAATTGCCTTTCCATCCTCCTCCTCCAAGTAACTCTTGACTTGGGCTTCTACTTTTTGAAACTCTGGTGTGCCTTTGCCATGCAGAAGGCATTCCTCACTCGCTAGGCTGTTTAACCCAAAAACAAACTCTTTACTTTCTTGCTTCCCTCTCTCCAACCCTTGTCAACTGTATCCTGTCTTAGTGTAGCTGATTTTGATGGGTGATGACTGTTTGCACCACATCACGTAGGTGGAATGTTTGGAAAGGGCCAAAATGAAGAGAAAACGTGGAAAGAGGAAGGGAGGGAAGGTGGAAGAAAGAGAAAAAAGAAAGAGGGAGGGCGGGCGGGAGAAAGGAAGGAGAGAGTGGGAGGGAAAGAGAAAAAGAAAGGAAAAAAGAAAGAAAGAGAAAGAGGGATGAAGGAAGGAAGGAGTGAGGGAAAGAGAAAGGAAGAAAGAAAGAAAGAAAGAAAGAAAGAAATGGGAGGAAAGAAGAAAGAAAAGGGAGGAAAAGAAAGAAAAGAAAGAAAAAGAAAGAAAGAGAAGGGAGGGAAGGAGTGAGGGAGGAAGGATTTATTTATTTTATTTAGCCTATGGCAAATCCACGGTGGTTCAAATGTTAATATCCAATCCACTCAGCCATTCAAGGAAGGAAGGAAGGAAGGAAGGAAGGAAGAAAAAAAGGAAGGAAGGAAGGAAGGAAGGAAGGAAAAAAAGAAAGAAAAAAGAAAGAAAGAAAAGGAAGGGAGGGGAGGAAGGAAGGAAAGAAGGAAGGAAGACATAAGGCAAAAGAGAAAGAAAGAAGAAAAAGAAAGAAAGGAAAGAAAGAAAGAAGAGGGAGAGAGAGAAAGGCCAGAGCAGACAGACTCTGAATGGGTCCCGTTCACGAGAACTTACAAAACTGCCTAGCAATGTCTGTGTATGTGACTGGCATGCTGACCAAAGCAACTGGATAGGAAAAATAAAAAGCACCATTATGCTCCCGTCTTTCTCTCCCTCTGACTTTTCCCACCAAAGTAGCTGCCTCTTTAACAAACCTCCTTGGCTGCATAAAAAGTAGGGGAGCCTCAGTCCAATCACCAGCTGAAAAAGAGCATTTGTTCCCTTCCAAAGGGAGTTTTTTTTTTTTAAAGATAATCTCTTTCCGGTGGTTGTTTTTGTTATTATTGATCAAATCTGCAGAGGATTCTTCATGCCCCACATGTGTCCACCAGCCGTTGGATGTTGTGGAAGAGCAGCTTCAGAAGTGGGTTTCACATAATTTTACCATCAGTTCACCATGCCCTGCAAATGTGAGAGCTTTGGTCACACACGTGGCTTGCACGCATGCGCGCCGGAAGTGGGTTCGGCCCGGTTCAGCTGAGTATGTAGTAACTCCTCCTGCCACACCTCTGTACCAGTTCTCTCGGCGGCGCCATAACCACCGCCATCTTGTTTTTTGCTTCTGCGCATGCGCACAGCACTTCCCTGAGCAAACCTGCAGTAGCATCAGCCAGAACCCACCCTTGATGTGCACGGCTTAGAAAACGTGGCTAAATACGACAGCATAGCACCAGGTCGCCACTACTGGTTCGCTCGCACTGGTCCAAATCGGCTAAATACCTCCACTGAGCGTCTTGCTTGATATTTTCTGGATCAAACAGTTATTGGAGACTGTCGTAAATAAACCTGGCCATTGAAAAAAGGTTTGGCGTTACTGCAGTCAGTCTGATCCGATGGCCCAGTTTTGTATTAAGGATTCTGGCTGAGAGTGATCTAGGATTTATTTAATCCATTAGCTGGCATGAACAGCCCACTTCTCCTTAGAGAAGACCTCTTTGGCACCCATAAATTGGATGGAAAGAATGCACAGAGCAGCTCTCTTTCTGCCAAAAACTTTCCAGGAGAAAAAGACCCCGTTTTTAGAGTGGTGTCCCTGATGGGACAAAGGGGAACCTTTTTTTAAAAAAAAGTCAAGATGCAATCAAAGTCTAGGACCCTTGCCTAGATGTTGTGGTAGCCGACACTTTAACTCAGGGGTGTCAAACTGGATTTCTTCAAGAGCTGATCTGCATTGTAGTTCTCCTCCGTGGGCCAGTGGGGTGGGGGAGGAAGGAAGCCTCTTGCAGCACCATGAAGACAAAAATGAGGCATGGAGAGCTTCATGAAACCCCTCTGTGCCTCATTTTCCAGCTTGTTTTCCAGCCCGTTTTCTGCCGTAGAGGGTAAAAACAAGGCCCGGGGTTGGGGGAGGCACACACACAGCCCGTTTTAGTTGCCAGAGATCCCGTAGGCCGGTCCTTTGATATTTCCTGCCTGGCCCCGTGGGCTGGATTTAAGCACCCCGGGGGCCGGATCCAGCCTGACGGCCTTGAATTTGACACCTCTGCCTTAACTTGTTTGACTCCGCCTCGTAGACACTCCTGCTAATTTTCATGGTTCAAATAACCCCTAGTCCCCCATCTTAGCACCCAGAAGAAATTATGTACTAACCATGCTTGTTTTGGAACTCCCAAGCAACCCACCTGTCCAAATCAACAGTTGGAGGTGATGATGATAGATGACGGATTGGATGTTAATATGCCAAAATGCAAAATACCAGTTTCAAAAGATCCTTATTTCCAGTATTTTGGAAATTTTCTCAGATAACCAAAGCAGTGGGTCAAAAGTAAACTATAGCCAAAAGCTATGATTTTCCCAGTTTAGCTGTCAGAATTGGACCCTAAGGAAAACTGAGCGCTGAGGAATTGATACTTTCCAATGTTGATTTCAGAGAAGACCCTTGAGACTCCTTCGGACAGCAAGGAGATAAAATCAGTCAATTTTAAAGGAAGCCCACCAGGATTGTTTTTTGGGGGGAAGGGGGGAGGACAGATAGTGAAGCTGAAGCTCAAATACTTTGGCCATCAAATGAGAAGAGAGGATTTCCTTGGAGAAGACCTTGATGTTGGGAAAGATGGAAGGTGAAAGGAGAAGGGGATGGCAGAAGATGAGACGGTTAAATATGGTCAGATCTCATCAATGCAATGAACATGAACTTGGACAAACTCTGGGAGACAATGGAGGACAGAGGGGCCCGGCGTGCTATGGTCCAGGGCAAGGGTGGGCTTCAAAAATTTCAGCAACAGGTTCTCTGTATGGTTGCTGGGTGGGCGTGGCCATGATGGGCATGACCTAGTTGGCTTCCTGCACCACGGCGGTGTGCGGGGGTGTGTGTTTCACCTTCCCCAGACTCCGCAGGCTTTCCTTGAGCCTCTGGAAGGGGAAAAACTGCTTCCTTGGCCCTCCGAAATCAGACACAAATGTGATGCTACTCCCAATGCAATCAAGCTTGAAAGAACCTGTTGTAGCCCTAAGGGAATTACCCACCCCAAATTAAAGTGGACAGAGATCTTTGCCTGCTTGCGTTGTTCTTTGTCATATCTCACCATCTGATTGTTTCCTTACCAAGAAACATCTGCAAACTCCGGCAGATTTGCCTAGATCTAATTAACTCCAGAAATTGGCTTACTCATTTTAAATGATGCTAAATATTATCAGTCCGGTGCATTCTTTTTCTATTTAACCGATGCTATTAATCTGCAGGTGTCGTAACAGCCAAAGATGGCCTGTGTAATGTTTCACAGCTGATGAGAGCAAATGTTGGATTTGGGGGGGGGGGGATGACGACACCCTATTATCTTTAACACATTTGAGAAGATGAGGAAGATAGTGTGAAAGGTCAAGGAGGAATTAAATGGGGGAAAGGGATTGAGAAGTTGGCCACAATGTTCTTAGAAGCAGGGGTGGGCTGCTACGGGTTCGTCCAGTTTTGGGAGAACCTGTAGCTAACATTATGGCTGATTCAGAGAACCTCCAAGTCCCACGCCCGGCTGGCCCTGCCCACTCCGCCCCTCTCCTCCCGGGAGTCTCCACGTGGCCCATTTTGTAGGTGAGGTAAGTGCAGGGCCCACACGGAGGTGCAAGGAAAGTTTCCGGAGCCTGGAGAAGGCGAAAACAGCCACCCGGCAGAGATGCAGGAGGCCGACTAGGCCGACACGCCCATGCCCACTTTTTGAAGCCACCTGCTTAGAAGATATCACCATGGACACATGAAGGTAGAAAAGTTTAACAGCTAGTCCTTGACTTACGACCATTTGTTTAGTGACCAGGCCAAACCAGTAGGAACCCACCTCTGGCCCTACCTAACCCTAACCCTAACCGAAACACAGAAGCAACCTGGAATTAAGAAGACATTTCCTGACAGTTAGAACAATTGATCAGTGGAAGGACTTGCCTCCAGAAGTTGTGAATGCTTCAACACTGGAAGTTTTAAAGAAGAGATTGGACAACCTTTTGTCTGAAGTGGTGTAGGGTTTCCTGCCTAAGCAGGGGTTGGACTAGAAGACCTCCAAGGTGCCTTCCAACTCTGTTATTCTAATTTAAAATTCTAATGGGACTACTTGTCATTAATTCATTTGGTAGGAGCCGAGTCTGATTCAATGACATTGCACTAAACTCCCAAAGTTCTAAAATATTTTAAAAAGGGTTGAACGAATAGAATATTAACATAGGAGAATAGTTCCTCCTCTTTTTATAATTCCACCCATTTTCCTCCTGATAGTTACAGGTTTTTGCCTGCTGTTTAAATTACGTTTATTTCTTTTCACCACTCTGGCCTGCTGCTCAAACAGGGCTCATCTATTTGTCTTTCTGTCCGTCTGTTTCCAACTTTTTTTTTGGCTCTCTGAACAATACAAGAAACAGAGCCCAGAAACTTATTAAAGTTATCTACCCTCCAGACAAAAGTCAGAGGGGAGAAAAGCCTCTCTCTTCTTCTTTTACTTTAAAAAAAAAAAAATCTCAGAAAGTAAATCAGGAAAGACTCAGAATCCACTCTTTCAGCTGAACATGGCTCTAGAGAAAATCCACACAGTTCATGCATTTCCTTTCTCTGCTATTTTGTCTTCCTGACGGGTTAAGTAACCAGATAACCAAACTGCGTCACAAAGGGTCCCCCTCCCTGCTTTCCAAAAGCCCTGGAAAGTCAAACAATAAGCCAGAGATTGGAAAAAGAAATAAAATAGGAAGGGGGAAAAAATTTTGGAACGAAAAAACCCAAGTTTGGAAATGCTGACTGGTTTCCGTTTTGCTTAAAATAATAATAATAACAATAACGGGGGAAGATAGACTTTGCAGCTATCGGTTGAGTCTGTTGCTTCTGTCATGAAGTGTCGCAGACCTAGAGAAAGATTTTTGCCTAAATCCTTGCAAAATCACGTCAGAAAACAAAGAAGGGGAAAGGAAATGAGCTGTGTCAATATTTGAGATAACTATTTGTTGGGACACATACAGATCACGCCGGCAGTTGGCTTGCAAATGTTTGAAAAGGTTGGGTTTGACTTTTGGGTGTCGGCAATAAAAGAATGACACTTTTAACAAGATTAGCTTTGTGCTTTGGGATCGAGGAACGGTGAGTTCATCATATGAGGAGAAAATTAGAAAGCAGCAGTTAAAAGATCCGTTTCCTCAGCTCTGTTCCTTCTTTCATTCTTCATCCTTTGCCGCACATGTTGGAGATGTTAATTTTATTGATTTATTTTGTTAGAATATTTATAGGCCTTCCCGTCTTAAGTGAGTCGACAATCATCCTCAATATGCTTTGCACAATTTTTGTTCCATTCTCCCTCGATAGTTGTGGCAGCAATGACACAACCGAATCTTCTCTGTCGAGTTCTGTTCAGCCAAATCTTTATTCATATTAATGCCTCCCATTGTGAAACAGAAAATAGGCCCAATTTAACAATAGATTGTTGGATATTGTTTAAAACTGGACAATGTAAACAAACGTATGGATCTCTACAGGCCTATTAAAGGCAGACACACACACACTGGGCTGGAAAATGCCTCAGTTGTTCTGACCTAGGCCTCACAAAATCACGAAGCAGATTCCTTGTCCCGACAAAAACCATTTTTATTAAGCTAATGTGAATTCCTCTCATTCACCTCCAGCAAAGTCCACGCAAACAGTCTTTCAAGGGTGAATTTACAACTACAGACCTCATCAGGCTTGGAGAGCAACCAGGACGATATCTTCCAAATGCAACGCTGTACAAGAAAATATTTGGCAAGGAGTCTCTTTAGAATCACAAACAAATCTTCATACTAATTAAGGAAACTAATTGTCTCCTGCAGACTCCACTCCCCTTTCACTCCTCTTTATAGGAATAAAAGGGGATATGGGAGGGGCCATTCACTGTCCACCTGTGCCTTTACTCCCTAGTTGACTCTTGTTCTTTAACTATTCCCTTTTCCTGGCAGTTCTGCACATGCGCACACTGGGAACAGGCTCCAGCTGTTCTTCTGCCCCACTGACTCTGAAGGCAGCTGATAACTGTCAGATGGCCCTGGCCACATCTCTCCCTCTGACACAGAACACTCATCAGAGCCTTCCCCAGACTCCAGGACTGGCCCCTGTTCCTCCCCAACCTCCTCACTTTCTGAGTATGCCACCAGCTCTGCTGGCCTTTGGTGGGCCACAACATCAGTATTTTATGCTAAATGGGAAGGGAAAGATGGGGAATGAGATCTGGGTTGTTGCACCTCAGCTGGTTCATTTTCAAGCAGTGGTGTCCACCAGGAAGGGCTCAACATTGGCAAGACAGTCGGTGGACTGTTGCAATCAAATCCCTCCCTTTGTGAACAGCAACATGCTGGGGGCAGCCTCTGATTACCTTCTACCTACCATCTTGCTGATTTTGATCTCCTTGTAGAAACCAGTATTTTCAGTATAAGATTTAGCCAGTTTTGTAATAACAGTTTAGAGCAGTGAGATGTGAATTGACCCATCTGGGGATAATAGGTTAGCTTAGAACAGTGAGATATGGCAGAGTAAAGTAGTGGAACAGTAGATATTTACCATATTTTTTGGACTATAAGACACACTGGACTATAAGACGCACCTAGATTTAAAGGAGGAAAACAAGGAAAAAATAGTTTTTGGCCTCCACGCATCCCATTTTAACCCTCCCCGACCCCAGAAGCACTTTGCAGGCCAAAAACAGACCCGTTTTTGGCCTCCCAAACGGGGGTGAAATTCAGCAGATTCTGACAGGTTCTGGGGAACTGGTAGCAGAAATTTTGAGTAGTTCAGAGAACCAGCAAATACCAACTCTGGCTGGCCCCAGAGTGGGGAGGGAATGGACATTTTACAGTATCCTTCTCCTGGAGTGGGAAGGGAATGGAGGTTTTGCAGTATCCTTCCCCTGGAGTGGGGAGGAAATTGGGATTTTGCAGTATCCTTCCCCTGCCATGCCCACCAAGCCATGCCCACATAACTGTTAGTAAAAAATTTTGAATTTCACCACTGTCCTGCCAAATGGTCTGCAGAGTCATTCTGGGAGCCAGGAAGGGTGAAAATGGGATGCGTGGAGGGTTCAGAAGGCCAAAAACAGACCCGTATTCAGTCTTTAAGAAGCATAGACATTTCCACCCACTTTTTTGGGGGGGGGGAGTGTGGATCTTATAGTCCAAAAATACAGTATTTTAGGAGCCATACCAATATCACTTAGACTTATAGACCACTTCACAGTGCTTTCCAGCCCTCTCTGGGCAGTTTATAGAGTCAGCATATTTTCTCCCAAAAATCTGGGTCCTCATTTTACCGACCTCAGAAGGATGGAAAACTGAGTCAACTTTGAGCTGCTCAGGATTGAACTCCTGGCAGTGGGCAAAGTTAGCCTGCTATACTGCATTCTAACCACTGTGCCACCACGGCTGTGAAAAAGAGAATATTTGGAGTTTAGGCTCAAACTATGGGATCCTTAGTACTCTCTGAACGTGGTTGTCTTCTTGAAGACGTTTCATGACTCAACTAGGTAACCTGATCAGTGCTAGCAAGGATAATAAAACGTCTGCAAGAAATCAGCCAAACTCAGGAAGCCCTGAATCCCCTACAAATACGCATTCATTTATTCAATTTCCATAGCCAGCTATCTCAATTCAGTTGCATCCAGATAGGCTGTGTTTCTCTTAAATTGAGCCTTGAAAGTATCAAGTCTCATTTGTGGCCAAATCATTCAGCCTTTCGAAATTCCAGATTGGAGCTAATCCCACTGTCCCAACATCTGTTTGGTGCATTTTTTATACATAAATTAACAATGTTTATTTAGAAAGGCAGAAGGCTTAGCCAGATATTCCAGTTGATCTTAATGAAATGATTAACTAAAAGCAATATTCAGAATAATTAGGCATGATTTAGTAATATTGCTCTGATGGACACTGGAGTTTCCATCAATTCACACCCCACCCTGCCCCAAATGAAGGACTGCAATTTCCCTGGAGGAAATTAAAATAAACAGACAAGCCCTAATAAAATCTTCCAAGATATGAGTAAATCCTTGGATGGACTTGCAAAATTTCAGGGGTTTTGTGAGATCGCTCTGCGGTGTCTCTTGGAAACTTAGGAATGTGATTTGTTGTGAGCGAAAGTGACTTCATGGACAGAACCACGTAGCCGGTCATGAAATGGGACATTTGTCTTTTTCTCCAATTCTTTTAAAAAAAATATGTATTTTATTTTTTTAACATGTAAAAATTCCATTTTCAATTAAACAAGTGTGTTGTCTGGGTATAGATACCGTATTTTTCAGAGTATAAGACACACCTTTTTCCCTCAAAAAAGAGGCTGGAAATCTGGGTGCGTCTTATACACTGAATACAGCATTTTTTGCCTCCCGAAACCCCGCCCCTTCACCAAAAT
This sequence comes from Thamnophis sirtalis, assembly GCF_051295495.1. Classification (NCBI taxonomy): domain Eukaryota; kingdom Metazoa; phylum Chordata; class Lepidosauria; order Squamata; family Natricidae; genus Thamnophis; species Thamnophis sirtalis. The sequence continues at coordinate 31,341,987 of NW_028261395.1, forward strand.
GGCCGTGCATAGCTTTTAGGAGGCTTTCTGGGGGCTGGGGAGGGCAGAAATGAGCAAAAATAGGCCGTTTTTTGCTCATTTTTGCCCCCCCCCCGCAATCTCCAGAAGCACTCTACAAGCCTCCTAAAAGCTACTCACGCCCCCCCTTTTTTAAAAAGGGCCTGTTTTTGCGAAAAACAGGCCGTTTTTGGAAGGTTTGCAGAGTGCAAAAACTTTTTTAAAAAAAAATTGCTTCTTTAAAACCTTGGTGTGTTTTATAATCCGGTGCGTCTTATACTCTGAAAAATATGGTATTTGAAAAGCAGTCATAATGTTTACAACAATATTCGTTGTAAATTTGTTGTACATTGATATTCTATAATAAAAATAATAATCATAATATTTACTTCTCTACCTTAACAAATCTCCCTTATTTCATTAATCTTTTTCTTATATTTCCATGTGTCTAACTTCTGTTTTTGTTATGTAACCATCGATAAAATAAATCCCATACCATAAAAATATTCAGTTTGTTCCTTTTCCTTAATTGCAAGTGTTAATCTATTCATTTCTGCACATTCTAGTATTTTTTTTAAATCATATTCGCATCTGTAGGGATCGCTTCACTTTTCCATTGTTGTGCAAATACAATTCTGGCTGCAGTTAACACATGTAAGAAATAAATATGTATTCCCCTTATTATATTTATCCAGTAGAAATCCCAACAACAATATTTCTGGCTTTAAATCAATATGTTACTTTATTATTTTTTCCTACCATGTATGTATTTTTGTTCAACATATTTTTGCTTTTTTTGCAAAAAAAAAATACTTATTCCTGATCAAGCCTGATTTCCTGATGATCTAATCAACTCCAATCATGATTTGTATCAGATATGATCTGTAAGTGCAAAACCCAGGGTTGAACAATGTTATCGGTATCTGGGTTTGTACAGAGTAGTCTCTTGCTGGATGGAGAAACTTTACAACCATGTTGTGTATCCTTGGCAAGCGTTAGCACCATGATGGCAAACCTATGGCACGCAGGTCACAGGTGTCACACAGAGCCCTCTTGGGAGGCACGCCAGCCATCACCCCAGCCCAGCTCTACCACTCTTGCTGGCCAGCTGGTCTTCAGATCTCTGCCATGCATGTGGGAGGGTACATGTGGGGGACGACTGTGTGCATGGGTGAGGGTGAGGTCACATTGCATTTTGGGGGCCCTCATGCCCCCCCGTACCCCATTTTGGACCTGGAAGGCTTCCTGCATCAATCTAGAAACCAAAATAAGAGGTGGGGCACTGCAAGAGCCCCCCCCTCGTGTCCTGTTTTGGGCCTGGAAAGCCTCCTACACTAACCTGGAAACCAAAAATGGGCGAGGGGGGAGCAGGGCACACGCAGGGGGGGTCATAGGTGCATGCATGGGAGTACGGGGAGAGAATGGGGGACCATGTGCAGATGCACAGTATGTCACACATGGATGTGTGGGAGGGGTGTCATGCCTGCATCGTATTATGGGTGCAAATGTGCACGCATGTGCTTTTGGCACATGACTACAAAAAGGTTAACCATCACTGCGTTAGCATGTAAAATTGCCATTTTTTTAAAAAATATTAAAATGTTTCTTCTTTAAAATTGGAGGGAATATATCTGTCTGCTCGTGTGCTGGGCTGATGGTTCTACTTTTGTGACTTATGGTGACATACTAGATAACTGTCAGGCACCAAGAGTTAAGTTCCAGTAAAGCTGATTTATTGCTCATGCCGATTCACAAGAATCCCAATTCAGCACTAAATAATTAAAATTTACTCAGTACTAGATGATTGCAGGGGTGGGTTGCTGTGGGCATTACTGCCAGTTCAGTGCACACAAAAAAATTGTCCGTGCACACTCGCTTTCATTCGTGTGTACACCAGACGTGCACTCCACGCGTGTGCACATTTGCACCTTAAAAGGTCTGCACATGCACCCATTAGAAAAGGGGGGGGGGAATTACATTTTTGCAACGAAGGTTGTTTTGCACATGTGCAAAACCGAAAATCAAGAAGGCGCCACCAAGGATAGAACCGGTTTAGGCACGTGTCCGGCTGAGTTACTACCTACTCAGCTGAACCAGGCCGAACCGGTAAGAACCCACCTCTGGATGATTGGCACTAGATAAAGAGTTAACGCCATTCATGGGGGGACTTGGATCGCTTGTGGAAATGCAATGACTCCAAGCTGATTCCCTTCTTGACTCCCCCCCCCACCCCCAGGCTCTGCCTCTTTTTCTCCTACAATAATATGGCAAATCTACATGTTGAATAATTTGTATGATTTCTGCTTCCTTATTTGCATGGAGTCACAGTTTTGCAAAATATTTTTCTTGGTGTTTCTCTCAAAGTCATGAAGTAAGAGAACCAGGCCTCCCGTAGAGCCAATTAATTCCCATCATACGGAGCAAAAAGGCTTTTTCCCCTGACAGATATTATGGTACAAAATAAATCAAGCTTTAAAAAAAAGTGTTTAATCTTTCCTTGGAAATTGAAACTATTTATTCATGTGTGCTATTTATTTACTTACTTTAAAAAAAAGATTGTACTAATATGTCGTTTGGCTAATCACATGGTACCACCATTTCAGTTACAGCCATTTCTACAAATGCATTATGGAAATGATTATTATTGGGGGGAAATTAACATTCTGGAAACGGATTCAACCCAGAAATGAGAAATTTTCTGATGGTGAGAGCAATCAACCAGTACAAGAGAATTTGCTTTCAGAAGTTATGGGAACTTCATCACTGGAAGCTTTCAGGAAGAGACTGGACTGCCATCTGTCAGAAATGGTGTAGGGCAGCTATTGTGCGCACTCACATGCCCACCCCCATAATTTAATAGCCCCCTGTGCCGTGCCCTCTGCGCAGGAGTGAGCAACACACCCACCCACTGCCCCACACATGTGTGCACAGCTTTCTTGGAGCCTGGGGAGGGCGAAAACGGCATTCCCCCATCCCCGGAGGCCCTCTGGTGTCTGAAAATGGTCCATTTTCCAACTTCCGGTGGGCCCAGTAGGTCTGTTTTTTTGCCATCCCCAGGCTCCGGAGGCTTTCTAGGAACCTGGGGCGGGTGAAAAACAGCTCAACACCCAAACCAGAAGTTCGGGAACGGACTTCCGAGTTGACCGTTGAGCCATTTTTTGCCCTCCGGAGACTTCAGGGAAGCCTCCACGGGATGAAAAACAGCCCAACGCTCAAACTGGAAGTTCGGGAACGGACTTCCGAGTTGACCGTTGAGCCGTTTTTTGCCCTCCGGAGACTTCAGGGAAGCCTCCACGGGATGAAAAACAGCCCAACGCTCAAACTGGAAGTCCGTTTTTTGCTCTCCAGAGAGAAGCTTCCGGAGGGTGAATAATGGGTGAAAATCAAGGCTGAAAATCAGCTGGCCAGTGCATGCATGTGCGCTAGAGCTGATAGGGCGACCCCTCACATTCCATCAAAAATGGCTCCGTGTGCCACTTGTGGCACGCGTGCCATAGGTTTGCCATAACGGGAGTAGGGTCTACTGCTTGGGCATGAGGTTGGACTAGATGACCTACAAGGTCCCTTCCAGCTATGTCATTCTGTTCTGTATTGTTTTGGAAACAGAACAACTTTCTTACCTTTCTTGATTTTCTGCACACCGATATATTTACTACCAAGTCGTTCGATCAGTGTGTAGCCATGCTGTTGCTTAGGCAGATAGTAATTTTTTTTTGCTTTGACCTCCAGACGTATCTCTTTTAAGACCTGGCATTTAATGTCCCTCAGTTTGGCAAGGGTGTTGAACTGCCCTGAAATTATATGTCAACAAAGCTCCAGCTCAAAATTTAATCGCAATCAAGATTTCTTAGGTAAACATTTAATCACCACAGAGTGCTTTGCAGGAGGCATAACTGCCTTTGTAAGGGCTACATTTATTTATTTTTTTATCACATATTTTCCGGGCCTGCTTTTTTTTTTTCTCCTGGATTTAACAATGCCCTTGTTATGCTCTCACCTCCCTCTGTGCCTCTTCTAACTTTCTGAGTATCAGACACCAGTGAAAACGCTGCGGCTATTTTTAAATTGGAACATAGGCACAGCCTAAACGGAAGATCCAGAAATGGATCCGGATTCGTACACCTCCGGGTTTGGAAAAAAGGTCAAAGAGCTGAACTCTTGGCAATTTAACCACAATAACAACCAACAAGCCAGTATGTCTTTGCAGGCCTCTGTGTGTGTGAAGTATAATTTGCAGGGTGAATGTTATTTTTGTCCTTTGTATTGCACCATCGATGGCTCAGTGGCTAAGATGTTGAGCTTGTCGATCAGAAAGGTCGTCAGTTCAGCGATTCAAATCCCTAGCGCCACGTAACGGAGTGAGCTCCCATTACTCGTCCCAGCTTCTGCAAAGCTAGCAGTTCGAAAGCATGTAAAAAATGCAAGTAGAAAAATAGGAACCACCTTTGGTGGGAAAGTAACAGCGTTCCGTGCGTCTTCCGCTTTTAGTCATGCCAGCCAGATGACCACGGAGACGTCTTCGGACAGCACTGGCTCTTTGGCTTTGAAATGGAGATGAGCACTGCCCCCTAGAGTCAGGAATGACTAGCCCATATGGGCTAGGGAAACCTTTACCTTTTACCTTTACCTATTGTACCCATGCACGTATGGCTTCTCTCGAGTAAAAGTAGCCAATTGTTTAGCTTTTAGTGTAGGAATTCCCAATCCCCAGGCTGCGGCCCACTATTGGGCCTTTAGCCATTCAGAATCAGGCTGTGTGATATATTAATAAGATTGTAGAAATACACCGAAGGGAGGAGTAGAGAGATAGAGGGATAGAAGAAAGAGGGGTAGAGAGGGTGGGAGAGAGGACTGGAGGGAGGGGGAGAAGGAAGGGAGGGAGTGTACCGGGAGAGAGGAGTGGTAGAGGGGGAGGGGAAGTAGGGTAGAGGGGAATGATGGAGGGAAGATGGAAAGTTGGAGGGGGGCGAAAGAAAGGGTGTATGGAGGGTCGAAGAGGTACATTGGGTCTCTATTTTGGGGGGTATTGTCGACAAGAGGAATGGCTGTGTTTATTGTTTAATGTTGTATGGCCCCAGTTATGCACAGTATATATGTGACTGTACGAAAATGAAATGGAAAATAAAAACACATTTACAGAATCAGGCTGTGGAAGGTCCGCTAACCTGTGGACTGGTCTCCTGTAGTCCCTGTTCTCCTCTGCATTGTTGCATTAATGTTGTTTCTTTTTTGACTAGGACTCTCTTTCTTAGTCATAGTCTGAACTCAGAAGTAACACTTCTCTTCCTTTTCTAAGTTCTACTCAATCGCCAGTTGGCTTTGAAGGCAGAAAAGATGTGAAAGCAAAGCAACCAGAACGGGATCAAACTTGCCAACTTTGCAGAGCCCGGGGCTTCAGGGGAGCATCCCATGGTTATTGATGGTCATTTGGCTCCATGTGGATTCAAGAACATCCTCTAGTTCTGTGGCCCTTTTAGAGAAAAAGACGTGAGCTTAGATCGACGTTGCTTTTCTTCCTAGGTATCATAGATAAGGATTGGCTTAGCTCTGAGGAGAAGACCCTCAGCAACAGGAACTCATTGACTGAACCTGAGTCAAGGCATCCTCTGTCATTGAATTGTAGTGATAAAATCAATAGAGATATCCATATCAGTTATTCTACACCAGGGCTGTCAAATCCACATCGTCATGGCAGAGTCATGTGACATATCGGGCAGAGGTGAGTTCCTACCGGTTCGGACTGGTTCGGCTGAGCCAGTAGCAGTTTCCCAGCCTAGGTCGCTGGAACCGGCAGCAACCCAGGCCTGCCATGCCCCCAAACTGGTTCCCCAGTCTCTTCTCCCATTGCCGGCATGTTTCTGTGCATGGGCAAAATAGTTTTCAGTGAACTGTGCATGCACAGCAATGTGTGGTGAGTGCATGCGCAAGCAAAGTGAGCAGCACAAATGCAAAGTTTTACACGTGCACAAAACGCCTTCTCTCAGTGAACCGGTAGTAAAGTGGTTAGGAACCCACCTCTGGTATCGGGACTTCCCCCCACCCCCAGTGCATGACGCATCCGGCCCGCTGCCTACAAATTTGACAGCCCTGTTCTACACTCCTGGCTAAAAAGCAGCATAGGAGTTTAACCAATATGAATAATAATAATAATAAGAGAGCCGAGGTGGCACAGTGGTTAAATGCAGCACTGCAGGCTACTTCAGCTGACTGCAGTTCTGCAGTTCGGCTGTTCAAATCTCACCGGCTCAAGGTTGACTCAGCCTTCCATCCTTTTGAGGTGGGTAAAATGAGGACCCGGATTGTTGTTGGGGGCAATATGCTGACTCTGTAAACCGCTTAGAGAGGGCTGAAAGCCCTATGAAGCAGTATATAAGTCGAACTGCTATTGCTATTGCTATAATCTATGTCAAGATAGGCATGCTAGACTTCTGGATTAGGCTAGTCTCAGAACTAATCCAATGGCATATTCCTTTTCCATTTTTTTCTGTACTTCAAGCTTTCTCCTTCTCAATCTCCTAACTTATTTATTTATTTGTTGTGGCAGGCCATGAACGAGGGGAAATAGAACCATCAAACTACAGGCTGTGGGCAGAGTTTGCCTGCAAACTCTGCCAAGGTGGTGCAGTGATTAGAATGCAGTACTGCAGGCTAATTCTGCTGATGGTCAGGAGTTCGATCCTGATCGGCTCAAGATTGATTCAGCCTTCCATCCTTCCAAGTGGGTCAAATGAGGAGCCAGATGGTTGGGGGCAAGAGGCTGATTCTGTAAAGCACTTAGAGAGGGCTGCAAAGCACTGTGAAGCGGTATATAAGCCTAAGTGCTATTGTTATTGCCCCAACATTTTTTTTTTAAAGGAAGCATTTGCCAACAATAAAATAATAGAGGTCAAGTTAGCTGAACGAATAGCAACAATAGCAAAGCTTTAAAAATGTGATTCTAAAAAGTATCCCAATAGTTGGCTGCATATCTGTTTTGCCATATTGCAGAAAAATAAATGGTAAAAACTTTGATGTAATGGTTAAGGCACCTGGCTAGAAACCAGGAGACTGTGAGTTCTAGTCCCGCCTTAGACATGAAAGCCAGGTGGGTGAATTTGGGCCAATCACTAGGAGACTGTGAGTTCTAGTCCCGTCTTAGGCATGAAAGCCCGCTGGAAACCTTTGAGCCAGTTCCTCTCTCTCTCTCAGCTCCCAGGGTTGAATAAGAGGAGGAGGAAGAGTTAATACATATTTGCCACTATGAGTTACTTACAAAGAATAAAAGCCGGATTAAAATGAAATAAATAAATAAAAGTGGAGGGAGAGATTTGGGGTCTAAATTCTATTCTCTGGTGTAGCTTTATTCCTTGTCCCTAATGCAGGTGGGGTGGGGTGGGTAATCATCATTTTGGACAAATAACTCCATTGGTTTAGTTCAGGGGGAAAAAAAGGCGCGCAGGATATATTTCTTCATATCCACTTTAAATGCAGTTAAATCAATTTACAGAGGTGAACCCTATCTGCCTTGCTTCTGAATGCATGTGAGCTGGCAACTCTATCCAGGTCCAATTATAGAATTATTTCTCTAACCCCGTGATGGCTAACCTATGGCACACATGCTACAGGTGGCACGCAGAGCCCTCTCTGCGGGCATGCCAGCTGTCACTCCAGCCCATATCCAACGCGCATGTGTGTGCTCCTCCCACCGTCCAGCTGGTCTTCGGGTCTCTGCCGCACATATGTGGAGGGTAGGGGGCATGCACAGGGGGTATTTGCATTGCATATTGGGGCCTCGTGCAGCGCCCCATGCCCCGTTTTGGCTTCCAGGTTGGTGCAGGAGGCCTTCCAGGCCCAAAACGGGGCGTGCGGGGGGGGGGGAGTGCAAGGCTCCCCTCACCCCATTTTGGGCCTGGAAAACCTCATGGACCAACCTGGAAACTAGAAATGGGCAAGGGGGCATGAGTCACATGCATAGGGGGGTGGGGGAGCATGGGAGAGTCAGGCACACATGCACGGGGATCACACCCACATGCCTGTGGGATGGGGCACACCCAGGGGGAGTGCACTTGCACATACAGGGCAGAGGTGGGTTCCTACCGGTTCAGACAGGTTTGGCCGAGTAGGTATTAACTCGGCTGCTCACGCACCAGAACCGGTTCTTGTTTTTTGACTACTGTACATTCGCACATAGTGTGCATTAAGCGCATGCCCCCGAAGCACATCTGAGCGAACCGACAGTAAAAGAAGCCAGAACCCACTCCTGGTGCAGGGCACATGGGGGTGTGTCACATGCGCATTGCATTATGTGCTGCTGCACACAAACGGACTTTCAACACACAATGACAAAAGGTTTAGCCATCACTGCTCTAAGCGATGCAGATTCTCGCTTCTGAACTGAGGGAGAGATGAGGAACTTGTCAAATTTCTTGGTCTTGTGACTCATAAACTCTAGGAAGAGTTGCACATCTTTATTTTTTTTTCCTCCTCCCTAACGATAAAAGCAAACATCCCTGATCTGAAATCCTGATGATTTGATCGGCGTATCCAAGCAGTTGTTCTTGGCGTTGCTCCAGGATTTCCCACCCCCACGCTAACCCCAAATTTCCAATCTAGCCTCCCAGTGCATATCTTAAAATGGTTGAGAAAAGCCACAGCTTTTCGATGCTGCTGAAAACTATGTTTATTTGGTTGTAGCTGGTGGCAGTTGATGTGAGGGCCAAAGCAAGCTTTGCGGGACATTTCCAAAGTGGGTGCACCAGAGAGTTCATGTGGGAGGGAGTTGAAAGAGATGAAACAAATTCCTTTAAAGCCCTTGCAAAATTTAATGCCCCTGAAACCCTTCTAAGTCTACCACCAGTTCGCCCCACACATGCACTTCCGTGCACATGCACAGTCTTCCATGCATGCGCTTTGCTCACGTGCACAGCTAGCACGCATTCACACAGCTTCGAAAACATGAGTAAATAGGACGGCATAGAGCCGGGGTGGGTGGGTGGGTCCACCCGCAGGTCACCGCTACTGGTTCGCCTAAACCGGTCCAAACCGGCTGAATACCACCTCTGGTCATAAGCCTGAAAATTTAATAGTGGTGTGTTTTGGAGGTGTGACCCTTTGAGCACTGGAATTTCTATTTAATGTGTGTCAATTAGTATACATTCAAAGTGAGAATAAAGTTATTCTAAGTCTGCCTGAAAACAATCTATAGGACCCATCGCTTTCACAGGAAATAAATGTGACATCTAAGCTGTCATGTGCAAATGATATTCCATATATAAAAAAGAAGAAAGCTTAATAATGATGCACGGTTTTCTAATAGTATTAGCATTTAGACTTACATGCCGCTCAGTGATGGGATTCAAATTTTTTACTACAGGTTCAGTGGACATAGATTGGTGGGCGTGGCAGGGGAAGGATACTGCAAAATCCCCATTCCCTCCCCACCCCACTAATCTGCTTTCCAGCTCCATTCTCCCTCTCGCCAGTCAGAGGTGGTATTTTTACCAGTTCTCCGAAGTACTCAAAATTTCTGCTACCAGTTCTCCAGAAGTGGTCAGAACCTGCTGAATACCACATCTGATGCTGCTTTACAGGGCTTTACGGCCCTCTCTAAGCAGTTTACAGAGTCAGCCTATTGCCCCCAACAATCATTTTACCGACCTCAGAAGGACAGAAGTTCCTTCCTTGAACCTGGTGAGATTCAAACTTCCAAATTGCAGTCAGCTGGCAGTCAGCAGAAGTAGCCTGCAGTACTGCATTCTAGCCACTGCGCCACCAGGGCTAATCACAGTACTCAAATACCAAACCCTCTCATCTGGCTTCAATGAATGCCATTGCACATCTTCCTGAAATGTCAACATCTTGGCACAAGGACAGAGGTTCATTTTGAAACCTTTACACATTTCTTAGAAGACTGATGGCAAAACTTTTTTTTTCTCGGATGCTGAAAGCACACGCGATAGCACACGCGCGTGTGCTGACACCCATAATGCAATGGCCCCCGAAGGCTCCACCAATGTGCTCCCAACTCCCCCGTGCATGCACACGTGACCCCTGTTTTGGTGCTAGCAGGCTTCCCTGAAGCCTCCTGACACCAAAAATGGGTCCGTGCCGCACCTCCCACCCCCTGTTTTTGCTTCCAGTAGGCTTCAGGGAGGCCTGCTAGCACCCAAACTCCCCATTTTGGTGCTAGCAACCCTCCCTGAAGCCTCCTGGGACCAAAAGGGGGGGGCGCCGCATCCCACCAATCATGTGCACATATGATACCCCCAGCCTCGCTCATGCACACGCATCTCCCAGCAGAGACCTGAAAATCAGCTGACCGGTGGGAGGTGCACACGCATGTGCAGTGAAGCTGACCTGAGCAACAGCTTGAGTGCCCACAGAGATGGCTCCGCATGCCACTTGTGGCACGTGTGCCATAGGTTCGAGGTTCATTTTATTTATATGCCACCCTATTCCCAGCGGGACTCAGGGCGGCACACAAACCCAAGGAGGGGAAGGGAAACACAAAAACTACAACAAAAAGTACAGGGCATTTAAAACAACCAACAGCCACACGATTCGAGAGGGGAAGGGAACTCATCGACCCCAGGCCTGCCAACACAGCCAGATTTTAACGGCTTTTTGGAAGGCCTGGAGAGAGGTGAGGGTCCGAATCTCTGCGGGGAGCTCGTTCCAAAGGGCCGGAGCCGCCACAGAGAAGGCCTTCCCCCGTGTAGTGGCCAGATGACATTGGCTAGTAGACGGAACCGGAGGGGGCCTAATCTGTGTGATCTAATGGGTCTTTGGGAGGTAATTCGCAGCAGGTTTGCCACCATAGTCTTTGAAGATAAATTTGGGGGGGGGGGTTCTCTCTCTTTTTCCCCTCTTCAGGCTACCCCCACTCCTTTTTATACAAATTTATATAATTCCCCCCTTTTGGGGGGGTGATGGCAGGGGGTGTATGTTTGAAATCCACCCATCCAAGGAGTTAGAAACGAAAGAGCTTGGAATGTAACCAAATTGTCCCAGTTGCTTTGATCTTCCTCAAATATCTATCTGCTGAGGTTGCATTCACTCAGGAGATAAGTGAAGGTTACACCAGCAAATTGCTTACTCAGACTTGTTCTGCTCTATGTCCAAGGCTTGTCATCCTTTCTAGCCTCCTCCCTTCCCAAAGGACCCGTTTTGGCTGCAATATTTAACATTCCTAATTTTCATTCCTTTAATTTGAAGGCCCAAGCGATGTCATAATTTCCACTGAAATCACAGGGGCTTATATTTCAGTTACGGCTGTCCCCTAGGCTGGAAGTTGGCACCAAAGGAGGAGACAACTTTTTGACAAGATTAGGAGCTCAGCACAACACGTTGGCCTACTATCGCTGTCCCTCCACCCTCAAAGACCGATTGGCGAGATGCAATCTGGAAGTCTCACGTGCAGCTCTCTTTGGAAGAAAAAAACCTGAATGATTTTGCAGGCCAAAATAAAGTCCCTTAATTGACTCTTCTACATCAGCAATATGGCTGTTGTTTGTTTAAATGTTTTTCATCGAAGAATGATGATTGTTATATGTCGCCGCTGTGTAATCTCCTGCTGGCTTGGTGTACAATAACATTAGGCGATAATATCCTTTGTTTCTCGGTTTAGCTTGGTGTGATTTGCAAATCTCTCCATTGTGGTTGCGGAGGCCTCATTCCAGGCGTGTGCAACAAATCATATCTTAAAGGGGTGTGTGTGTGTGTGTGTGTGTGTGTGTTTGTATAATTTAAATTAAATTTAAATTAAATTAATAATATTAATTATTTTTTATTATACCTTTTTCTTTGTTATACATCATGTTTCCATGCACCGACAGTGTACTATCTGTATCAAATCTCTTTTGAATATACATAATGTTAGACATAGCGATTATTCTCATAATATATACAATGTAATCTTCACTTCTAGTTGCTCTAAACAATTTAATCTGTAATCAGATATAATCCAATGATAATATTACTTGTAATGTTATGCATATATATATGTGTGTGTGTGTGTCTGTGTGTGTGTGTGTGTGTTGGTGCTAGCAGTTTTGGTGCTAGCAGCCCTCCCTCCTGATACCAAAAACGGGTGCGTGCCACACCTCCCTCCCCCCGTTTTTGGTCCCAGGAGGCTTCAGGGAGGCCTATTAGCACCAAAACTGGGGGTGGGGGGTTGCCACACTCCCCATCCCCCATTTTGGTGCTAGCAAAGCCTCCCTGAACCAAACGTGGGGGGCGCCGCATCCCCCACCCCCACGCATGTGCTCGACCACCCCCCATGCATACGCACATGATTCCCCCAGCCCCGCGCATGCACACACGTCTCCTAGCAGAGACTCAAAAATCAGCTGGCCGGCAGAAGGAGCACCTGCACGCCCACACCCATAATGAAATGTGTGTGCGACCCCTCCCTGTGCACGTGTGCATGACCTCCCCCCGTGCCCCCCCCACCATCTTGTGCATACATGCGCAACTGCCCCCTGTGCCTTTTGGGCCTTGTAAGCCTCCCTGCAGCCTCCTGGGAACAAAATTGGGCCATGGGGTGAGGGGGCGCCGCACCATCACCCTGCACCCCCTTTTGGGCCTAGCAGGCCTTCCTGCAGCCTACTGAAAACTTTATATTATATAATAAATGTACAATCCTTTTGTCGTATTTCCCCAGTAGTATACCTAATAAGAACAATTCTGGTTTTAAACCTCTTTGTGCTATCATTTCTTCTAACCACCTTTTTATCTTTAACCAATATTTTTTTGCCATTGGACAAGTCCACCATATATGGTAATATATCGGTTTACATTTGCAGCACACTGGTGGTATGTCAATTAAATCTGGGATTGGTTTTTATGGGTGAGCCCAGCCACCTGAGGAATTAGCTTTCTATCCTTTGTCAGCACTGAGCATATTTTGAAAGAAAGCAAGAATTTGCAACATCAAGGTGTATGCAGTGTATTAATATAGAATAGAATAGAACAGAACAGAACAAGAAATAGAGTAGAGTAGAGTAGAATAGAATAGAATAGAATAGAATAGAATAAGCACTAGACTAGATTAAGACTAGAATAGAATAGAATAGAATAGGAAGGGACCTTGGAGGTCTTCTAGTCCAGCCTCCTGTTCAAGCAGGAGAACCTATACTATTTCAGATAAGTGACTGTCTAGTATATTCCTAAAAACCTCCAATGATGGAGCACCCATTAATATCTGAAATGAATTGTAGTCTGCCCACATACCCCGGGGAGGCTTGTAATGTGGAATTGTTTTATTTAAAATATTGACATGGCCACCTGTTTTGTGAAGTACAACGCTGAGCAGCTGACGGCAATAATAAAAGGGTAAAAATATTGTTTTAATCAACTGCATAAAGTTATATACACATTGTTTTTAAAAAGTTAAACAAAAACCAGCTACCTAATCCATGGATAACTTCAATGTTTACACAGATACTGACTAATGTCTTCATCAAAAATTCAATGAGGCATGAATTTGGCATATTTTTGAATGAAATGCATATGAGTGACAATCATCTTTTACACACATTCTTAATTCCCCCCCCTCTTAATCCAGTTCTGCTGAGATATGCAATAATTTATCCTTTTGGTAGGTCTACCAAGCCCACCAAAATTCCAGCAAAATTTTTTGGGGGGGGGAAGGCTAAAATATATGAAGAACGTTTGCAGGAATTGGATATATCTAGTCTAGTGAAAAGGGGGACCAGGGGAGACACGATAGCAGTGCTCCAATGTCTAAGGGGCTGCCACAAAGAACTATATCCCAAAGCACCAGAAAGCAGAACAAGAAGCAATGGATGGAAACTAATCAAGGAGAGAAGCAACCTGGAATTAAGGAGAAATTTTCTGAGAGTGAAAAACAATCAGCCAATGGAAAAGCTTGCCTTCAGAAGTTATGGGTGCTCCATTGCTGGAGGTTTTTGAGAAAAAGACTGGACAGCCACTTGTCTGGAATGAAATAGGGTCTCCTGCTTGAGCAGGGGGTTGGACTAGAAGACCTCCAAGGTCCCTTCCAGCTTTATTCTGATTGATTGATTGATTGATTGATTGATTGCAAGAACGCCTTTCTACTCCCTAATCTCATCCCACCTAACTTTCCATGAATTTTTTTCTTAAATAGCCTTTTTGAAGGTGCCCAAGTTGGTGGCATGTTAGGCAGTTGCGCTCGAAGACCTCCAAGGTCCCTTCCAACTCTGTTCTTCTATATAGGTTTGGGAAGAAAAGAGAACAATAAAATGCATGTTTGAAGCATCTTTCTGAGTGATATCTTTCCACACAGTTGTGGGGGAAGTAATATTTTCTGCTGATGGTTCCAATTTGGATCTTAATCTGGCTCTTTGCCCATTTTTTTAAAACCTAACTTTCTTCCAACTTAAAGAAACCAACATCAGTTAAGTAAAGGTAAAGGTTCCCCTCGCACATATGTGCTAGTTGTTCCTGACTCTAGGGGACGGTGCTCATCTCCGTTTCAAAGCCAAAGAGCCAGCGCTGTCGGAAGACGTCTCTGTGGTCATGTGGCTGGCATAACTAAATGCCAAAGGCACACGGAAGGCTGTTACCTTCCCACCAAAAGTGGTTCCTATTTTCCTACTTGCATTTTTACATGCTTTTGAACTGCTAAGTTGGCAGAAACTGGGACAAGTAACGGGAGCTCACTTGGTTATGCAGTACTAGGGATTCGAACCACCGAACTGGTGACCTTTCTGATCGACAAGCTCAGCATCTTAGCCACTGAGCCACCGCATCCCTGACATAGTCAGTTACACAGAGACCATTAACCATGTTTGAGTTTCCTCTTCTGAAATGGAACATTGCCCTGAAAAACTTTCTTTTCTTTGTGTGTGCATAACAGGAACATGTGTGAGTAAGGGCGTGTGAGTAAAATCAGCCTGCAGAGGTGGAGAAAGGGTTTTGGAAGGCTCCCAGTAGGTTGACATCTCTAACACTTCCTCTGGTGGTTTTCTTGCCAAAGATGAATTTCCCTCCTGCAATATAGCTTCAAGAGGGATGATCTCAATGCAATCCCCATAAATCATAGGAGACAACTGCAGATAACCAAGACTTAGTCAAGCAGGCCAGAAATATTTCTATTATGGTTTCATAAGTAGGAGTTTTCCAATTCCAGCTAATGTTAAGAATGGGTGTCTCACCCACTTGGTTGTGGGTTGATTGACCATGTGGTGACCCTGGCTCGGCCTTACAATCACTGTCTCTGTCTTAATCAGGAAGACCACACCTTAACAGATTAATAGAGTTGGAAGAAACCTTGTAGGTCATCTAGACCAACCCCCCACTCAAGCAGAAGACAAATGGCAGTCCAATCTCTTCTTGAAAGTCTCAAGTGATGAAGCTCCCACAACTTCTGAAGGCAACTTCTGTTCCATTGGCTGATTGTTCTCACTGTCAGGAAGTTTCTCCTTAATTCCAGGTTGTTTCCCTCCTTGTTCAGTTTCCATTATTCCTCATCTGGCCTTCAGATCCTTTGGAAAATAGCTTGATCCCCTCCTCTCTCTGTGGCAGCCCTTCAAATATTGGAAGACTGCTATCATGTCTCCCCTGGTCCTTCTATTCACTAGACTAGCCATGCCCAGTTCCTGTAACCATTCTCCATCTGTTTTAGTCTCCAATCCCCCTAATCACCCTGGTTGCTCTCCTCTGCACTTTTTCTAGAGTCTCAACATCTCTTTTATAGTCTGGTGACCCAGTGGTGGGTTTCAAATTTTTTTAGAACCTCTTCTATAGGTGTGGCCTGCTTTATGGGGGTGGCTTGCCGCTCATGTGACTGGGTGGGAGTGGCTTGCTGGCCATGTGACCTGGTGGGAGTGGCTTGCCAGCCATGTGACTGGGTGGGAGTGATCAACTTGTAAAATGTGGTGAAACTCACTTAACAACGCTTTTGCTTACCAACTAAAATGTTGGCTCAGAAACTCTGGCATTTGAAGCACGCAAGTCTTAAAGTTGTCAAGTTACAAGACCCTCGCAGAAAACAAACACCCTGTAGAAAACAAAACCCTCGCAGAAAACAAACACCCTGTAGAAAACAAAAACCCCAGGGGTGTTCAAACTTGACAGGTTTAAGACTTGTGGACTTCAACTCCCAGAATTCCTCCTCTCACTCTTCATCTTGATGATATGCGGATGGACGGGGGGAGGGAGCTGGAACCGGTTCTAAACGGCACTGTAGATTTGTGGAAAATCTTCTGTAGAAGAGGTTAGAACTGGCAGGAACCCACCCCTGTGGTGACCAAAACTGGATGCATACCTGGCTCACGAGAAGGAAGGATGGGGCCATGATGTTTCCCAGTGCACAAACTATAACCCAAAATGCAGGAGAGAAGTCTGTTTGAGAAGGGGAAAGGAAGCAGGCAATGCCAGGCAAACAGCAGGAAGAGCTAGGAGTGAGGTTCATCTGAAGGACAGCAGGAGGGTTGCCAAGTATGTCGATAGTCTATGGTCAAACTGAGATTGCAAAGAGTAATAACACAAGAGCAGACTCTCTTGGTCTCAGGTGACTGCCAAGCTCCTAAAGAAGCTCTCTGGGCACTTTTTGGAGAAGCGGAGTTAAATTGCTCCTCCTTGCCTACCGCGAACCTCACATCAATCCATCGCTAGATGAAGTGGTCAGTTTTGAAGGAGAAACATCAGAGATGGTATTCAGCTGGTTCTCTCCGGTTTGGGCGAACTGATAGCGGCGGCTGCGGGAGGCTCTGCCCACACGACCTGATGTAATGCACAAGCACTGCGCACGTGCAGAAGGCGGCGCACATGCGTAGATACGTGTGCTCACAATTGCAAACTGGTAGGGAAGGGAAGTGAATCCCAACTACTGAGCAACATGTAAACCAACAAGGGCTTCTGTTTCTTTTCTGTTTACATAAACATCACATATGTAACTTTTTTTAAGTGAACCACAATGGTTATTACGTAGGAAAAAGAGGGCGGATAAAAATCGATGAATTTTTTTAAATCAGATTTTTAAATTTTAAATTAGATTTTTAAATTTTTATCAAATTTATTTTAATAAAATGCTTTTGGAGTAAATATTTATCTAAAGGTAGTTTTCTATTTAAGATACATTTATAATTTAGTTTGTTCAGCATGAAATTAGTTTAGTTTAGCTTAATTATGTAGCATGAGGCTCTATATCAGTGGTGAAATTCAATTTTTTTTACTACTGGTTCTGTGGGCGCGTGGCACAACGTAACCGCGAACGTCAAAAGCACGCCGACAAAACCGCGGCGCTAAAACCGCGATGTCAAAAGCGTGCCGACAACAGCGTGCCGATAACAGCGCACCGACAGAAGCGCGATTTAAGTTAAGGTAAGGTTTAGGGTTAGGTTTAGGGTTAGGTTTAGGGTTAGGTTTAGGGTTAGGTTTAGGGTTAGGTTTAGGGTTAGGTTTAGGGTTAGGTTTAGGGTTAGGTTTAGGGTTAGGTTTAGGGTTAGGTTTAGGGTTAGGTTTAGGGTTAGGTTTAGGGTTAGGTTTAGGGTTAGGTTTAGGCTTGGTGAGTGTGGCAGGGGAAGGATACTGCAAAATCTCCATTCCCACCCCACTCTGTGGCCAGCCAGAGGTGACATTTGCCAGTTCTGGGAACTACTAAAAAATTCTGCTACCGGTTCTCCAGAACCTGTCAGAACCTGCTGGATTTCACCCCTGCTGTATATGCTACAATATTGGGACCGTCTGTGAGTCAAATCACAGGTCAGAGGAGAAGGCGCTGCGGGAAAAAGATGACAATTGCTCTTTAAAAATTTAAATCGAATTGATTCAAATCAAGCCTTTTTACTACTGCTTTAATTCATGATTTAAATTGTGATTTAAATCAAATCCACCCTGCAGAAAAATGGCATAGTGTCCAACTTTTAGTCCAACCGCCTGCCCATCCTGGATAAATGGTTGTCCAATCTTTTACTAAAAACCTCTATTGATGGAGCACTCACAACTTCTGAAAGCAAGCCGTTCCGTTAATTAGTTGTTAGGGGGAAAAAAACCTCCTCCTTATTTCCAGGTTGACAAGTTCCCTCTGGCAAGCTTCCATCCATTACTGGAATCACCATCCCATGCCGAGACTCAATGCTTCTAAGGAGCACGCTTTGAACATTTCTAAACATCAAGGAACGTTTGACGTGACATTTTCAAATTGATTCAGGGTATGAAAGTGAAGCTGTGACTGATTTTGTTTTCTTGGGCTCCGAGATCACTGCAGATGGGTGACCGCAGCCATGACATTAAAAAAAATGTTTGGGAAGAAAGCTATGGCAAACCTAGCCAGCATACTAAAAAGGAGAGACATCACATTGCCAACAAAGGTATGGTTTTCTTGCTAATAATGTACAGCTGTGAGAGTTGGACCATAAGGAAAGCTGAGTGCCAAAGAATTGATGCGTTCGAATTGTGTTGTTAGAGAAGACCCTTGGAAGTCTCTTGGGCTACAAGGAGATCCAATCCGTCAATCCTAAATGAAATCAACCCTTCTTTGAAAGGACAGATAGTGAAAGCTGACGCTCAATACTTCGGCCACCTAATGAGAAGAGAGGACTCCTTGGAAAAGGGCCAGAGATTTGGAAAGATGGAAGGCAAAAGAAGAGGGGGATGGCAGAGGAGGAGATGATTCATTGACACAATGAACATGAGTTTGGGCACTCTCCAGAAGACAGTGGAGGACAGGGGGAGGGGGAGATTGGTGGTCTACAATCCATTGGATCACAAAGTGTTGTACATGACTTAGAGACTGAACGATATCAACAACTGCAGTTTTGTGACTGTAGCATCCACCTGTAAGCACTCAATGTTATCCATCTGAGAATTGCACACCTGCAGGCATGTATGAACTCAGGATATGCTTGGAACACAGGACACGGGGGCTCAGTGGCTAAGATACTGAGCTTGTCGATCAGAAAGGTCAGCAGTTCGGTGGTTCGAATCCCTAGGACCACGTAGCAGTTTGAAAGCACGTAAAAATGCAAGTAGAAGAAATCAGAACCACCTTTGGTGGGAAGGTAACTGCGTTCCGTGCTCCTTTGGCATTTAGTCATGCCGGCCACATGACCACGGAAACATCTTCGGACAGCGCTGGCTCTTCGGCTTTGAAACGGAGATGAGCACCGCCCCCTAGAGTCAGGAACGACTAGCACATATGTATGAGGGAACCTTTACCTTATGCTTTGAAAAGTAATTTTTTTAAAAGATAAAATACAAATAGAAACAAGAATTGAGAAAATTTAAAGAGAGACAGAGAGACAGAGAGAAAGTAAAAAAGAAAGAAAGAGAAAACAAAGAAGAGTAAAACCCTCTTCCTTCTAGCCCAAAGGAGGTTATCGCTGGGCAACGAAACATCTTCAAGAAAACCGTCAAACTTGGCAGACAGCAAGAACATACTCAAAAATAGTGACTTCCTATTTATTTATTCCACAGGAGTGCAAAAAAAAAGTCGCAACCTCAGCCTTTTGCTTCACATTTCTAAAGATTTCAAGTCACTTCCTTAAGAACAAAGTCAATCTAATCATCAAAAGTTAAGGTTTTGCTTTCCCCGCACTTTTTGAGTACAAAATTCAGACGGGGTTTCCAAAGAGAAACAAAGCTACATAGATTCTTCGATTAGAACAGGGGTGTCAAACTCAAGGCCCAGGGGCTGGATACGGCCTGTGGGATGCTTAGATTTGGGCCATAGGGCCTCCCTGGAAACAGTGAAGAATTGGCCCATGGTGCCTCTGCTAGTGAAAATGGAGCTTGGGAGGGCTGCATGCTTAGAAGCCCATTTTCACTGGCAGAGCACTTGGGCCACCACAGGTTCCCCTGACACAAGTGACGTCAAGCTGGCTATGCCCACCACAGCGTTGTCCACTCCCCATCCCCCCAGGTCAAACACAACTCTGATGCAGCCCACATTGAAATTGAGTTTGTCACCCTGGTATTAGAACCAGTAGTTTGGCTGGCTCCTTTTGGAAAGTGGATCCAAAACCTCCCTTTGCTCTACTTACTTGTCCTTCTATTCACCAGTTTGAGAGAGAGATATTACTGAGCCTTTGAGGACTACAAAGGGAATATTTGTCTCACATTTGCTTTTCTCTTTATAAACTAGTTTCCTTTTGTTTTCTCTCAGCAACCAATTATTGTATTTTTCGGACTATAAGATGCACCGGTGTATAAGACGCACCAAGATTTCGTAGAGTTAAATAAGAAAAAAAAAATGTTTTTGTCCTCCGCGCCCCCCAGGAGCACTCTGCAGGCTTCAGCAGGGCTGGGGGAAGGGAAAAGACTCCCGTTTTTTGCAGAAAATGAGCCATTTTTTGCAAAAACTGAGGCATTTTTGTCTTCCCCCAGCCCTGCTGAAACCTGCAGAGTGCTCCTGGGGGCTGGAGGAAGGCAAAAACTCCTCATTTTTCAGAAAAATGGGATGTGGGGGCGGGGCTTCGGGAGGCAAAAAATGGCTGTATTCAGTGTATAAGATGCACCAACATTTCCACGCTCCGTTAAGGGGGTTGGGGAAAGGTGCATCTTATACTCCGAAAAATATGGTATTTGTCTGAAACTGACCTGAAACTTTAAAAGAAGATCAAAATACTGTAACATGAATTGCTTTATCTTCATTGGCAAGAAAATTAGGACACCACAGTCAAGGAATACCGGTGGTCATTGACTTACAATCATTCATTTAATGGAAGAAGTGAGTTAGGGCCATTTTTCACTTTTAGGACCGTTGCAGCATCCCTACTGTCACATGATCAAAATCTAAGCATTTGGCAAATGGCATGTATTTATGACGGTTGCAGTGTCCGGGGTCCTGTGATCAGAGGTGATTTTCAACCAGTTCAACCGAACCGATAATGGAAATTGTGGGTGGCCCTGCCCACCCCTGGCTCTATGGAATCCCATTTAGGCACTTTTTTAGTGAAAGGGCACGGAAGGATTAGCGCAGGCAGGGAGGTGGCACCCGTGCACCTGCTCACATTTGTGAACCAGTAGGGAAGGTAAGCAAATAACACCCCTGCCTGTTGTGACTTTCTGACAAGTAAAGTCAATGGGGAAGCCAGGATTCACTTTACAACTGCGTTACTAACTTAAGAACTGCAGTGATTCACTTAACAGATAGCAATAGCACTTAGACTTAAATACCGCTTCCCTGTGCTTTACAGCCCTCTCTAAGCGGTTTACAGAGTCAGCCTAGTGCCCCCCAAAATTGCCCCACATTTTACCCACCTCAGAAGAATGGAAAGCTTGGTGGGATTTGAATTGCCAAATTGCAGGCAGCCGGCAGTCAGCAGAAGTAGCCTGCAGTACCACACTCTAACCACTGCGCCACCTCAACTCTTAGTTGTATAGCAAGAAAGGTTGTAGCAATAGCAATAGCAGTTAGACTTATATACCGCTTCATAGGGCTTTCAGCCCTCTCTAAGCGGTTTACAGAGTCAGCATACTGCCCCAAAAAAGAATCCGGGTCCTCATTTTACCCACCTCGGAAGGATGGAGGGCTGAGTCAACCCTGAGCCGGTGAGATTTGAACAGCCGAACTGCAGAACTGCAGTCAGCTGAAGTAGCCTGCAGTTCTGCATTTAACCACTGCGCCACCTCGGCTCTGAGGTGGCGCAGTGGTTAAATGGGGCAATTCACTTAACGAATGTCTCACTTAGCATTTGAAACGTTGAGCTCAACTATGGTCATAAGTTGAGGACTGCCTGCACGCTAAATATTTTGACAGGCGCTCTTCCTTTCTGCACTCTGCACAACACCTCAGTTAAACTTGTCTTGAAAAATCAATAGACGAAAAAGGAATGGTGATCTTCGTAAAGTCAAATGGAGCAGATTACATTTTTCAATCTAGTCTCCAGTTCTTGAGTCCTACTTAATGGAACTTCACTGAGCTTCTTAGAATTGTGGTCCTAAAATAAATCTTCAAATAAACCATAAATTGGTTGAGTTCGGGAGGAAGTTCAGACAGATGTTGCTTCCTTTTCTTGCAAAAGTTTTAATTGTCTATAGTATACAAAAACCATGGAAGGTTCTCCATTTTATTCCCTACCACTCAAGATGAAACTAGTGTCCTTCCACTGGCCAAAAATAAGAAAAACAAAGACCGAAGAGAAGAAAGGAGCAAATCAAACTGTCTGTGAAATTAATCCTGCTAACTCTAAAGAGCCAAAAGAGGCTAACAGAGCATAACAGAATAGAACAACAGAGTTGGAAGGGATCTTGGAGGTCTTCTAGTCCAACCCCCTGTTCAGGCAGGAAACCCAATACCATTTCAGACAAGTGGCTATCCAGTCTCTTTTTAAAAACTTCCAGTGTTGGAGCATCCATAACTTCTGGAAACAAGTTGTTCCACTGGTTAATTGTTCTAACTGTTAGGAAATTTCTCCTTAGTTCTAGGTTGCTTCTCTCCTTGATTAGTTTCCACCCATTGCTTCTTGTACAGCCCTCAGGTGCTTTGGAGAATAGCTTGACCCCCCCTTCTTTGTGGCAGCCCCTGAGATATTGGAACATTGCTATCATGTCTCCCCTAGTCTTTCTTTTCATTAAACCAGACGTACTCAGTTCCTGCAACCGTTCTTCATTAAGTTTTAGCTTCCAGTCCCCTAATCATCTTCGTGGTTCTTCTCTGCACTCTGTCTAGAGTCTCCACATCTTTTTTTTAACATTGTGGCTGATTTTATCTCTTGGAGATATCTGCCATCACAACCTGTCCATGCTGATAACCCAGAACTCTTGTTGTGATAGCCATCCTTATTTATTTCATTCACTGCCTTCCCCTTTTATTTCCCTTAGTGTGGAAGAAATAAGAGAAAGCAAGAAGTAACCCAACACTTCCTTGTTCAATTGCTGAATCAGTAAAAACAAAATCAGGAAACAAAGGAATTAAAGCAAGAGGGAGGGAAGACACCAGAAGTCTGGCTTTTGTCTGCCCCAGTGGTGGGTTTCAAAAATTGTTTGAACCTACTCTGTAGGTGTGGCCTCCTTTGTGGGAGTGACTTGCCACCCATGTGACCGGATGGGAGTGGCTTGCCGCCCATGTGACCAGATATGAAATTATGAATTAGTATTTAGGTCGGTCCAAGTAGCTATTCAGAAACTCTGGCATTGAAGCATGCAAGTCTTAAAGCTGTCAAGTTACAAGATCCTTGCACCCCTAACCCTTTAGAAAAAAAAACTAGGGGTCTTCAAACCAGACAGCTTTAAGACTTGTGGACTTCAACTCCCAGAATTCCTCCTCCAGTCACGTTGGCTTAGGAAATCTGGCATTGAAGCATGCAAGTCTTAAAGCTGTCAAGTTACAAGATCCTTGCACCTCTAACCCTTTAGTAGTGGTGGGTTTCAAAAAATTTGGAACCTCTTCTGTAGGTGTGGCCTGCTTTCCGGGTCCACTGGTGGAACCTCTTCTAACCAGTCCAGTAGATTTGACGAACCGGTTCTACCGAATAGGTGCGAACTGGTAGGAACCAACCTCTGGTCTGCCCCCCCCCTCCTTCTCTCTCTCTCTCATTAGCTCTAGAGGACCACCCCATTTAATGAATGATTTGTTTAGGAGGGAGAGGGAATGATACTAATTTTGACCCACTAGCCAAACCATTCGGATTTCAGGTCTCCTTCCTACAATAGTCGATGGACATTCTCAGCCTTCCGGATCATGTTTGTCCCAAAGGTGTCTTTTAAAGAGGCAACTGGAGTTTCTGGTTTTTCTGTGGAGAAGTTTTGTTTCTCATCCAAGAAGCTTCTTCAGCTCAGAGCTGCTAATGACCAGATGACTGCAAGGAATATAAATCCTTCCATCCTCCACCATCCAGTCAGAACTGAAGAAGCTTCTTGGATGAGAAGATAAACATCTTCAAAGAAAAACCAGAAAGTCCAGTTGCCTCTTGAAAAAGCACCTTTGGGACTTCCGACAAAAGCTGATGTGAGTTGAAGACATCACCCATTCCTCCATCCTATCCCCAAATCAGAGATGTCCCATCCTCACATTGGTGTGGATTAACCATGAGTAACGCTCCCCAGATCCTTAATGGCTGCTTTTTCAGGTTTATCTTTCACAGGTATCCATTACCACTGGCCAAACATTTCTCTAGCAGAGTGTCCATTTGTATCTGTTCTTGTAGTGAGCATAGAACAGACATCAGCATTTTATGGACCACATCTGGGCTATGACTGTCCGGAATGGGACAACTCACCACAGCCAATTTGCAATGGTCAACCCGCCATAGGACAACTCGCTGCGAGACAATTCAACCATTGAATTGCATGCTTGCAATATAACTGCATTGCTTTTATTTTGAAGGCAACAGCTATTTTCCCCCCCAATGTACGCTTATGTGTGCACGCTCCTACACACCTTCACAATAATGTCTTGGTCCTATTGGTTCGGTCCTCCACAACACTTCCGGTTTCTCGTGTGGCCTCTTGGGAAAATTATATTTATCTACTCTTGGATGTCTTTGACAGAGGAAAGATTTGGCACTTTCAGTAAGTTCGCCCTTCTTTTAATTCTCAGGATTTTAATTTCTCAATTCAGCCAGAATTTGAATACATTCGTAAGGAAGTGCATTTTTATATTAGGCCTTGTCAGAGGTGGTATTCACTTACTTTCCCTACCAGTTAGCAAATGTGAGTGCATGCATCATTGCATGCGCAAGACTGTCTGTGCATGTACTTTGCTTATGCGTGTGGATTGCACGCATGCACATGGCTTGAAAATGTGCATAAATAGGATGGCATAGAGCCGGGGTAGATGGACGGGCTCGCCCGTGATTTCCACTACTGGTTTGGGTGAACTGGTCCCAACCGGCTGAATACCTCCTCTGGAACTTGGGCAAAGTTTTGCAAACAGAGAGGAATATCCTGGAAAGACAAGATCCTTTTTTCCCCTCCTGACTTTGAACTGGCACTAAAGCCAGCAGGCATCCCAGAGCAAGTGGTGGTGGGGGGGGGGAGCCAGGGAGCAATTAACAAGGAATAGTTAAATGACCACAAGTTTTCTGCAGGAAGAAAACAAAAACAGATGTGGATTTAACTTCTCTGTATGGTTTTTTTTTTAAAAAATAAAATAAAATTCAGAATAGAGGGTTTAAGGCCGTTTTAACCCGCCACAAATAAGCAATTACTTATTTTACGTGTTTGACCTTTCCTGGCGTTTTAAAATGTCATTTTTTTTTCAATAGCTTTGGGTGCCAAGAATGTCCTGGTGTGTGTGTGTGTGTGTGTGTGTGTTTGTGTGTGTCTATGCAATTTTTTTTAAAAAATGGTTCTCGTCAAACTTCTAACCACACCAGGATTGTTGAAAGCAAGAGCATCAAATAATAGTCGTTTGTATCTGAATAGTGTTGATTTCCCATTTCCTGAATGCACCAATTCATTCTTCTTCCTGGGGACTTGCAGATGGTGGGAGAGATTCCATGCCCATAATCCTCAGCCTGAAGTCAGATAAATGGGGAGAGGAAGGCCCATCTTACTTATTTCAGCCAAAGAAATGTTTGCCTGTTGGCCTAAATGGTCTCTCTATGTCGACCACCGGGAGACGTCTGGTGCAATTTACATTGGCTGTTGCAAGCTCAAAATTAACAGCAATCCCACCCACCCCTAACTGCAACCCCCCCCAGCCCAAGGGAATATTGTAACACGCCTATCATGGCAATGAAGCATGAACTTCTGGTATAATAGAATGGGCAGTGATTGTTTGATGCAGTTACATATATTGTTAAAGCTCTGTTTACAACAGGGGTGTAAAACTCAATTTTATTGAGGGCCACATCAGGCTTGTGTTTGACCTCATGAGTAGGGGTAGGCATGACCAGGATGAGTGTGGCCAGCAGGATGTCACTCGTGTTGGGGGCACCTGTGGCAGCCCGAATGCTCTGTCCGCGAAAACGGATTCCTGAGTTCCTTTTTCGGCTGTGACAGCCTCCTGCAACCTTCTGCCAGTGCAAATGGAGTTCAGAGGCCATTCACAGCCCTCGCAACCTCCATTTTCGGCTGGGACTGTGTCCTGCCACCTTCAACCAATGCAAATGGAGCTCACAGGGGCTTCATGTGGCCCTCCCAAGCTCCATTTTCACTGGCAGAGGCACCACGGGCCGGTCCTTCACTGTTTTCAGGGTGGCCGTGTGGGCCAGATCTAAGCACCTTATGGGCCAGATCTGGCCCCTGGGCCTTGAGTTTGACACCCCTGGTTTACAAATAAGTAGTGGGCAAGAAAGCCTTGAACTCAGCTCAGTTACTAAAATCCCGTCGCAGATTTGTTACAAACTGGGCCCCTGCTTTGATTTTATTCATTGGATTTTTGATGAGAGTCAGAAAAGTAAATTCTGTCTATCCTTCGATTATCATAGAACAAAGATTTACAGGATTAGAAAGGGCCTTCGAGGTCCTTTATTCCAACCCTCCTATACCATTCCGGGCTAATGACTAGTCAATCTTTTCTTAAAAACCTCCAGTGATGGAGGACCTTCAAATACCAGAAGGCAGACCATCCCATTGATGAATTGCTTTCATGGTCAGGAAGTTTTATTTATTTGTTTGTTTATTGAATTGATATGGTGGTCCAGTCACTCTCTGTGACTCTGGGCAGCTTACCAAGAATGAAAACCCAATATGCAAGCAATAAAACACCCCCAGTGACAACAATCAACCAAACGAGCCACTTGATGTGCTCCATCTCACTTTAGATCATTCCCTAGCCCTGTGGGGCAAAATCAGGTTTTCGGGGCCTGCAAAAGAGGATCAAAAAAAGGGAGTCAATCCAGTGGTGAAATTCAATTTTTTTACTACTGGTTATGTGGGCGTGGGCTTGGTGGATGTGTTATGGCTTGGTGGGCGTGGCTTGTTGGGTATGGCAGTGGAAGGATACTGCAAAATCTCCATTTCCACCCCACTCTGGGGCTAGCCAGAGGTGGCATTTGCCGATTCTCTGACCTACTCAAAATTTTCGCTACCGGTTCTCCAAAACTTGTCAGAACCTGCTGGATTTCACCCCTCAGTAAATCTAATCACTGTGGGGATGATGTTCCAAAGGAAGGGAGCCACCATGGAGAAGGCCCTTCTTCTGGGTCCTGCCAGATGGACCTTCTAAGTTCCTCCTTAGTTCGAAGTTAAATCTGTCTTTAGCTCATATCCATCCATTGTTTCTTTTCCTGCCCTCTGCTTTGATTGATCTAACATGTCGCTATGATTGCAACTGTCACGATTTCAAATATGGCTTTTTATATTTATATACAGTATATACAGCTGTGGGTATGTATGTTCCAGCATGACCCTGGAACACCTCAAGCAATTTCAACCAAACTTGGTACATAGATGACTTACTCTCTGGAAACAAATACTGTGGGGGTAAGACATCCCTAAAACCCCTCGGGGGGTGTTTTCTATTAAGATACAGCCTGTTGTGCCTTAAAATGTCATCTACTGTGCTGCCTTAAATGGGTTCTACTGTGCAGCACAGTGGAGTTGCCATGGAAAACGGCGTCACAGTACTCTACAAGGGGGATCCCTCTGGTAAGGGGGAAAATTCAACATTAGAATTTACATTTGGTCCGGACATTATAAATAAATACCCAGGCAATGCCAGGTTATCAGCTAGTGCAGGATAAATCAAAAGTGCTCACCTTGAGAAAAATAACAACAACAACTAGATTTGTCTTTTTCTTTTCCAGGCCTTGAACAGCAGTCTGTATAAGAGTGCTTCTCCTTACGGTTCTCTTAATAACATCGTGGATGGCTTGAATTCCCTTACGGAACATTTCTCTGACATTTCCCTATCATCAGATGCCAGAAAGCCAAGCAAGAGACCTCCGCCAAACTATTTGTGTCACCTTTGCTTTAACAAAGGACACTACATCAAAGACTGCCCACAGGTAAGAACCGTACAATCTTGGGAGACCTGTTTCCTGCACAAATGAGGTTGCACATACATAGTCTTTGACTTAGGACCACAAGAGCCCAGAATTTGTGTTGCTAAGCGGGATAGTTGCTGAGTGAGTTTTGCCCCATTTCATGACCTATCTTGCCACACCATTGTTAAGCAAGTCACCGAGCAGGGTTGTTAAATTAATCAAACTGTTGTTAAGCAAGTCTGGCTTCCCCATTGACTTTGCCTGTCAGAAGGTCACAAAAAGGTTGATCAGATGACCTCTTGACATTGCAACCATCATAAATAGGAACCCTTTGCCAAGCATCCAAATTTTGATCACATGACTGCAATGGTTGTAAGTGTGAAAAATGGTCCCAAGTATTGTGGCCCACCAGCAGCCAGCAGAGCTGGCAGCAGATTCGGACAGTGAGGAGGTTGGGGAGGAACATGGGCCAGTCCTTGAGTCTGGGGAAGGCTCTGATGAGGGCTCTGTGTCAGAGGCAGAGAGGGGGCCAGAACCATATGCCAGTTATCAGCTGCCTTGAGAGTCAGACATCAGTGAGGCAGATGAACAACTGGAGTCTGTTCCCAGTGTGCGCATGCACAGAGTTCCCAGATGAAGGGAACAGCTAAAGAACAGGGATCGCCTTAGGAGTAAGGCCACAGATGGACGATGAATGGCCCCGCCCAGAGGAAATAAAAGAGGAGCGAAAGGGGAGTGGAGTTTGCAGGAGACAATTAGTTCACTTAATTGGTTTGTGACTCTCCAAGACTCCTTGCCACATTTTGCAGATATTGGCCTGCAAGCTCTCCAAGCCAGATAAGGTCTGTGACTGTAAATCCTCCCTTGAAAGACTGCTGGATGTGAATGAGCAGAATTCACAGTAAATTAATAAAAGGGTTTTTTGTCAAGGCCAGGAGTTTGCTTCATGCTCTTGGGAAGCCTCAGTTAGAACACCAGGTCACTTTTTGTAGTGCCATAGTAATGTTGAATGATCACTACACAGATGGTTGTAAGTCAGGGATTACCTGTATTCTTAATTCCTTAATGCTATGGAGATTCTCAGTCATCCAGGTCATGATTTTCCCAAAGGTGTTTTTTCAAGAGGCAACTGGACTTAGTTTTTTCTTGAAGACATTTCGCTTCTTCTCCAAGATACTTCAGAGCTGAAGAAGCTTCTTGGGTGAGAAGAGAAACATCTTCAAAGACAAAACAGAAAATCCAGTTGCCTCTTGAAAAAGCACTTTTGGGGTCTAAGGAAGGTAATGTGGATCCTTCATTAGCTTCTTCAACAAATGTGCGAGCCACAATCATCCTGGTTTGGGCAACTGTGTGAGAGGGATGTTAGGATCAGAGGTGGTGTTCAGACGGTTCGGACTGGTTTGGGTGAACCAGTAGTGGCAATGATCAGTTGGCCCCACCCATCCGCTTCTGCGCTATCCAGACACAAACTTCAACCGATAATTGTCTTTGGCTCTGTTATGGACTTCTTCCATGCTGTCATGGAATTCTCAAGCACATGCCATACAAACTTAAAGTCTGGGGCCATAAGTTGCAACATCAACATGGAAAGCATCAGAATCTTGCAGAAGTATCATGGGCCATAATGGTGGCATTATGTAATTTCAATCACATCATGACCCAAATGGCATGCAATCCCTTTGCTTCCTCTGTACAGCAATGTCACATTGTGGTCAGGAGGTCATTTTCTACCTTCAGACACCGATGGTAGAACAACTTGTTTTGGAGAAGGTGGGACCAAGTACAGAGTTGAAAAAGTTGCTTTAGGAATATTGAAATCCTTTTTATAGTTGTATTCAAAGAATAACTTTCTTAGAACATAGAATAATAGAGTTGGGCGGGACCTCAGAGGTCTACTAGTCCCACCCCCTTTTAAAGCAGAAGACCCTGTATCTTTTTAGACAAATGATTCTCCAGTCTCTTTTTGAAAGCCTTCAGTGATGGAGCACCCACAACCTCTGGAGGAAAGCTTTTCCATTGGTTAATTACTTCCTCGGTTTTAAGTGGCTTATCTCCTTGGTTTAGGTGACTCAGTGGCTGAGAAACTGAGCTTGTTGATCAAAAAGGTCAGCAGTTCGGTGGTTCAAATCCCTAGCACTGTGTAATGGAGTGAGCTCCCGTTACTTTTCCCAGTTTCTGCCAAGCTAGCAGTTCGAAAGCATGTAAAAATGCAAGTAGAAAAATAGGAACCACCATTGGTGGGAAGGTCACAGTGTTCTGTGCGCCTTTGGCGTTTAGTCATGCCAGCCATGTGACCATGGAGACGTCTTTGGACAGCGCTATCTCTTAGGCTTTGAAATGGAGGTGAGCACCACCCCCTAGAGTCAGGAAATGCTAGTACATACCCTGTTTCCCTGAAAATCAGCCCTCCCCTGAAAATCAGCCCTTCCTGAAAATATTGCAACACAGCAGCAGCCATGAGGTGACCACTCTTGCTGCCTCCTGCACCTCAAAAATAAAAATAATAAGACTTCCCTGAAAATAATACCAAGCACTTATTTCAGGGGTCAAAAGTATGTGGGAACACGGTATGTGCCAGGGGAACCTCTACCTTTCCTTATCTCCTTGGTTAGTTTCCATCCACTGTTTTTTGTCTTGTCTTTTGGTGTTTAGGAAAATAATTCAACCCTTTCCTCTTTGTAGGAAGCCCACAAATATCGGAACACTGTTAACATGTCTCCGCTAGCCCTTCTATTCATTAAACTAGATGCACCCAGTTCCTTTACCCGTTCTTCATATATTTTATCCTCGAGTCCCCTAATCATTTTTGTTGCTCTTCTCCGCATTCTTTCTAGAGTCTCGACATCTTTTTTGTATTATGGTGACCAAAACTAAGTGCAGTAGTGTGCTAGAAATGTGGTCGTACTAAGGCTTTATAAACCGGTACTAGAACTTCATGTGATCTTGATTCTATCCCTCTATTAATACAGCCTAGGATTGCATTAGTTTTTTTGGCTGCTGCAGCACACTGTTGGCCCATATTGAAGTGACTGTCCACTTCCCACAGTTACCGGCATCAAGCCAAGTTTCACATAGTCTCTACCAGGGATGTCAAACTCGATTTCATTGAGGGTCACATCAGGATTGTGCGTGACCTCAGGGGGCTGTTGGTGGGCGTGGCCTGGGTGGGCATGACTAGCTCAATGTCACTCATTGAGGCTCCGTTTTCAGCTGCAACGGCCTCCTGCAGCTCTCTCCCAGCAAAAACGGAGCTCGGGGGAGTGTGCATGGCCTCCCTGGGCTCCATTTTCACTGTCAGAGGGTTGATTGGTCATCACAGCCAAAATTGGAGCCTTCATACAGCCTCCCCGAGTTCCGTTTTAGCTGGTAGAGGATTGCAGGAGGCCATCATGGCCTAAAACGGAGCTCGGGAGAGCCACACAGAGATACAGAGGACCGCGGGCCAGTCCTTTTCTGTTTCCACCCTGGCCCCATGGGCCAGATCTAAACACCCCATGGGCCAGATCCAGCCCCCAGGCCTTGAATCTGACACCCATGATCTATACCTCATTGATTGGTTTTTATTACCTAATGGTAGAATCTTACTTTTATCTACGCTGAATTTCATTAACTTAGATAGGGCCGATGTTTTGGCTTGGAGTTAGGTCCTAAAGGTCACGAAGATTGTGAGAATGCATAACAATTAACTTGAACGATCTTATATATGTTAGAATTAGTTAGATTTCTTTTTAAGCAGGCTTAAAAATACTCCTTTCTGTGTATGTACAGGCAAAGGAAAAATCTAAAACAATAGAAAATTGGAACCAGCAGCCAGGAGAGATAAGGAAGCTGACCAGATACATAGTGATAAGAAACCAGGACATGCAAGAATAACAGAAGAAAGCAAGCAGCTGATGTAAAATAATCTGAGCTTTCTGTTATTAGATAAGATTGCACTAATGGGAGGCTCAGTTGAATTAGGGATTTGGCTGATCAACTTCCCCCCCCCCCCTAGTGCAAAGTCAGTTAGCAAAGACAAGACGCAAAGAGTGATGGGCAAAGTGGACATCTACTGCATTGGCATCCTTCAGTCTCAAAAGACTGGTATCATGCTCTGGAAAGAGGTAAAGCTGGAGTGACCTCTCCAGAGCATGAAGCCTGGATAGATTAATATGGAGGATAGACTGTTACCCAAGCAGCAGATTCCCCACTCTCCACGTCGCTGAAATAGTTCAATGGAATGGCAGAGCTGACACGATTGGTTCCAGCTCCGTTGCAGAAGTTACCAGAACATGGTTGTACACAGTCACGAACTGCTTCCGGGACTCCGGTTCCGGTTTTTGCCTCGAGGTTGACTCCCGAAGCCTTTTCCAGTACTGGATATAGCCACAAGGCAGTGGAGGTTTGTAATCAACCATTTCCTAGAAGATGATTCTGCCGCTTTATCTGCCGTTGTGGTGTAGAGCCCTCTTCCGCCTTCAAAACCGTTGACTGTCTTCTCCTGTAACCCTGAAAGGGGCCCTTATGAGGTGCTACCAGCGGGGCCATCTGGACCAAGGTTTTTTAAGGAGGTATTACTCCTCCATCACTCACCCTTTGTCCTGGCTTGTGACAGGCAGAGCCTGGCTTCCCAAACATTGGGCCCAGGATGGCGGGCTTGGACATCTACTAAGAATTGAGGAATAGGTACCTCTGTGTATCTACTACAGGTTTTTATAGGCAATACCGCACTTAATTCCACTAGAATTGTGCATTTTCAGGAAGTGTGAAAGGATGTCAGCCTTTTCAGTGCTTGGATGTGTGTTGGATTGTTTCCTCTAGAACTGGGGTGTCAAACCCGCGGCCCTTGGGCTGGATGTGTCACATGCTGGCCACGCCCACACCTGGTTTAGTGAAGGGGGGAAGTTGCGATACTTCAAATGGTGACGTCGTGATGGCACAAGTTTGACATCCCTGCTCTAGAATAACAAACATGCATGGATGTGAGCCATTTCATAGCTTCAAAAAAGCCTTGACAGGTTCACCTTCTGTTAATGAGACATTTAGACTTACTCCTTTGCTAAAGGACCTATTCAGTTGTGGGATTCAAATAATTTAACAACCGGTTCTCTGACCAGCTGGGTAGATGGGGATCGGTGGTCATGTGACTGTGTGGGTGTGGCCAAATCAACGCCACTCAGGTCGATGGGCGCTTCACCTTAGCTGTTGCAATGTAATAAGGGTTAACTGGAGAGGCAATTTTTGTAAGCAGAGCAATAAAGATTAGGCTAGAAACAACCCCAGAATGTCTCCTTCCTGCCTTCCTTAAAGGATTAGCCCTGTAAAGTGGGGAAAAAAAACAAAAGGAGATTTCTTCCATCAACCGGTTCTCCGAACTGCTTAGAAAGTTAACAACCGGTTCTCCTGAATAGGTGTGAACTGGCTGAATCCCACCACTGGACCTATTTAATTTAATTTAATTTATTAAATTTCTATGCCACCCAATCCCGGAGGACTCCAGGCGGTTTACAGAAATGAAAAAAGATTAAAAACAATTATTAAAAACAATTGGACACAACAAGGTTAAAAAGGGAAACACAACAAACACCCAATCAGGAGGGGGCTGGACCTCAATCAAGGGGTCAACAGTCCCAAGCCTGCCGGAAAAGCCAGGTTTTAATGGCTTTGCAAAAGGCCATGAGAGTGGGTAGGGCCTGGATCTCAGGGGGCAGCTCATTCCACAGGGCCGGAGCAGCAACAGAGAAGGCCCTACTCCTAGGCGTCGCCAGTCGGCATTGTCCCGCTGACGGCACCCGGAGAAGGCCCATCCTGTGCGATCTTATTGGTCTGAGGGAGGTATGTGGCAGAAGACGGTCTCGCAGATACCCGGGTCCTAGGCCATGTCTTGATTATGCATGTGTGAGAGAAAGAGGGAGGATCCCACTGCCTCAGTTTTGATTTTCTCTCATCTTTTTTTCACCTCGAATTGGATAAGGTCCTTGGAAAACAAAAAAAAGTATCACAAATGTTAAGCTCTTGACCAAACTAGCTAACTTAGTGCCTCCTGCTGCTCTCCTTCTCAACCAAGGTAGATTCAAGTTGAGATATTAGCATGTTGTTGACACACAGATCAACCAGCTGAAGAGCACACATTTTCTTCCCAGGATTTTTGTCTTGAGCGTCTGCCAAACTCTGCTTCCTCAGTTTTTGCCTTCTAGCTTTCTGACCCTGCATTAAATCATCTTGAGAGAAAGAGAGAAAGGGAGAAAGGGAAAGGGACGGAGGGAGGAAATAAAGAAAGAAAAGGAGAGGAAAAAAGACAAGAAAGAAGAAAGAAAAAAGAAAAGAAATAGAAAGAGAAGAAAGGGAAAGAAAGTAAGAAAGAAGGAAAAAGAAGAAAGAGAGAAAGAAAGAAAGAAAGACACGAAAGGAGAAAGACAAGAAAGAAGAAAGAAAAATAATAGAAAGAAAGAAAGAAGAAAAAAGGAAGAAGAGAGAAATTGAAAGAAAGGAAAAAGAAGAGAGAAATTGAAAGAAAGAAAGACAAGAAAGAAGAGAGAAATAATAGAAATAGAAAGAAAGAAGAAAGGATGAAGAAGAAAAGAGAGAAATAGAAATAGGAAGGAAGGAAAGAAAGAAAGAAAGAAAGAAAGAAAGAAAGAAAGAAAGAAAGAAAGAAAGAAAGAAAGAAGAAAAAAGAAAGAAAGAGGGAGAAATCAAGCAAGCTTTGTTATTCAAATATCAACATGTGGTTTTGGGAGTAAAAAACTGTTGCTGTTTCTTCCCACTGTGTGTGCCAAACTGCTTGGAACTGTCTGCCTGACAAAGAGGTCGTTTCTTTTAGTATCTAGCCTTCTATCTGGAAGATAATAGTTGCAAGAAAACGTTCTTGTTATCGGTGGACTTGGCTTTCACACCCTATATTTAATGTTTGGAAAATCAGTATTGGGGGGAAAAAAACATTTCACTGACTTTGTAAGAAAGAACATCTAATTTCAAGCAGGATGAAGGCAACCTGATGCTTTCTAGATGATTTTGGACTACAGTTCCTATAGGCCCCAACCTGGCAAAAATCAGAGATCAGAGATTGGATCCTCCAAACCGTACCTACCATGGCGTGAACATGGTTCAAAACGATTTAAGAATGAACCAACTTTCCAGAAAAATGGAAAAGAAGGAAAGGGTGTTCAAACAAAACAACAACAACAACAACAACAACAACAACAACAACAACAACAACAACTGATAGTCTTGTAAGTTTCAAACAGAATTGCCTTTCAGGGCCAAAGCAAGTTCAAACTCAAATGTGTCTTTGTAATAAAGGTAAAGGTTCCCGTAGCACATATGTGCTAGTCGTTCCTGACTCTAGGGGGAGGTGCTCATCTCCGTTTCAAAGCCAAAGAGCCAGCGCTGTCCGAAGATGTCTCTGTGGCCATGTGGTCGGCATGACCAAATGCCGCAGACGCACGGAACACTGTTACCTTCCCACCAAAGGTGGTCCCTATTTTTCTACTTGTATTTTTTACCTGCTTTCGAACTGCTAGGTTGGCAGAAGCTGGGACAAGTAATGGGAGCTCACTCCGTTACGCGGCGCTAGGGATTCGAACTACCGAATTGCCGACCTTTCTGACTGACAAGCTCAAGCAAAGTTTTCCTCACTTTTATTTGTTTTCATATTTCCCTCCCATTTGGGTTTTCTAGCAATTACCATTCCCTGAAGGATATTTAACAACACACAAGGTCCTTCTTAAAGGACATGGACCCTCTCAGAATTATTTGGCAGAACTGGAACTAAAGGAGTCTGGGGACCGAACATTTGGTCCTCACAGCGCTCAAAACACCTGGCATCTCGTGGAAAATGGCCAGCTTTCCCATTTGAAGAGGCTGATTAATGAGATTGCAAAGCTCTGAGAAATGGGCCTGGTTTATAACTATGAAATAAATAATAGCTTTTTTATTTTTGCTAAATTATCGTAGGGCATTCAGATTATCTTTCCATAAGCAAGCAATTCGCTGGATTTTGCCCCCTTTTACCATCTTTCTGGCCGCAGGTATTAAGTGAATCACTGCAGTTGTTAAGTGAATCTCATTAGAAGGTCGTAACAGGGGATCATGTAATAATATGTAATAACAATGGTAATAACCATGTGGTTGTTAGTCCAGGACTATCTGCATGTGCAGGGAAAAAACAAAATAAGAATTGCAGGCCAGTTAGCATTCCTTTTTTTTAAAAAAAAAAAGTTTTTATTTTATTTTAATATAAACAATCCATCTTCCATTAAACAGTGTGTTGTCTGGGTACAAATATTTTGCGGGAACAATTAAAATTTACAATCATTTTCATTATTTAATCTATTCTTAGCTTAATACCAATATCTTAAATGTCTACTACTGTAACAATCCTCTCCATGATTTATTGAACTTTTATTAATTATAATGGTACATTTTCTGTATTGTACATGACTCCTTTTACTGCTAATTCTTATATTTATTCTCTAGCCGTCGATAAAATGATTCCCAAATAGTATAATAATCAGTTTGTTTTTTCTCTTTAATAGCCAGTGTCAATCTATTCATTTCTGCACATTCTAATATTTTCCTAATCCCATTCTTCTCTGTAGGAATCTCTTCACTTCTTCCAGTTTTGTGCAAATACAATCCTAGCTGCTGTTACAATCAAATATACATTTTATTTACTATTAAGTTTCTGGGTTAGCATTCCTTGTTCAGCCCACTGAGAAGGTGGGTTTTTTCTCTCTCTCTTCCCCCTCTTGGTTCTGAAATACATTTCTAAATGCTCAACTGCTCCGTTTCTACTTCGGCAGGCATGAAGCTGCTAATGGGAACCAGATGTGAGTGTTTACCCCCCCTTCCATTTTTTTTAAAACACCCTCCCTTTTGGTGCATCAGGTTTCTTGGAGGAGAAGATTCCTAGAAGAGCTGAAACTTTAGAATCCAACTTGTAACTAACACTGGAAACGTTTCGAAGCAAAGCTATTTGGGGGGGGGGGGGATGAAACCGCAGAGAGCAAATCAAGGATTTTCTGGCTGTGCGATTTTCCCAAGAGAGGAAGGAAGTAAGGAAGTGTGCAATTCTTGTCCAGGTTCCAGTCCACAAAACTAATTCCTTTTGTTATTGTTGTTGTTGTTGTTAAGATTCCTAGGGATAGGAGAACATGTGTAATTTTATGCGTCTGTTAAAATCGCAAGAAGTAGACAAGTAGGGAGTTGGCTATGTTGTCTTTCGCAAGTTAGGGCTGTCACATGCCATGCTTTCAACTAACGCGGCCATGTGTTTGCACACTGTCGTACAAGATCACAATGGTACCTCAATTGGTTCTGGGAAGTGCGATGAGTACCAAAAACGATGCATACCTGACAATTCTTCTCCTCAGGAGGAATAATGTAGTGCAGGGGGTGTCAAACTCAAGGCCAGGGCTAGATCCGGGCTGTGGGGTGCTTAGATCTGGCCTGCGGGGTCACCCTGGAAACAACAAAGGACCAGCCTGCAGTGT
Organism: Thamnophis sirtalis; assembly: GCF_051295495.1. Lineage (NCBI taxonomy): Eukaryota > Metazoa > Chordata > Lepidosauria > Squamata > Natricidae > Thamnophis > Thamnophis sirtalis. The sequence continues at coordinate 31,379,257 of NW_028261395.1, forward strand.
CTCTGCCAGTGAAAACGGAGCACAGGAGGGCCGTGTGTGGCCCTCCCTAGCTCCATTTTCTCTGGCAGAGAGTTGCAGGAGGTTGTCACAGCTGAAAACGGAGTTTGGGAGCCCGTTTTTGCCGGCATAGCACTTGGTCTACCACAGGCGCCCCTGTCACGAGTGACTTTGAGCTGGCCATGCCCACCGTGGCTGCAGGCCCCCCATTCCCCCCCCCCAAGGTCAAACACAACACTGTTGTGGCCCTCAACAAAATCGAGTTTGACGCCCCTGATGTAGTGGGTCACAAGGCAGCCAACAGCAACAAGTTCTAGTACCAAACAAACAATGAGCACTGGGACAAAATACTCACATCGAAAATGTGTTGCAGATCGAATTTGATGAGGTTCAAAGCAATTGAGTACCAAGGTACCCTTGTATGCGATGTCTTGAACATGGGGGGGGGGGAAATGGAGTAAAATTGAGAGCTGAGAGGATATTACTCTGGCACACACATTCTCTTTCCAGATATTTTGGGGTGTTCGTTTGCTTGCTTATTTCAATTGCCCTCTTCTGGCCTTTGACACCCCTATGCATATAATAAGTCATGTAATTATGGAAAGGAAAGGAAAATATGTTGGCAAAACAGCCAGGGAAGTAATTACAGATAGTCCTCGACTTACAACAGTTCACTGAGTGACTGATTTCATCATTCCAAAGGGACTGAAAAAAAGGGAATAGCGACCATTTTTCACAGTTACAACTTATGACCGTCCCAAAGTCATGGGGTCCCCTTTTCTGACCTTCTGAAAAGCAAAGTCAATGGGGAAGCCGATTTCACTTCACAACCGGGATTACGAACTTATTAGGAAGAGCCATGGTGACGCAGTGGTTAGAGTGCAGTACTGCAGCCTACTTCTGCTGACTGCCTGCAATTTGGCAGTTCAAATCTCACCAGGCTGAAGGTTGACTCAGCCTTCCATCCTTTCAAGGTGGGTAAAATGAGGACCCAAATAGCTCCCCAGCTGTGGCAAGAAAGGTTGTAAAAAAAGAGAGCAAAACTCGCTTAACAACATCTTGCTTAAGAACAGAAATGTGGGGAATTGTGGTTGTAAGTTTTTCGTCTTCGAGTCAGACTGAAGGAAATCTTTTCTTCTACAATGCCATGGCTGTAGATTTAAGAACCAGAATTAGGGTGCATGCATGTCTGAACACATGTGTTTGCAAGTACATTTTGTTTCTTTCTTTCATGGTCATTCTTCATGATGCCTCTGACTTCTGGGCCAAGATTAGCAACTGTGCTGAATAAGAGTCTGAAGCAGTTTTCTTTTTTTGAGAGAGGTGGCTGTGGGGTGGGACTTGGAGAGAGAAAGGCAGTTGCCTGACATCTGGTGTAATACGAGACAGGAGAACCAAAGCTGGTCAGCCAGTGAGGAGCTGAATGTTTGCATTCCCCAAAGGTTATCACAACATGGGACTTCTCCAACTCCTGTTTGAAACAGTTGAAGTGGGGGGGATTTTTATTCCACTGGCCATTCTTGGCGATCTTGGTTGAACGATGCTGTAACAAGTCTTTGGTGAAGTAGTGGAGCTTCATCACTGGAGGCTTTCAAGAAGCGCCTGGACTGCCATCTGTCAGAAATGGTGTAGGGTCTCCTGTTTGGGCAGGGGATTGGACTAGGACAGGGGTCACCAACTTTTCAGACCTCAGGGACCACTAAATTCATAATTTTAAATCCCGCGGACCACTAATATGATCTGCCTAATGACCAGCTGGGTGCATGTAGCTAGGTGGTCATGTGATTGGGTGGGTGTGGCCAACTCAATGTCACTCATGTCAAGAGGTGCCTCGCCGGCCTCAACTTGCCCCTCGCCTCCCAGCCACTCCTCCCCTCCCCTCCTGGGCTCCTTAAGAAGTGGTTGTTGGAGCTAAGCAGCCACCCTGAGAAAGAGTTGGCAAAACAGCTGGCTCAGTTCAAATTGGATCTGACTGAGAAGGAGGCTCAGCAGAAGCACCTCATTGAGGACTACCAGCATAGACTTTCCAAGCAGAGGGAAGACCTGCAGGAGTGCAAGGCCAGGTACTGGTGCCTGGAGGCTCAGTGGGATGAGATGGTCAGTCAGTTCCAAGCCATGATGCAGTCCCACTGGAATGAGGCCCTCCGGCTCTTTGCCACCAGCAGCGCTTCCTTCCAGCCTTCACCCAAAGTCCCATGCCAGGAGGCTAAAGCAGACACCAAGTTGGAATTTCTGACCCACACAAAAAGACCCCAAAGGAGGAGACTCTCTGCAGCAACACAAGCTTTCATTTCCATCCATCCATCCATCCAGGGGGCATAGTTTGAGGACCCCTGATTTAGTGCAATATGAAAAATGCAAAGTTTTCTCACAGACCACCAGTTGGTGACTGCTGGACTATCTGACCTACAAGGTCCCTTTCAACTCTGTTAATATGTTTAATCTTCTAACCATCCCACGTAGCAATTATGTTTTCATTTCCCTCTCAATTCTACTTATGAACCTCTGCGTAACAGAGACGATAGTTTTTGATGTACAACAGTTCATTCCGTGACCATTCAAAGTTACAACGGCACCAAGGAACTGACCATTGACAGTTTTTCACACTTACGATGGTTGCAGCAGCCGTAAAATTCAGATGCTCGGCAGCTGGTTCATATTTATGACCATTGCTGCGTCCCAAAGTCACGTGATTCCCCCTTTGAGACCTTCTGAGAAGGAAAGTCAACAGGGCAACCAGGTTCATTTGATAACCAGGTTACTAACTTAATAAAACAGCAGTGATTCACTTAATATTGACACTGTGGCAAGAAAGGTTGTAAAATGGGGCAAAGCTCACTTAACAACCATCTTGCTTAGCCACAGGAATTTTGGGTTCAATTGTCATAAGACAAGAATGACCTGTATAGCTCTCCCGCTATAATATAAAATCATCTATACAACACATCTACCAAGAAACACACACATGGTTAGGTTTCCCTCGCTCATGCGTGCTAGCTGTTCCCAACTCTAGGGGGTGGTCTCCGTTTCAAAGCCGAAGAGCCAGCACTGTCTGAAGACGTCTCCGCAGTCATGTGGCCGGCATGACTAAACACCAAAGGCGCACAGAGCACTGTTACCTTCCCACCAAAGGTGCTCCCTATTCGCATTTTGTATGTGCTTTCGAACTGTTAGGTTGGTAGAAGCTGGGACAAGTAACGGGAGCTCACTCCATTACACGGCGCTAGGGATTCTAACCACCGAAGTGCTAACCCCTTTTTTTTATATCGACAAGCTCAACGTCTTAGCCACTGAGCCACCGCATCCCAACACATACAGCACTAGATAGTTAGAAATATCTCCTTCTTAGCTGGAGCAATCCCTTCTCCAGAGTGTCAGAACCTGGAAATAGGAAATAAAACATTGTTTTAATTTATCAAAGAGGTAGGAGATTGGTCTTCGGGGGGAAATGCATTTCTTGCTTAGTAGCGCTGAGTGTGAGCACTGAGCTATTCCGTGTTGTGGCCTGTTTTGAACTACAACGGCTGCTGTGGCTTCTGCTTATACTACTTACAATAAACAAAAGCGCTCTCAGTGATATTGTATCAGCAGCTTGGGGCTAACCGGCACATTGTAAAACCTAGGTCTGTTTATGTTTCTTCCAGAAAGACTAAGTGGTTCTAATCTAAATTAAGAAAATGGGTGGCCCCCCCAAAGGAAGATGGAGAAGGGGACATGGGGCACTGAGCGCATAGAGAAGGGGGGGGATACATAGAGGCCAGGCCTCCACTTAAAAAAATTAAAAAAGGAAACTAAAAACCGCACAACCAAAAGAGAAAGCTTCCTGCCAGATGTGAATTTTCGAAAAGGGGACGTTGGGTTTTTGGGGGGATCCTTTGCTGATCCAGCAGTCCCACCCCTTCCCTGAAGCAGCTGAGACTGAGCTTCGTATCCGCTCCCGAGGGCCCACAGATAATCCCCGTGCCATCGTCTTTTGGCTGTGCTTCACAAACGGTTTAATCCATTTGGGTGGGAAAGCGCGGTAATTTATTACCATAATTTATTATGAGACACGGTGGCTCAGTGGCTAAGTTGCTGAGCTTGTTGATCAGAAAGATCAGCAGTTTGAATCCCTAGCGCCGCGTAGCGGAGTGAGCTCCTGTTTCTTGTCCCAGCTTCTGCCAACCTAGCAGTTCGAAAAGATGTAAAAATGCAAGTAGAAAAATAGGGACCACCTTTGGTGGGAAGGTAACAGCGTTCCGTGCTCCTTTGGCATTTAGTCATGCCGGCCACATGACCACACAGACGTCTTTGGACAGCGCTAGCTCTTCAGCTTTGAAACGGAGATGAGCACCGCCTCCCCTAGAGTCAGGAACAACTAGCACATATGTGCAAGGGGAACCTTTACCTTATGTTTAGTTTATTACTCCCTCTCCTTTTTTGATGGTGCCTGAATGGGTAAGTTCTTCCATAGTCCCTCTGCACTCTCATAGACATTTCCCCAAGGAGAATAGAAGGAGTTCTGGTTTCCACACAGCATGTACCAGAGGTGGGTTCCTACCAGTTCGCACCTATTCGGTAGAACCGGTTCGTCAAATCTACCAAACCAGTTAGAAGAGGTTCCACCAGTGGACCCAGAAAGCAGGCCACACCTACAGAAGAGGTTTCAAAATTTTTTGGAACCCACCACTGACATACACACAGAGAGAGAGAGAGAGAGAGAGAGAGAGAGAGAGAGAGAGAGAGAGAAAGGAAGAAATAAATAAAGAAAAAAGAAAAAATAAAGAAAAAGAGTGAGAGAGAGATGAAAGGAAAAAAGAAAAAAGGGACAGAGAGACAAAAGGAAGGAAAGAGAGAGAGAGAGAGAGAGAGAGAGAGAGAGAGAGAGAGAGAGAGAGAGAGAGAGAGAGAGAGAGAGAGAGAGAGAACACATGGCCGGCAAGCCACTCCCACCAGGTCACATGGCCAGCAAGCCACTCCCACAAAGGAGGCCACACCCACAGAGTAGGTTCCAAATATTTTTGAAACCCACCCCTTGCATGTACCCACCATGAAAACAGTGAACACTATTCTCTTCCTGCATCGCTTCTTGAAATATAAAGTTCATCATGGAATCTAACAAAGAGAAGGACCAGGGGAGACATGATAGCAATGTTCCAATATTTGAGGGGCTGCCACAAAGAAGAGGAGGGTCGACCTATTCTCCAAAGCCCCTGAAGGCAAGACAAGAAGCAGCAGATGGAAACTGATCGAGGAGAGATCCAACCTAGAATTAAAGAGAAATTTCCCGACAAGTGAGAGCAATTCACCAGTGGAACACCTTGCCTTTAAAAGTTGTGGGAGGTTTTTAAGAAGAATTTGGACAGAATTCTTCAGAATATGTCTAAAATGGTGTAGGGCAATGCTGGCGAACCTCGTCAGCACATAGCGTCACTGAAAGGAGAGGTAACCACCGCACATGCATGCACCAGGAAGCTGTGCTTCTAGTTTCTGGGGTGCACATGTGCATCAGCCACCTGGTCTTCCGGTTTCTGGTGTGCATGCACATGCGAAAACCAGCTGGCTGCCGCACATACACATGTAGAAACCAGAAGACCGGGAGGCCACTGTGCACATGCCCACTGGGATGCTGCTCCTCTGGTTTCTGCCACTCCCTTGCACGCAAGAACCATCAGGCACGTGCCGGAACCCAGAAGAGCAACGGGGGACAGCTCGCATGCACAGAGAGATGGATCTGCATGCCACTTCTGGCACAAGTGGCATAGGTTTGCCATCATGGGTGTAGGGTCTCCTGATTGAGCAACGGGTTGGATTAGAAGACCTCCAAGGTCCGTCCAACTCTGTTATTTTGCATTCTGTTCTGAATCTCAAGTGAAGCTCAAGACCCCTTTTTGTGAAGAATGTGGTTATAGAAGTGCAGATTCCAGTTACATTTGGGGAAGGGGGTCTTTTAACCCAGATGTTTGACAAGGGAACTCATGACAAAGAGGTTGGTGTGCTGCCTTCCATTGGGTATATTCAAGAAAAGGCAGAACAGACATCTGTTTGAGATTGCTTTCCTTGAATTCCTGCAGGGGATTGGAATCTGTAACATAACTGTTCCTTCCAACTCTGCAATTTCAATGTTTTATGAAACTTCCTTGACTGCATTACTTGCTGTGGCTGGGAATACCGGCCAACATGATATATTCCCCCCCCCCCAGCCAGTCTAGGAAAGAGCTCTACGCATACCATACCATTGTGACGTCTTCTTCTGCTGTCCATGCTTGATGGAAGAAGATTGTTCTCTGTATTCCCTGCATTTAATATTGTTTTGCATAATTTATTCTACTTTTTTTGGGGTTCCTAAGGGACTCGGCATGGGGGGGCAGGGAGTAGGGAACTAGACAGACCGCAGAAGCCTTAGATCTCTGTGGCTTAAAAAGTTTTACTGTAACATTATTCATGCCTGTTCATATGTATCTGAACAGATGTCCGGGGCTAAAAATGTAACATGTGGATTTTCAGAAAATTAATGCTGTATGCAATATTTCACTCTTCCTTGCTTGGTGTCTGTATAGAATTACGATACAGAGGCAGCCCTAAACTTCACCATTGGTTTGGAAACAACCTCATAGCAACTTTCTGCTATGAACCATATTATTGCTAATTTCCCTTGTCACCAAAGAAGTCCTGAAGAGAGAGAAGAAGACCAAACAGATCTTTAAGGAAAGAGAAGCAGAAGGAATGGCAGAGTAAGAGAAGACTAAATAAAGAGAATGGGTTGAGCTCTTCAAAGCAAAGAACGGAAGGAATATAGCAGAACAACAGAGTTGGAAAGGACCTTGGAGGTCTTCTAGTCCAATCCTTTGCACAAGCAGGAGACTCTATACCAGATATGCTCCCATTTCGGCACCAAGTGCCGAAATGGGAGCCTATCTGGGCATGCCAGAAACCGGAAGAGCATCTGCCCAGTGTGTGCATGCGCATACCAAGAAGATGATTTTCTGGTTTCCAGAGCATGCACGCGCTCCGGCCAGCTGGTCTTTGCACAAGTATGCGTGCCAGAAACCGGAAGACCAGGTGGGCGGTGCACATGCACGTGCTGGAAACCAGAAGATGACCTTCCCGGCACTCACATGCACACTGGGTGGTTGCTCTTTTAGTTTCTGGCACTCCTGCGAACGTGAAGATAAGTTGGCTACCATGCCAGAACCTGGAAAAGCAATGGGCAATGGCTCACGTACCCAGAGAGACAGCTCTGTGTGCCACTTCCAGCATGCGTGCCATAGGTTTACCATCACGGTCCTATATCGTTCTGGACAAATGGCTGTTTTATGAACCTTCAGTGATGGAAGGCTCACAACTTCTGAAGGCAAGCCGTTCTGCTGATGAAGTGTTCCATCAGGACATTTCCATCCTTTGCTTCTTGTTCTGCCTTCAGAGCCGAGGTGGCGCAGTGGTTAGGGTGCAGTACTGCAGGCCACTTCAGCTGACTGTTATCTGCAGTTCAGCGGTTCTAATCTCACCGGCTCAAGGTTGACTCAGCCTTCCATCCTTCCGAGGTGGGTGAAATGAGGACTCAGACTGTGGGAGCGATATGCTGACTCTGTAAACCGCTTAGAGAGGGCTGAAAGCCCTATGAAGCGGTATATAAGTCTAACTGCTATTGCTATTGCTTGGGGGGGGGTGTAGGTTGGCTCCCTTCTTCTTTGGGGAGAAAATATCAGAGGATAGAAAGCCTAAAAAGCTACAGCTTTAAAGAAGGCCTTCGACATGAAAATTCACGCTGTGGTTTGAAGGCAAAACCCAACCCTTGGGTTGCAGGTCTTCAGTCCAGCAAGACGTTGGTGCAGGAAGAACATCAAGATGAAGATAGCTGTGTGGTTGCCTGGACTTCAAAGCATTGATTGCATAGAATGTTCTTTAGATGATGCTCAAAGAGAATATTTTTTTCCTTCAAATGAGCTAGAGACGTGATAGTTAAGAAACTGTTCTCAAGACCGAATTGCTATATATTTGAAGACAGGATAAATGCTGCACTTTCTCTCTTGAACCTTTCCTGACCTCTTTAGGGTGGCCTGCCAAACGCGGTTGGAAAGCAAAGAGGGGCCAGGGTTGTTGTTGCTCCAGGCCAGGCTGAAACAAAAGAGGGGAGCCTTTCCCATGATATGTTGAAATATTTCCTTTCTCCTGGCTCCGTCTGTAACCTGGAGGAGCCGAATCGTGTTGTGGAAAAAAGCCACTTTGACCAAAAACTTTTGATCTTCAGTTGGACATGGGTGGAAATTCACATGGCTGTTTTGGTCCATTGTTTACATGCTTAGTTTTTGAACAAATCATCTGCCCTTGTTTAGGTATGTGGAAAGTTTGCTGGATCCTTCAAGAAAGTTGTAAATCTTAGTGAGAGTGGGCGGTGTGGGTAGAATAAATTTTCCTAGCAGGCCATTTGCCATAAAAATTTGGGCCACCATTGCAGATCTCAAACACTTCTTCTTGGAGACTTAAATATTTTTTTGGGATTTCTTCCTAGAAAACCCATAATTGTAAAAGAGCAGATTCCCAAATCTGCGCTGCAAAAATTCAGTTGACCAGTGGGTGGTAGAATTTATTTTTCCTTCCTCCCACCATATCTCTTTGCTGACATCTAGTGGTGTATGTGGTTTTGCAACCCTGATCTGATCATCCTAGTTAAGTAAGAGATTATGTTAATGTCTCAATTATTAGGATGAATAAAAGCCGTCGATCAGACATCAGTTCTGACCTAGGCTTCACAAAATCACAAAGCAGACTCCTTGTTCCAACAAAACACCTTTTCATTAAGCTAATGTGAATTCCTCTCATTCACATCCAGCAAATTCCCGGCAAACAGTCTTTCAAGGGTGAATTTACAACCACAGACCTTATCAGGCTTGGAGAGCTGACAGGCTAATATCTTCCATACACAACGCTGTACAAGAAAATACTTAGAAAAAAGTCTCAGAGAGTCAGGAACAAATCTTCACACTAATTAATCAAACTGTCTCCTGCAAACTCCACTCCCCTTTCGCTCCTCTTTAGTCCCTATGGGAGGGGCCATTCACCGTCCACACATGGCTTTACTCCTGAGTCAGTCCTTGTTCCTTAACTGTTCCCTTTTCCTGGCAGCTCTGCACATGCATACATTGGGAACAGGCTCCAGCTGTTCTTCTGCCCCTCTGATATCCAACTCTGAAGGCAGCTGATAACTAAGAGCCAAGGTGGCGCAGTGGTTAAATGCAGCACTGCAGGCTACTGCTAGATCAGCAGTTCAGCGGTTCAAATCTCACCGGCTCAGGGTTGACTCAGCCTTCCATCCTTCCGAGGTGGGTAAAATGAGGACCCAGATTGTTGGGGGCAATATGCTGACTCTCTGTAAACCGCTTAGAGAGGGCTGAAAGCCCTATGAAGCGGTATATAAGTCTACTGCTATTGCTATTGCTATTGCCCCATCTCTGCCTCTGACGAAGAGCCCTCATCAGAGCTTTCCCCAGACTCCAGGACTGGCTCATGTTCCTCCCCAACCTCCTCACTGTCTGCTGGCCACTGGCAGGCCACAACATTGTCCAAAACCTGGGCAGTTCTCTAGATGTATAACTTCAGCTTCCCCGAACTCTTTAAATTACAGCGGTTTCTAGTCTGGGTGAGTCCAGACTGCTTACATTTTTATTCAGTGGACTCTTGTTTATTTGACTTCCCTCCATGAAGCTGTTTCTCCACTGGTAAAAATAGGTTGCTGCTAAATTTGCTTTGGCACCTGCCGCTTTACAAAACGGAGGAAAATGGAAGGTGGGAAAGGGGCTGTTGCTGGCAGAAGAGTTCAATAATAATAATAATTTTGATTATGGTTACAGTCCAGAAGCAGAAGACCTTTATAGGTATGCAGAAGAGTTTTGGAGTTTGGCTGGCTGGGTGGAATAAGGACATTTCCTTGGTGCTAAATGGAAGTGCTATCCAGTCGTTCTTGAGTTGGGAAGAAACAATTCTGGCATGACATGGGATGTTTGGTCACCACTGTGCCCCCAATATTTATTGCTAACTGAAACATTTAAGTGAATTTTGCCTCCTTTTATGTTCTTTTATGCCACAGTGGTTAAGTAAATCGATGCAGTTGTTAACTTAATTCACTTGGTTGTTAAGTGAATCTGGCTTCACCATTGACTTAGTTTGTCCCTTGGTTGCGAAAGGTTGCAAAAAAAGGACCACATGACTCAATGGGACACTGCGACCCCGTCATAAATATGAGTCAGTTGCCAAGTCAGTTGATTACATGACTATAGGGATATTGCAATGGTGGTAAGTGTGAAAAATGGCCATAAGTCAGCTTTTTCAGTGCTAACCTTTTCAGGACCGACTGTCCAAAGCGTGCCCATGTGCATGCAAATGCACATGCCCGAACCTCCAAAATGCAACGTGTGCAGCTCCCTTGTCTGTTCCTCACCCCCATACATGCACGCATGGCCACCCACATTTGCCCTCCCCCCCCGCACATGTGCGCACAGCCCATTCACGTTCCCCTGAACTCAATAAGGACCACACCTATTGGGAATTCTGGAGTTGAAGTCCTCACATCTGGTGGTGACCCAGTTGTGGAATGCTCCACTAGATGAAACGATGTGAGCAATCATAGATCCATAGGGTTGGAAGGAACTTGGAGATCTTCCAATCCAAAGCCCTGCCCAGTCTTCATATCATCTTGAACAAATGATTGTCAAATCTTTTCTTAAGGGTCCAGCAACAAAGCATCCACAACTCTAGGAGGCAAGCTGTTCCACTGCCTAATGGTTGTGAACATAGTTGCAAAGTTGTGTCTGACCCATTGCGACCCCATGGACAACGTTCCTCCAGGCCTTCCTGTCCTCTACCATCTCCTAGAGCAGTGGGTCTCAACCTTCCTAATGCTGCAACCCTTTAATGCTCATGTTGTGGTGACCCCCAACCATAAGATTATTTTATTTTTTCTGTGTTTTTTTTAAAAAAATATGTGTTTTCCGATGGTCTTAGGTGAACCCTGTGAAAGGGTCGTACAGCCCCCAAAGGGTTCCTGACCCACAGGTTGAGAACCGCTGTCCTAGACTCCATTTAAGCTCACACACGTTCCCCAGCAGGAGGCCGTCGTGGCCAAAAATGCAGCCTGAGAGGGTCGTGTGTGGCCCTCCTAAACTCTTTTTTTCTGGCACAGGCACCATGGGCCAGTCCTTCACTGTTTCCAAGGCTGGCCCACGGGCCAGATTTAAACACCTGGGGGGCCACATCCGGCCCCCGGCCCTTGAGTTGAACACTCCTGGTCTGGAAGGACAGAGGAAAATGATTACATCCTTTTCCAACTCTTTAACCTGTGTTCTCTAAAGAAAGTTACAAGATTCATGTCTCTTGCCATTATAGTAGTCTTCCCTGACTGGAAATGTGCTGGATTGAATAATAATAAAACAGTACATTTTTGGATTGCGCTATTCCTTAGACTGTGTTTTCAATAATGTTCTGAGGAGTTTAAATATTTTCAAGGTGTTGTGAAAATCTATGTTCTGTTTTTCTGAACCTGGAAGCACTAAAACCATCTGACAGCTACATTTATGACCTAAAATTAGAGAATATCCTTTAGCCTTTCAGCTAAAAGTTTCTTTCAGAATGTGTTGACAACGAATCTTTGGTGGGAAAGAGGCTTCGGCAAGCCAAGCTATAAGTAAACAATAGACAAAATCTTATATCAAAGTCTGAAGGAAATATACCGTATTTTTCAGAGTATAAGGCGCACCAGAGTATAAGACACACCAAGATTTTGAAGGGGCAAATTAAAAAAAAGTTTTTGCACTCTGTAGACCTCCCAAAAACGGCCCATTTTTCGTGAAAATGCGCCTGCTTTTTGTCAAAAAAAAGGGGGGCACGCATAGCCTTTAGGAGGCTTATAGAGTGCTCCTGGAGGCTGGGGGAGCAAAACCAGCAAAAAAACCTGCCTGTTTTTCTCTCATTTTCGCCCTCTCCAGCCCCCAAAAGCACTCTGGAAGCCTCCTAAAGGCTATGCATGGCCATTTTTGCAAAGGAGGCGGGGTTTTAGGAGGCCAAAAATGCTGTATTCAATGTATAAAGATGCACCCAGATTTTCAGCCTCTTTTTTGAGGGAAAAAGGTGCATCTTATACTCTGCAAAATATGGTAGATGTCATGAATAGCTTAGGATTCAACAGTCGCTTAGCACAATACTAGCCACTGTTACAGAGTTACTCATCAGGATAATTTAAATTAATCAAAGCAGTAACAATAATACTTTTTTTTCTTATTGCTTCTTCATTCCTTCACACTTCTTGATCCTTCTCCTTGGAGGCTGTCATATTGCCCCAAATTCAAAAGCAGACCAAATTCAGAGATTAGATTTATTTTTATTTTTTTGGAGTTTGTAATGCACTGCAGGATGTATATTTTAATTGTATTCCCTGGATAGTTCAGTGTGATAAAACGTAATCCTTAGTGGTGGGATTCAATTCTTTTTTACTACTGGTTCTTTTAAGAAGCACCTCAATTAGCACCAATACATGTTGGGGCTCAATGGAGTTGAGGAGTGCTCTATGGCAGAGTGAGAGAGCCAGTAAAACTCATTGTCCCTTTTCAGCTAGCTCTGTGTGGCTTTGTACGATGTTAATAGCGTTGTTTCCTTTCTGATTGTTTAACGCTTTCTAAATTTCTAACTACGATTCTTAAAAAGATGCATTTGATTTAGTCAGCAGGGAGACACCCAAGGTAGACGTTATTGAGGTCAAGATAGGGTTCTTCTTTTGAAATCTTCTGAACTTCGTTCCTTGCCAGATTTTCTTGCTCTCCTCAGAAAAAAAAAGGCTAATCTTTTATTTTTGGTGAAAATATGTTTTAAAATTCCATGTCTATCTGAACAGCATGTTGTCTGGGCATAATTAATGTTAAGTAAAGGTACAACAGTAACCATAATCATACTAGTAAACTTAATAAAAAAGGGACGCAGTGGCTCAGTGACTAAGACACTGAGCTTGTCGATCAGAAAGGTCGGACGCTCGATGGTTCAAATCTCTAGTGCTGCATAACGGAGCGAGCTCCCGTTACTTGTCCCAGCTTCTGCCAACCTAGCAGTTCAAAAGCATGTAAAAATGCAAGTAGAAAAATAGGGACCACCTTTGGTGGGAAGGTAACAGCGTTCGGTGCGCCTTCGGCGTTTAGTCATGCCAGCCACATGACTATGCAGACGTCTTTGGACGGTGCTGGCTCTTTAGCTTTGAAACAGAGATGAGCACCACCCCCTAGAATTGGGAACGACTAGCACATATGTGCAAGGGGAACCTTTACCTTTACCTTTCTTGAGTAACCAAAGCTTTTAGCCCATCTTATCATTGTTTCCTTCCCTTGCTCTTCTTCCATTTTAATACTCAATAAGTAGCTATAATTTTTTAAAGTTAATTTTTCATTTGTCCCTAGTACTATCTGATCTAGTTCTGTTGGTTCTTTATAGAAAATGGCTAATCTTGACAGCCTCTTCATAGAGTGGTTTTTAGCTTATCATTTCTGAACAATGTTTATCGCTGCCTTTTAAGGGAGAACTTTTGTTATCAAGCTGTCACAGGTCTACAAGTAATCTCTCGCATTGTCAATTGCATTGTTTGAAAGATAACTATTTCTGGGACCTGCGTGGGCCCTGTTTGTATCTTGTAACAAAATGCCCACTTTAACGCTTCTCTTTCTCGTTAAACTGGAATCACCACATGCAGGTTAACTAGTGTTTAGAAAATGCTTCCTTTGTGCAGATCGTTCTCTCTTTATACAATGGCTTCATTGTGTTCAAAAATAGTTTAGGGCAAGTATATCAGCCTACACTGGAATCTATCAGCTGTATCTGTTGCCGAGGTCAAAAGTTGTCTTCTCACTTACTCATGTCTTTGAGAGTCCCGAATTTTTCTGGTTATCTTACAGATAGGGACATAATTCATTAGGGATTCTTTTTGTTGTTGTTGGTTGTGAAGTTGTGTCCAATCCATCACAACCCCCTGGACAACGTTCCTCCAGGCCTTCCTGTCCTCCTTCCTGGAGTCCGTTTAAGCTCACTGTTGACTGCTTCAGTGACTCCATCCAGCCACCTCATTCTCTGTCATCCCATTTTTCTTTCGCCCTCAATCTTTCCCAGCATGAGGCTCTTCTCCAGTGAGTCCTTCCTTCTCATTAGGTGGCCAAAGTATTTAAGTTTCCTCTTCAGGATCTGGCCTTCTAAAGAGCAGTCAGGGTTGATCTCCTCTAGGACTGACCGATTTAATCACCTTACAGTCCAAAGGACTTGCAGGAGTCTTCCCCAGGATCAGAGTTCAAAGGCCTCAATTCTTTGACACTCAGCCTTTCTTATGATCCAACTTTTACAGCCATATAGTTTTCAACTGGGAAAACAATAGCTTTGGCTATGCGCACTTGACTATATGCACTATGCATGTTGTACAGGCTTTCGTGCACTCTGCAAATCCAGCTCTTTCAAGGGCCTACTCTTGAGTCTGAAATATAGACACAATATTTGTTGTTAGTTGCAAAGTGGTGTCCAACCCATCGCGACCCCATGGACAACGTTCCTCCAGGCCTTCCTGTCCTCTATCATCCTCTGTAGTCCATTTAAGCTCAGGCCTACTGCTCCGGTGACTCCATCCAGCCACCTCATTCTCTGTCGTCCCCTTCTTCTTTTGCCCTCCATCGTTCCCAGCATTAGGCTCTTCTCCAGTGAGTCATGGATTACTCCCTTGTCATGGCTAAGAGGCTTGGTAGGGCCACCCAAGATGGACAAGCGTAGCAGAGAGCTCTGACAAAACGTGATCCACTGGAGAAGGAAGATGGCAACCCACTCCTGTATCTTTGCCATGAAGACCCCCTGGACAACACCAAAAGGCAAAAATATATGACACTGGAAGATGAGCCCCTCATTTGGGATTAGTCCCCTGGAAAGAGGTATCACAATGAAAAAAAAAAGAATAGGATAATTGATAGATATTTCCTAGACCAATAACGGCTAACCTTTTTGTCGTTGCGTGCTGAAAGCGCACGGGCGGGGCAGCAGCACGCACGTGCGTGCCCACCCCCATAATGCAATGCATGCATAACTCTCCCTCCCCCTGTGCATGTGTGTGCGACCCCCCCCCCATGCTCCTCCTACACAGGTGTGCACATCCCCCTTTGTGCCTGGTTTTGGGCCTAGCAGGCCTCCCTGCAGCCTCCTGGGACCAAAAATGGGTTGCCATTTTTTTTTGCAAAGCTGGCTGAGGAACTCTGGGAGTTGAAGTCCACAGGTCTTAAAGTTGCCAAGGTTGGAGACCACTGCTCTTGAGTCTCCTGCTTGAGCAGGGGGTTAGACTAGAAAACCTTGGAGGTCCCTTCCAACCCGGTTATGCCGAGTTCTAGGTTCAGCTTGACTCCTGATGACCTCATATTCATATCCTGGCAGATTTATTGGGGGGAATAACACAAAGCTATTATTATTTGTCGACCGTACTGCCTTTGGATTTCCCCATCCAAAATAGTAACCTGCTTAGCTTCCTACCCTAGAAAATTTGGTCAGGCAGATGCTGCCACCTGCTGAGGTAATGGGATAAGATGGAGGTATAAAATAGAGTACAACCCAGTCTTTTTTCTTTCTTTCTCTTTAATATGCCTGATGTAATAACAGACTGCGAAGCCTGTTTTGTTTGCAACTCAATCAAACCACAGAAAGTCTATTGAGAATCATTTAATAAACAGAGAAACTCCTTCCGCCCAAATCCTCAAATGTCTGAGCTCCTCTTCCTCCCCCCCAATTTCTCTCCTGGCATCACCTGGACTTGGAAAAAGTGAATATCAGACCTGAATGATTGGTCCAGAGTAGCTCATGAAACCTACATTCTGAGTGTCAGGTTCTGGTGTGGTGAAGCAGAAAGAAACAATAAACCACCCAGTTCTTGGTGTGTATTGCTTTATTCTCCAACCTTCACGCAGCATCCTGAAACAGCAATCCCCGAAGCAGCCTGCCCACTGGAATGGCAGTCCCGCACCATGGAGAGCGGCGGGGCCAGGGGTGGGTTTCAGGCGGTTCGCGGCGGTCCCCGCGAACCGGTTGGTCAGCAAACCCGGAAGTAAGTAACTTCCGGGAACGCCGAAGGGTCCACCCGCCCGCCTGCGTTTCTTACCCGGTTTTGACGAGTTCTGCGCTTCCATGCATGCGCAGGACGCATAAGCACCTGCACGATCCTCCAGGAGCAGCTAGAGCATCGCACAGATGCTAGTATGCATGCGTGCACTGCGCGCGTGCACGAGGACGCCGCCGGCCCTGGTTGGGGCCGAACCGGTTGGAACGGGGCGAGAAACCCACCCCTGGGCGGGGCTGACACTGAGCTCAAGAGGTACAGAACAGCATAGGACAGTGATGGCTAACCTTCGTGGTGCTGGGTGCCCAAATTACGCAACCCCAAAATGCAATGCAAGCACATGCACCCAACCCCCCATGTATGTCCCCCACCCCACCCCCATCAATTTTTGGCTTGCAATTTGGTGCAGGAGGCTTTTCAGGCCCACAACGAGGTGTGGGGAAGGCCTATGGGGCCCCTCACCTTGTTTTGGCTTCCAGGTTGGTGTAGGAGGCTTTCCAGGCACAAAACAGGGCATGGGAGGGTGTGCACACACACATGAACTCCTAAACTGCAATGCAAGCACCCCTCACACATGCACCCCACCCCCACGCATGCGCAGCAGAGACTCAAAGACCAGCTGGCTGGCGGAAGGCGCACACGCATTCACGGTGAAACTGGGCTGGAGCAACAGCTGGCATGCTTACAAAGAGGGCTCTGCATGCCACCTGTGGCACACATGCCATAGATTCGCCATCATGGGCATAGGAACTTTCTTTTCTGTCTCATCTGCTGACAAAATTGTGCAAGGACAAAGTCACAGAGCCAAGTAATCAACAGGAGATCAAATGTTCTCGGAGAGCCCATTACAGTTCCCATCCCGTGCAGTTTTCTGTGGAAATAAGGCTCATCACGCAGAACAGGTCTTCCTTGCCCAGGCCACGAATTGTACATCAAGTATTGTTTAAGCAGTTGAGATTCTTGGAAGTCTAAAGTTAGAGCTTGGAGAGAGAAGCCTGGAGAGATCTTTCCATTTATCTGTCACATCTTCCGTTTTCCGGTCTTCAGAATTCAGAACTCTTGAGGAACTCTTGTTGATTTCCCGTGAGGGTCCTGTTTCCTCCACAAAGCCTTGAATGAGGATTTTGGGTCAAAACAGAGCAGTGATGTCAGTTGAGAGCAAGCCTATGGATTCTTCAGAAGGCCTAGCCTCAATTTATGGCAGGGACGAAGGGCATCTATGCAAAAGTAGGCCTTACCAAGTTTGGCAGGATTTTCTGCCAGATCTTAGATAGTTAGCTTTAGATGATTATTTTGAGTTTGAGCACATTCAGGTAAAACTTCTATAAGATTATCTCCATTTGGATAGCTGAGTCCTGATTATATTTAAGTCAGCATTTCTAGCAGAATGCCAAAGCTCTGAATGGACTATTATAAGATACAGAAAAGGTACTTTCTCTCCTCTTCTTTACTTTCTGTCTATAGAAATATAACCATGAGGGCTAGAAGTTGAAGATGAATATTAGAATGAAAATAGTAAATACTATTCTCTGTTGTTTCTAGAGCCTCTATACTTTCTTTCTTTCTTTCTTTCTTTCTTTCTTTCTTTCTTTCTTTCTTTCTTTCTTTCTTTCTTTCTTTCTTTCTTTCTTTCTCTCTCTCCTCTCTCTCCCTCCCTCCCTCCATCCCTCCATCCATCCATCCATCTATCATCTGTCTCTCCAATTCTTTCTCTCTCACTTCTCTCTCTCTAACTAACTTATAGGTTGCCCATCTCACTCATATGGATTTCAATCATTCGTTATTAAAGTCATAATATTATTAAAACAGAAACGTAGCAAATGAATCACTATTCTGTCATAGTGTGTTGGTTCTACTACTGTGTTGTTTCTCTGTGTCATATATGTTGATATATGCATAATTTTGTATTTAGTTTTTTTTTATTTTGTCATGCATGGGTAGTGTATATTGGAGGTGGTGACCCTTTGAGAACTGTATGCAATGAAATTTCATTTTAATGCATACAGATTAGTGTACATTCCAAAGTGCAAATTTATTCTATTATCTATCTATCTCTTTCTTTCTTTCTATCTATCTATCTATCTATCTATCTATCTATCTATCTATCTATCTATCATCTATCTCTTTCTATCTATCTATCTACCTATCTATCTATCTCTTTCTATCCATCTATCTATCTATCTATCTATCTATCTATCTATCTATCTATCTATCTATCTATCTATCTATCTATCTATCTACCTACCTACCTACCTACCTACCTACCTACCTACCTACCTACCTATCTATCTAACTTGATATTTAAAAGAGGGAAGCAATTTGCTACTAAAAAGGACACACTTAACAAAATGAAGCCCTTAGGGGAAAAAAGCTCATACAGCTCCATGCTGCATCAAAATTAAAAACAAAACAATATAATAAATGGCTTGATTTGGGTGGGTTTTCACAAACAGTGTGAAAAAAATACTTTGAATTAGAAATGTTTCAGGCTTCAACAAGGTCACATTGACATGTTTTGGCATACTTTTGTTCCAAGCTCAGAACATTTCCAGGAAAGTCAAAAAGCAAGCCACCCATTTCCAACTCAAAACAACAGTGTTGAGCTTGGAAAGTTAGTTTCCAAATATTAAACATTTTGCATCCCTTCTTATTTTGGGGTTTTTTGGGTCTTACACGTTTGCCATCCTTATGAAAGATCCTTGTTATTTTGTAGTGCACAAAAACAAGTACACCAATGGTGTTCTACATATTTTTGTCTAGAGATGCCTGTCTTGCCAGATTAAAAAAAAAAGAATTTAAAGAACAGTATAGGGCAGTGGTTCCCAACCTTTTTTTGGCTGTGCCCCACCTAAGCATCTCTAAAATTCTCATGCCCCCCCCCAACATATAATTCTTACTTTACTCAAAAAGTGAACTCCACTAATGTGGAGGAAGCCTAAAAGGCCATTAACCTGGTTTAAACAAGGTTCAAATTGCCCCCATTAAAAATCAAATTGCCTCCCTGTGGGGCCTGGGCCCCACATTAGGAACCATTGGTATAGGGTTTCCTTTACTCATCTTATTCTGAAATCTCTCACCTGCTCCTGCAATTCATTTCTACCGAAATTAGATCTGTAGTCTGCTGCATTTTTTTAGGCAACCCCCTCTGGTTCTAGATTTTCCAGCAGCTGGAAGCACAAACTGTGAATATAAATTTCCCATTGTTCAAACATTATATTAATGAACAAGACTTTCTTCTTTACCTTGAAATCATATGGTATTAATCTTACTCATTTTCATTCATAGTTTTTTCCCCAAATTCAGTTACAATAATATGTTGCAAACCTTACGTTATTAGAATAGAATGGAATAGAATGGAATGGAATAGAATGGAATGGAATATAATAGATTCTGGGTTGAATAGAATAGAATGGAATATGGGTTGAATAGAATAGATTCTGGGTTGAATAGAATAGATTCTGGGTTGAATAGAATAGATTCTGGGTTGAATAGAATAGAATAGAATGGAATTGAATAGAATATGGATTGAATAGAATAGGAATAGGAATAGGAATGGAATAGATTAGATTCTTGGTTGAATATAATATAATAGAATGGAATGGAATAGATTCTGGGTTGAATAGAATAGAATAGATTCTGGGTTGAATAGAATAGAATAGAATGGAATGGAATGGGAATAGGAATAGGGATGGAATAGAATAGATTAGATTCTGGGTTGAATATAATATAATAGAATGGAATAGATTCTGGGTTGAATAGAATAGAATAGATTCTGGGTTGAATAGAATAGAACAGAATAAATTCTGGGTTGAATAGAATAGAATACTTTATTGACCAAGTGTGATTGGACACACAAGGAATTTGTCTTTGGTGACTATGCTCTCAGTGTACATAAAAAATACACTCACCAAGAATCATAAGATACAACACTTAGTGATAGTCATAGGTTATAAATAAACAATCAGATGGTACTAGGAAACAAACAAATAAAACAATATAAATTGTAAAGATACAAGCAGTATATTATAGTCATAAGTGGGAAGAGATAGGTACTAGGAAGGATGAGAAGAATAATAGTAATACAATCTTAGTAAATAATTTGACAGTGTTGTGGAAATTAGTTGTTTAGCAGAGTGATGGTATTTGGGGACAAAACTGTCCTTGAGTCTCATTGTTCTGTGCAGTGCCCTATATATCACTGACTCGTGCAGTATACAGGTGCTTAATGGAAGGCAGGTTGGTAGTAACTGTTTTTTGTGCAGTTCTAATTATCCTCTGAAGTCTGTGTCTGTCTTGTTTGGTTGCAGAGCCAAACCAGTCAGTTATAGAGGTGCAGATGATAGACTCTATAATTCCTCTGTAGAACTGAATCAGCAGCTCCTTGGGCAGTTTGAAATATTGAAATACAACAAAATGTTTTTGTTGTATAATAATTTGAAATACAACAAAATATTGTTGAAATATTCAACAATATTTTGCAAACCTACAGAAGAGAACAAAACAGAATAGAATAGTTTAGAATAGTACAGTAGAATAGAATACTGCATTTAGTTTTGGTTGCCACAATGTAGAAAAGATGTGGAGACTCTAGAAAGAGTGCAGAGAAGAGCAATAAAAATGATTAGGGGACTGGAGACTAAAACATATGAAGAACGGTTTCAGGAACTGGATATGTCTAGTTTAATGAAGAGAAGGTCTAGGGGAGACATGATAGCAGTGTTCCAATATCTCAGGGGCTGCCACAAAGAAGAGGGAGTCAAACTATTCTCCAAAGCCCTAAAAGGCAGGACAAGAAGCAATGGGTGGAAACTGATCAAGGAGAGAAGCAATTTAGAACTAAGGAGAAATTTCCTGACAATCAGAACAATTAATCTGCGGAACAACTTGCCTCCAGAAATTGCAAATGCTCCAACACTGGAAGTTTTTAAGAAGTGATTGGATAACCATTTGTCTGAAGTGGTGTAGGGTTACCTGCCTAAGAAAGGGGTTGGAGTAGAAGACCTCCAAGGTCTCTTCCAACTCTGTTATTCCATTCTCCCGGAGCTGGTATTAAAAGATGCACTATTCCACGTGTGGCCTCATCAGTACCCTATAAAGTGGTGCTACAATTCTCATAATCTTGATTTTAACTCCTTTTAACTCACATGAACACAACAGCAAGGGTGTTTTTCCCCCAAAAAAGCTTATCTTTTGTTGGTGAAAGATTTTGAAATGTGTGTCTTTGCCACAGAATATGGAGGTCTCTATTATGTAGCTTCATAATTATGGCACAGGGGAAGTCTCCAATTTGTGGTGCATATCATTTATTGACTGATTCTGAAGCAGACCAACCCCAGATCAAGGCAAATGCACATGGTTATTCTCTGCAGAACGGATCCTTCCATATAAGGAAGTTTAGCTTGGAAGCGTGCTCAGATTTCAGAGTGAGAGAGAGTGGGGCAGGGATCCCACTTATATTTTTTTTAGGTTTATCTCAGTTGGGGGTACATTTGAAGCCCCTTCCTAAACTCATGTCTAATAATTTTGAGACACACACACACACTACATGACAAAAAGCTCTGGAATCTGATTTGCCCATTCACAGCATTATGCAGACACTTTTGCAACACAAGTCAAATTTAGGGGCATGCTTCCAAGTGGTTACCAACCCAGCTCCGAGAAGCCGTATCTGGTATCAGTTTTCCTCCTACGCTCACACAATGCATGTCTTTTTTAATAGTTCCAATGCTTTCATTATTCTGTATTTATTTAACAGCTAGGGTCTGAACATCTGAAGCTCACCAAACAGTCTTCATGCTGAGGCCATTTAAAATATATCTCCATTTAATACTTCCCTTCTCTCTCTGTCTCTGTCTGTCTGTCTGTCTGTCTGTCTGTCTGTCTCTCTCTCTCTCTCTCTCTCTCTCTCTCTCTCTGTCTGGGTGTGTGTGTGTATCGGTATTTCTCTCTCTATCTCTCTATCTTATATTAAAATTTACCATTAAAAATTACAATATACAATATAAGTGAAGAGATAAAAACTAATAGAAACCAAAAATCAGAGAAAGAAAAGAAAGGGAGATAAGGGGAAGAGGGACCAAAAAATGGGAAAGAATTATATTTAGGAATACAGGAAAGAAAAATCAAAGTATATAAAGAAACGGCCTCCACCTTTTATTTAGTAAGCTTGGAGGATTCCCAGTCAAGAACTAATCAGGTTTAACAGACTTGGGAGGAACCTTGCAGGTCTAGTTCTGCTGAAGCAGGAGACCTTCTACTATTTCAGACAAATAGTGGCCCAATCTCTTCTTAAAAGCCTCCAGTGATGAAGCACCTACAACTTTTGAAGGCAAGCCATTCCACTCATCAGGAAATTCCACCTTAGGTCTAAGTTGCTTCTCTCCTTGTTTAGTTTCCATCCGTTCCATCCTTCAGGTGCTTTGGAGAATAGGTTGATCCCCTCTTCTTTGGGGAAGCCTCTCAAATATTGGAGCACTGCTGTCACATACTTCTCTTTGCTAGAGTAGACATTCCTGTAACTGTTCTTCATATGTTTTAGCCCCAAGTCTCCTAATCATCTTTGTTGGTCTTCTTTGTTGGTCTTCTTTGTTGGTCTTCTTTGTTGCTTAGATCTTTGAGATCATCACCTTGTTGGGCTTCCATTTTTTGTACACTTTCTCCCACTCTCAAATGGCCTTTGCCTGCTAAGTATTTTCTTTAATGAATCTAAAGTACCACTTTAAAAGTGTGCTCTGGGAAGGTCTCAATAGTACTTATCAACAACCGTGCCAGAAAAATATTGACTATCGTTGTTGTTGTTGTTAATTGCAAAGTCATGTCAGACCCATCGCAACCCCATGGACAACATTCCTCCAGGCCTTCCTGTCCTCTACCATCCTCTGGAGTCCATTTAAGCTCACGCCTACTGCTTCAGTGACTCCCTCCAGCCATCTCATTCTCTGTCACCCCTTCTTTTTTTGCCCTCAACCTTTCCCAGCATTAGGCTCTTCTCCAGTGAGTCCTTCCTTTTCATTAGGTGGCCAAAGTATTTGAGTCTCTTCTTTAGGATCTGGCCTTCTAAAGAGCAGCCAGGGTTGATCTCCTCTAGGACTGACCGGTTTGATCACCTTGCAGTCCAAAGGACTCGCAGAAGTCTTCTTCAGCACCATAGTTCAAAGGCCTCCATTCTTTGGCGCTCAGCCTTTCTTATGATCCTACTTTTACAGCCATCCATTGCGACTGGGAAAACCATAGTCTTGACTGTACACACTTTTGTTGGCAGGATGTCTCTGCTTTTTTAGTATGTTGTCTATATTTGCCTATTTACTATTAATACATAATATTTACAGAGATCTGGTTTCTTGAGTAGAGGCAATCAGAACTAAAACCTTGAACAAATTTGGTGGGCTTGTGATACTTGGGAATGAAACTTTCCCATATCTAGATCTTTAAAAAATAATGATTTAAAAAACATGCAGAATAACTTCCTTCATTTGACCCTGTCCAATTCTAAAAATGCAGTAGATTATCTAAACTAAAAGATTAACACTAGCTAATTTAACTGGCTGCCTATAGAAAGCTAAGCCCTTATTCAGACAGTGGCAACTGGGACATAAATAGAATGCAAAGATTTGCCTATAGAAATAAAGAAAAAAAAATGAAATGATCTAGTTTTGTTCCTATTTGGAAAGGGCTTCTGTTTTGTTTCTTTCCTCGAAACAGAAAAACAATGAAATTTTGATTTTAGGTTTTGATTATTGCAATGATTTTGGAATGATAGAAATCAATTAGAATGTTGTGAGTTTTATAAAGCAAAAGGTTGAGGTTGAAATTTTTTTTTGTATTGTGTAATAATTACACTGCATTAAAAAATTAAGAAGTCACCGTTTTTCTTTCTTTGCCCTTCTCTACTTCTTTCTCTCAGTTTGCTAACTTTTGTTTCTTTTGGTATTTTGATTTGTAGTTTAATGAAATGTATTAAAAATAAATTAAAATTTATTTGAGAGAGAGAGAGTGTGCGCGTGTTGCTTTCACTTTGCTTTTTGATAAAATAGTGGCAATGTTTTCCTTTGCCTTAGCAGAATTTTCCTCCAAATATTGTTGTCTTCCAAGGCTACCAAATCTGAGTGAATTTCCCGTTCTGAGCTCAGAGATTCAGCATTTCAACTGTGAGAAATGCTAGATGTGATTGGCAGCAATTTTAGTTGAGCAGCTCCAGTTCAGAAATGAGCAAATGCAGATGTGCTATTGCGCAATGCTTTGAAATGTCAGCTGCACTTGAGAGACTCCCAACGGATTAAATTCAGAGAAACAATTTCCTGGGTTTAATAGAACAGAGGGAAATCTCTCCGGTAGATCCTCGAAAATACGGTCTTCTAATTTTTTAAAAAACAACAACAACATTTGGTCATCTTTTACCAGGACAGTTCCATTCGCTGTCACTCTTGGCTAAGGAAAGGGAGACCTCACACATAATGTTACATCCTGGAATAAGCAAATGTTTTTGGCAATAGCCACAATAGCCCTCTTTAAATCAGTGGTTCTTCCATTTTTCCTCCTTTACCCTCCTTCTTAATTAACTCCCTCTCTCCCTCTCCCTCCCTCTCTCTTTCCCTCTCTCTCTCTCTTCCCCTCCCTCCCTCCCTCCCTCTCTCTGTGTATGCATGCCTTTGTTGACTAATCCAGTCCCCTAATCATCTTGGTTGCTCTTCTCTGCACTCTTTCTAGAGTCTCAACATCTTTTTTATAGTGTGGTGACCAAAACTGGAATGCAGCATTCTAGGTGTGGTCTTACTAAGGCTTGATAGAGTGATATTAGTACCTCCCTTGATCTTGATTGTATCCCTCTGTTAATGCAATTTAGGATTGTATTGACTTTTTTGGCTGCCGCTGCACACGGCTGGCTCATATTTAGCTGGTTGTCCACCAGGACTCCGAAATCCATCTCACAGTTGCTGCTATTAAGCGTAGTTTCACCCAGTCTATATGTGTACTTTTGATTTTCCTTGCCTAAGTGTAAGACTTTATTTTTCTCTACATTGAATTTCATTTCGTTAGATAGGGCCCAGGGTTCAAGTCTGTCAAGATCCATCTGGATCTTGAGCCTTTCATCTAGGGCAGTCATGGCTAACCTTTTTGTCATCGCGTGCCGAAAGCGTGCAATGGGTGTGTGACCCCACATTACCCCCCCATGCCCTATCCCTCTGTGCATGTGCGCGCAACCCCCATGTTCCCCCCAATGCACACACACCCACCCCCATGCCCAATTTTGGGCCTAGTAGGCCTCCTTGCAGCCTCCTGGGAGCAAAAATGGCCTCAGGGGTGTCAAACTCAATTTCCTTGAGGGCCATATCAGGGTTGTGTTTGACCTTGAGGGACCGGGAGGAAATGGCTAGGAGATGTGGCCAGCTGGACACCAATGGCGCCAGGGGTGCCCATGGTGGCCATGAACGCTCTGCTACAAAAACGGAGCTTGGAAGGGCCAAACTCTGTTTTTGCTGGCAGAAGGTTGCAAGTATTGCGGCTCGCCAGCAGAGTTGGCAGCAGATTCGGAGGTTGGGGAGGAACATGGGCAAGTCCTGGAGTCTGGGGAAGGCTCTGAGGAGGGCTCTGCGTCGGAGGCAGAGAGGGGGGCCAGAGCCGTATGCCAGTTATCAGCTGCCTTCAGAGTCAGACATCAGTGAGGCAGATGAACAGCTGGAGCCTGTTCCCAGTGTGCGCATGCACAGAGTTGCCAGACGAAGGGAACAGCTAAAGAACAGGGGTCAACTTGGGAGTGAGGCCACAGTGGATGGACGATGAATGCTCCCTCCCAGAGAAAATAAAAAAGGAGCGAAAGGGGAGTGGAGTTTCCAGGATACAATTAGTTCATTTAATTGGTTTGTGACTTTCTGAGATTCCTTGCCAGGTTTTGCAGATATCAGCCTCTCAGCTCTCCAAGCCAGATAAGGTCTGTGACTGTAAATCCACCCTCGAAAGACTTTGCTGTATGTGAATGAGCAGAATTCACAGTAAATTAATAAAAGGGTTTTTTGTCAGGACAAGGAGTTTGCTTCATGCTCTTGGGAGGCCTCGGTCAGAACAGCAGGAGGCTGTCGAAGACGAAAGCGCATGGCCCTCCAGAGCTCCGTTTTCTCTGGCAGAGGCACCGTGGGCCAGTCCTTCAATGTTTCCAGGGTGGTCCCATTGGCCAGATCTAAGCATCCCATGGGCCAGATATAATTTATTTGGTGAATTTATTAAACATACCCTGGTTCTTTTTCAGGCTTATTTTTAAGTCAAATGGTTCTCCTGCTTTGCGCAGCTCTTGTATGTGTTTTTGTAGATCTTCTGGGTGAATGAAGATAGAAACAGTAAATGGTTCCCCCTTCCCCCATAGCAACTTGGGGCATTTCCTGCCAGACTTGTGATTCTGCCTTAAGTCCTGACCTTTGATCTACGTATGGCATCCTATAAATATTATCAGCTTGTTGGCATTAATGGGATACATCCGCCTACATGGAAGAAGCTGAGATCACTCAAGTGGTGGGTGGGGAGAGAGCGAGAAAGAGAGAGAGAGAGAGAGACCGCTAGGGATTGCTTAATAAATAATGCCCAAATTTGGAAGAATGCAGACATGACTTTTTCTCCCTCTCTGGTGTCTGATGTGCTCATGATCCACCATCCTAGTAGGATAAAGTGAGATTTGTTCATGGTGGGCATTTATCTCCTATATTAGACTGACTCTGTGATTTGAGCTCAGGCAGGGATGGCGAAACTTTTTGTCGTTGTGTGCCTAAAGCATGCCTGCCACCCACTCCCATAATGCAATGCGTGTGTGACACCCCCTTGCACACCATGCCCCCTGTGGATGCACACATGACACCCCCGTGCTTCCCCGCCCTCTCCCCCGCATGCGTGCACGACTTCACCCGCACCCCATTTTGGGCCTAGTAGGCTTCCTTGCAGCTTCCTGGGAGCAAAAATGGGCCGAGGAAGGCACGCCGCCCCTTCCATGCTTCTCACGCCCCCCCTCCCAAATCGTGATTGCATGATTTCTTTAACAACTGCAGTGATTCGCTTAACAATGGTGGCAAAAGAGGTCATAAAACGGAGTGAAACTCATCCACAACCGTCTTGCTTAGCAATGGAAACTTGGGGGCGGGGGGGAGGTTTTCAAATGTGGTCGTATGTTGAGAACTATCTGTAATGTCATAATCTATAATGCGATAATTTCCCATTTCCCAAAATGTATTGCTCCATGGCAGTCTCGATTTGAATACAAATTTTTATCGTTCCTACATTTTTTAAAAAAAACGACGGCCACCTTGATTAATCACATCTATAAAATAAAATAAATTTGTCTCCGGTTGCAGAAAGCTCCTTTGAGCAATGATTGCAGGAAGAGCAATGGGGCTGATTTTGGCCCAAAATCTATAAAGAAATTGCTTCATGAACATATTTTGGGATCTTGGATTCATCAGTCTTTATCCCGTTTGCCATAATTACACGCACGGCATTCGTGCATGTGTTTTAATTTTGATTTTACTAGCAGGCAGATGTTTCAGCTAGACTTAAGAGAGACTCTCTAAGTATAGAGAAAGAGAAATTATCTTTTTTTTTTCTTTGTGCTCTTATGTTTGCAATTAAGACAAGTGAAGCTCAAGTTTTTATAGCCAGATATACAGAGTGAAGGGTGTGTAAACCTTCAGACTTCAATCAGCTTAAGAAAAGCTAACTGCAAATTAATATTGGGCTGTAAGCTTCTTCTTTTTCTTTTTTTAAAAAAAGGAATAAAGTAAAAAATGTCTGCTTTAAAACCAGGCAACTCCCAAACCATCTGTTTTCTAATATTTTGCAGACATGCACATTCATAGACAATTGATTCCATCTTTCTTCCCTGAATAAAGATAACAACCGCAAGTCTGCCAGAGTTTAAGAGAGAGTGAGCCAAGGCACAAAAGGAACATTGGTGTTTTTCAGAGATTTTAAATGCATGCAGGTTTTACACATGAAGAACCTGTGATCTATGAACATTTCCTTCTTTCTATCTTCCTCTCTGCCCAATCAATTTCTCTCTTTCGTTAGGCTATAGGATGGCCAATATATTCTCCTGGTTTTAAAAGTTGGGATCCTGATTTTCCTGTATTACATAACAGAATAACAGTTGGAAGGGATCTTGTGCTGCGACCCGCCAGCAGAGCTGGCAGAAGTTTCAGACAGTGAGGAGGTTGGGGAGGAACAGGGGCCAGTCCTGGAGTCTGGGGAAGGCTCTGACGAGGGCTTTGCATTGGAGGCAGAGAGGTAGCCAGAGCTGTCTGACAGTTATCAGCTGCCTTCAGAGTCAGACATCAGTGAGGCAGATGAACAGCTGGAGCCTGTTCCCAGTGTGCGCATGCACAGAGTTGCCAGACGAAGGGAACAGCTAAAGAAAAGGGGTCGACTTGGGAGTAAGGCCACCGGTAGACAGTGAATGGCCCCTTCCAAAGGAATAAAAGAGGAGCAAAAGGGGAGTGGAGTTTGCAGGAGACAATTAGTTTGCTTAATTGGTTCGTGACTCTCCGAGACTCCTTGCATATATCGGCCTGGAAGCTCTCCAAGCCAGATAAGGTCCGTGACTGTAAATCCTCCCTTGAAAGACTTTGCTGGATGTGAATGAGCAGAATTCACAGTAAATTAATAAAAGGGTTTTTTGTTGGGACAAGGAGTTTGCTTCATGCCCTTGGAGGCTTTCTAGTCCATCCTCCTGCTCAGTCTGGAGACTCTAGTCTGCACCAAGGGTGTCAACCTCGTGATGACATCATGTGACATATCACAGCTTTCCCCCCCTTTGCTAAACTGCAGGTGGGCGCGGCCAATGCGTGCACATCCGGCCCGTGGGGTGCGAGTTTGATACACCTGCCCTACACCATTTCTAACAAATGGCTATCCAATCTCTTCTTAAAGACTTCCAGTGATGGAAAAACCCATGACTTCTGAAAGCAAGCCATTCCACTGGTTTATTGTTATCACTGTCAGGAAATTTCACCTTAATTCCACGTTGCGTCTCTCCTTGATTAGTTTCCATCCACTGTTTCTTGTCTTGCCTTCTGGTGCTTTGGAAAATAGGTTGGCTGCCACCTTCTTTGTGGCAACCCTCAAATATTGGAACGCTGCTATCACGTCATATTCATAGCCCATCAAATCCCACCCTGTTTTGCACAGTGGTCTACATCAGGGGTGTCAAACTGGATTTATTCGAGAGCCGGATCAGTATCTCTGCTCCATAGGCCAGCAGGGGGGAGGATGGGGGACGGGATGGACACCTCCTGCAGCACCCTGCCAGCCAAATCAGGTGTGGGGGCCATGGGAGGCCCTTGTGCACCCAGTTTTTGGCCTGGACGGCCTCCTGCAGCACTTTACCGGCCAAAATGGGCCATGGGGCACATGAGAGGGGCACCCGTGCTCCGTTTTGGCTGTCAGAGGCATCATGGGCTGGTCCTTTGCTATTTCCAAGCCAGATTGAAGCACCCTGTGGGATGGATGCAGCCCGTGGGTCTTGAGTTTGACACTGCTGTTCTACATCCTTTTCCCTAAGAATTTGTATGCTCATAACTAGACTACAAATAGGCCTAAAATGTAAAGAGAAATGGCAATAGGTTTCCCATATTCAAAAATAAAATACTTTTCATAAACATGGGAGGAAGGAGAAAAGAATTAGTGCCAAATGCCAGAAAATTTAAAAAAAATATTCCCTTTAAAAAAAAAAAGATCAAACAATCATTGCTTCGGTAAACTTACCCAAACATTGAATATGAATAGATAGATAGATAGCAATTCAGCGATTTCAACCAAACTTGATACACAGATGACTTACTTTCTGGAGAAAAACACTGTGTGAGGGTAAGACACCCCTAACAACCATCGGTGTGTGTGTTCTGTTAAGATACAGCCTGTTGCAGTGATGGGTTTCAAAATTTTATAGAACCTCTTCTGTAGGTGTGGCCTGCTTTGTGGGAGTGGCTTGATGGCCATGTGACCGGGTGGGAGTGGCTTGACGGCCACGTGACTGAGTGGGAGTGGCTTGGCAGTCATGTGACTGGGTGGGCATGGCCAACTTGTAAAATGTGGTGAAACTCACTTAAAAACGCTCTTGCTTAGCAACCAAAAAGTTGGCTCAGAAACTCATTTGAAGCACGCAAGTCTTAAAGCTGTCTAGTTACAAGACCCTTGCACCCCTAATCCTTTAGAAAAAGAAACCCAGGGGTGTCAAACTTGACAGCTTTAAGACTTGTAGACTTCAACTCCCAGAATTCCTCCTCTCGCTCTTCATCTTGATGATGTTTGGACGGGCGGGGGGGAGGGAGCTGGAACCGGTTCTAAACGGTACTGTAGATTTGTGGAACCTCTTCTATAGAAGAGGTTAGAACTGGCAGGAACCCACCCCTGGCCTGTTGTGCCTTAAAATGGCTTCTACTGTACTGCCGTAAAATAGCTTCTACTGTACAGTGCAATGGAGTTGCCAGGGTAACAGCTTCACAGTACTGCACAAGGGGGCTCTCTCTGGTAAGGGGAAACCTCCAACATTAGAAATTACGTTTGGTCTGGACATTTTCCCCCTATAAATAAATACTCGGGTAACGCCAGGTTATTGGCTAGTGTGAAAATAAAGAGAAACTCCATTGGTAAGCACATTCATAAAGAAGAGACTGAAATAATGTTCCATTCAGAAAACGTCATCTGAACATTATTGCCTTTATGAGAGGAATATTTTTGTACATCTATCAGAGCTCACCGGCTGTCAATCAAACTACAGGGATCCATGATATTGTTTTGCAGGGATATTTATTCCTTTCTTTAGATCAATTTACATAGCCACCAACCTTGTGAAATCTCACTGAACCTCAGCTAACCAAAAATGTAAACACTGCAATAAACAAAACAAAACAAATCTTGGTCAACAAACTATAAAAAAAAAGATGTTGAGACTCTAGAAAAAGTGTAGAAAGGAGCAACCAGGATGATTAGGGGACTGGAGACTAAAACATATGAAGAACAGTTGCAGGAACTGGGCATGTCTAGTCTAGTGAAGAGAAGGACCAAGGGAGACATGATAGCAATGTTCCAATATTTGAGGCGCAGTCACAGAGAGGAGGGGGTCAAGCTATTTTCAAAATCACTGAAGGCCAGACAAGGAATAATGGATGGAAACTGAAGGAGAGATTCAACCTGGAAATAAGGAGGAATTTTCTGACAGTGAGAACAATCAACCAATGGAACAGAAGTTGCCTTCAGAAGTTGTGGGAGCTTCATCACTGGAGGCTATCAAGAAGAGACTGGGCTGCCATCTGTCAGAAATGGTGTAGGGTCTCCTGCTTGAGCGGTGGGTTGGACTAGATAACCTATGAATTGCCTTTCAACTCTGTTAATCTGTTAATCTGTGAATGGATGCTGAAGAAACTCTGCTACCAACAAATGTGAATCCTTGGTGCTCTCTGAACTTGATTGTTTGCTTGCAGATATTTCATTATCCAACTAGGTAACATCACAGTTCAACACTGAGCTGCAAATATTCCTCTTTTTTTGGTACAACAAATGTGATCTCAACCTTCTTCTCCAGGCTTGAAAAAGCAGCCAGGTCAACCAAATCTTCTGAACCTTAAGATTTAAGGTTCTCCGTCTGAACCCTGGAGAAGAAAGTCCTGTTTTCCTATGCAGTTCTAAGAGATGAGAGCACTGCAGAGATTCTCTTTGAAAATATGCTGTTTTCACATTCTCCCATCCTCCCTAAGTTTTCAGGCTGTGTTTCTGCAGCAAAATTACTCAGAAGACCCCAATCCATTGTTGTGGCAAATAAAGATCAATAAAGGTGACTAATATAATTTCACGTCAGCAGAATAGGAAAGATCTTGCTTTTTTTCAAAAATATAAATCTGAGTGGAAAGCTCCAAATTATTTTGGTGTATGTGTGTGCGTCGTGTTTCCATCCACTTCATCTATCTATCTATCTATCTATCTATCTATCTATCTATCTATCTATCTATCTTTCTTTCTTTCTTTCTTTCTTTCTTTCTTTCTTTCTTTCTTTCTTTCTTTCTTTCTTTCTTTCTTTCTTTCTTTATCTATCATCGTCTGCCTGCCTGCCCGCCCACCCACCCACCCACCCACCTACTTACCTACCTACCTACCTATTTATCTACACAGATAACTTACTCTCTGGAAACAAATACTGTGGGGGTAAGACAGCCCTAACACCTGTGGGTGTGGGTGTCCCTGATTCAGGTTCTGTTAAGATGCAGCCTGTTGTGCTTTAAAATGGCTTCTACTGTAGAGCATAGTGGAGTTGCCATGCTATCGGCTTCACAGTACTCCACAAGGAAACTCCCTCTAATACAGGATTTGGAACATACCTGGGCTATGCCGGATTATCAGCTAGTTGAAGATAATTTAATTAAGCCAAAAGGTATTCTGATTCCCCTCTACACCAGCTGGCATTTCATGTTGGAATAAATTTCATGTAGGAATAAATTTTCCTTAGCACCTACTGGGTGAATATGCAGCAAAATTGCTTTTTCTTCCCAGGGCAGTTTCCCTCTTTGACATATTGCTTGGGGTGGCTTGTTGCTAGAGCACTTGGAAAGATCCAGCATAATTTTGGCTTGTTATGCTGAAACATTGGTTTCAGTTCCTTTCTAATGAACAGAATTCAATTCTGGGACTTTTTGTCCAGGCAGTCTGAAAGACTCACATCTGCTTGTTCAAATTATGAATTCCCACAGCAACCAAGTGAGGTTTGGTTGAATCTTCCATGATTCCCCCCAACACTTTGTGGGACAAATGGTCTGTTTTTGTTTTTTTCAATAGACTCTGATATAAATATTTATCCAGGGATTTTGAAAACTTCTGCCTTGGTTTGGGCTCGTCTTCTTATCCTTAAGCATCACATTGTTTGGTAATACTTGTCCCATGAGATGCTCTTCTTAAAACACATGGTATTGCACAAGCTGCGCCTTCCAAGCTAAATTTCCAGTAATTAACTCCACAAGTTCCTGGAGATGGATAAAAATAGAAGGATGTACACAAAGAACTGGATTGTGCAAAGGGGAATAAGCCCAAAGGTTTCCAATGAAGGGTTTTAGGAAGTATCTACCACTTCCATCCTCAGTCTACTCACGACGTGGCTGAAACTTACAAAGTTCCTTCAAGTTACTAGGTAAACATTGAGAGTTTGAAAAGAACACATTCTCACATTTTGGTTCTTGCATCCATATCTTCTCCTTTTCCCTCTTTTCATCCTTCTTCTACTTTCATGTGCACATAAAAAGATGGCCCAGAGCCCTTCTAAAAAAAAGAAAAGAAGGACTACGGGTGACATGACAGCAGTATCCCAGTGCTTGAGGGACTGCCACAAAGAAGAAGGGGTCCACTTATTTTCCCAAGCACCAGAAGGTAACGCAAGATGCAATGGATGGAAACTAATCAAGGAGAGAAGCAACCTGGAATTAAGGAGAAATTTCCTAAGGACAATTATCCAGTGGAACAGCTTGCCTTCAGAAGTTGTAGGTGCTTCATCCCTGCTGGTTTTTAAAGAAAAGACTGGACAGCCACCTGTCTGAAATGGTATAGGGTTTCTTGCTTGAGCAGGACGTTGGACTAGGAGATCTCCAAGGTCCCTTCCAGCTCTATTCTGGTTGAACTTCTAGTCTAGCAATCTAGAATCTAATCCAACCATGTTCAGCTTCTGCTCATGTGCTCCTTTGACCCTCAACATCCACCATACATGAGCTGCAAAAATCGGATAGCCGGTATGGAATGCTGCTGTGAATGGACAAGAATGTTCCGTCCATCCGTTCATCCGTGTGTGTGTGTGTGTGACTAATTTAACCACCGCAGCAATTTGCTTAACCACCGTGGCAAGAAAGGTTGTAAGATGGGAACAAAGCTCACTTAACAACTGTCTCACTTGCAAATGTCAAGCACAATTTGTGCATTTAATTTATTTTCTCCGTCACATTTCTATCCTGCCCAGAATTAAAGAAAAATTAAGAAAGCAACTACCTCTGCAGATTTTGAGGTACTGCTGGACTAAGGAATGCATGCATTGCTTGGTTTAGGTCAGAGGTCGGCAACCTTAAACACTCAAAGAGCCACTTGGACCCGACTACCACAGGAAAAAAAACACACCAGGAGCCACAAAACCCTTTGGACATTTAAAATGAAGATAGCACTGCATATATTATTATTTTTTACCTTTATGCTATGTATAAAAAAAATATAGGATGTTGCATTTATGAAATCAATGAGCTGGTACAGAGGAAACAAATTTTTATTTCTACATGCAACAAAAACATTTTGAATTCAAAAAATAAAGATGGGTCGAAAACCTCAATAAATCGTGTGCCGGTGGGATTGAACATTGGCAGTTGTGACACATATTTTGAGCGGCAGGGAGCCACAGCAGAAGGATGAAAGAGCCACATGTGGCTCCAGGTTGCAGACCCCTGGTTTAGGTCTTCAAACGTGGCCAGATGAGAGTTTACTCAAGGTTACATGAGCTGTTCTCAATTTTTTTTTTCTGTTCTCCATCCCATTTCATTTCTCCTCAAAACTACAGGAAAATTAAGAATCCTTAAAAAAAAAAAAACACCCTTTCTTTTGAAACTACATCTGCAGATTTTGAGATACTTTGCTTTATGGTCAATGTTGGACTGAAGGTTGGACTTTAATTCTTCACTCCCTTTTCCTGTCATGAAGAGTGATTCTTTCCTTTTTGGCAAAGTCCATAAAACCCTTGGCTTAAAATTACCAGAGAAACTGAAACACAGCCAACATTGAAATTCTGGGCCGCTAGATGTTACAGCATGTAAGATATATCTTGCACCCTGTAACATCTCGTTTTGGAAAATATTAATGTATTAACATCTATATGGAATCTTAAATATTATAGCAAGGACAGATTTAAAGACCCTAAATTGCTTCCCCTGTTCCAGCTCTCCAAAGCATTCATAGCTAATTCAGTAAAGTTGACATCATATATCGGTATATCTGATAGGTCCCCTAAACGATAGATCAGTGATGGCTAACATTTTTGTTCCCATGTGCTGAAAGCATGCACCCGTAATGCAATACACGCGTCATACCCCCCTGCTCCCTGTTCCCCTGCGCATGCACACGTGACAACCTCCTCCGTGCCCCGTTTTGGGCCTAGTTGGCCTCCCTGCAGCCTCTTGGGACCAAAAGCAGGCCCGGGGGGCTACCACACCCCTTAGGGCTCCCCATACCCTCACACATGCGCATGCACCCCACCCCTCATGCATGCACAGCAGAGACCCGAAAATCAGCGGGCTGGTGGGAGGCCCGTGCGCAGATGAACTGGGGCGATGGCTCGCATGCCTGCAGAGAAGGCTTTGTGTGCCACCTGTGGCACACGTGCCATAAATTTGCCATCATGGCTATAGATCGAACCAACAACACAATATCTGACTAGTATTGATCACAAAAGAAACATCCCTTCTCATATTACTGCCGGAGCATTAGTGTTTCCATCTTTCTCCAGGTTATTTTTACAGGAGGTAGTAAGTGTGAGAGCAGAAATCTTCTGTCAGTTCTGTCGTCCCAAAATTTGCATGGTGTCTATATTTGGAATCTTTTCAGTCTTTAGCTACGATGTTTTGTTCGCCGGTGCCAATGCAAGTTTAAAGGAAGAAGCCAAAGGTCCTTTTTAAAAAGGCAACTGAACCTTGTTTTGCCTTGAAGATGTTTCGCTTCTCATCCCAGAAGCTTCTTCACTTCTGATTGAACAGTAGAGGATGGAAGGATGTATCTTCCTAGAAAAACCTCCCATCGGCCCCAACAACTCTGTTAATGAGCAGATGACTGCAAGGAATGTAAATCCTTCCATCCCCCACCGTTCAGTCAGAACTGAAGAAGCTTCTTAGATGAGCAGTGAAATGTCTTGAAGGAAAAACAAAGAAAGTCCAGTTGCCTTTTGCAAAAGTACCTTTGGGACAACCATGACCTGGATGACTGAGAATCACCATAGACATTTGAAGAAGCATCTTAATCCTTGCATTTATTTTATGATTAGGGGAAGGATTGCACCTCAAAATTCTCAATTATGCTACGAATAGCACAGATGTGTTTCAAATAATGGAATAAAATATTCCAATCTTTCCCCTCTGATTGGAACCTTCCTTCCTTCCTTCCTTCCTTCCTTCCTTCCTTCCTTCCTTCCTTCCTTCCTTCGTCTTTCTTTGTTTTTCCTTCTCTTTTTCCTTTTATTTTCTCTTTTTCTTCCCTCCTTTCCTTCCTTCCTTCTCTCCCTTTCTCTCCCTCCCTCCTTTCTTTCTCTCCTTCACTTATTACAGACAATGCAAAAAGTCATCATTTGAATGAAGGTTCAAACCAGTCTCTTCTATAGAGTCATGTTTTTTATTGAATACCAAATGATCACCTATAGATTACATGCCAATAATTTTTGAATTACAGTAGTGGACATTTTATTTACTTATTCCATCTGTCTGGTGACGAAGACGTTCACCTCCCACTTAGAAGGTTGAGAGTTCAATCCTAGATAGCGGTGGCAGACATTTCTCTCTCCTACAGTGCAAAAAAAAAATCTGCTGTGAACTCCCCATTGCATTGGGAAGGGCATCCGGCTGGTAAATGCTCAGCTCCATCCAGTCACCCTGATTCTACCCCAAATTAAGGGATTACAAGGTCATAAAAAGGGTTGATGATTTATCCCACAGGTAGAAGCACATTTGTGTGCAAATGACACACATTTAGTGTGCAAATGAGTTTTGTTGTCCTGTATATCCCTCTTCCTTCTTTCAGGTCTTCGGTTCATCTCCAACACCCAACCTGTCTGTAATGTATCTTTGACTTTAACCAAGGGAACAGAATGTGGGTCTACAAGAAAGCTTAGATGCCAATAAATCAATTCAGTATTCTTTTCTCTCTCTCTTCCCCCTTATCAGGGTCATCAATAGGTATCCAACTAACTCTCTAAACAGGTTCTTTAACTGATATTAATCCGGATGGGACAAATAATTAAATTCCACAAGCGCACACCAACTGGGTTCGGCTTTATTTTGTAGGCTTTTCTCTCCAAATTTGAAACATTATACCTTGGATTTCTTCTTCCCCTCTGCAACTAACATCCATTTGTCCCTTCAAACCTGACCATGGAGGAGAAGAGGCTAAAACACGATCATCTTTCCGTGGAGTTCCCAGTACTGTTTATTCTTGAAACTTGGCAGCTGGATTGTCTTCCGAACTAAACGGAAACATAGACGCGCATTTATTTGAAGGGCTCCCCCTGCCCCACAGGCTTGAATGGGGAAGGAAGGGGCAGGAAGCTTTGAGGGTTACTGGCGTTTCTCTCGGGCGCAGCTGTCTTTTCTTTGACGCTTCCACACATTTTCGGAGCAGCGAGACTGAGCAACCATCTTGGGGAGTGGAAACAGAGCCCTATTCAGCCCAGGCTCCTTTCTCTCTTGTTTGATCAAAAACAGAGCAAGCGTTCAGGAAACGTTTTTTAAGGGAACGAGGGAGAGAGAGAGAGAGAGAGAGAGAGAGAGAGAGAGAGAGAGAAAGAGAGAAACGATGCCCTCGCTTCCAGCCCACACAAGATAGGTTGAAAAGAGATTTTTTTTGTTGGTGGGAGGGGAAGGGGAGTTCGGTTTTCAAGAGCTCAGATAAGAATGCTTTCTCTCTTTTGTTGCATATATTTTTAAAAATAACCCTCTTAATTCAAGCAATCCAGGATGTTGTGGGAATCTGCCATGCTGTGGGTTTGCTGAGGGGGGGGGGGGGCGGTCTCCCAAAAGCTGCCAAGAAAAGTTCTGCAATCTAACACATGCAAAGAAGAAGCAACTAACTAAAACGATTAAAGTCCCGGAGACCAAAAAAAAAAAAAAAACACATATGAAGAACGGTTGCAGGAATTGGGTATGACTAGGAAGATCTAAAGGGACGCAGTGGCTCAGGGGCTAAGACGCTGAGCTTGTCGATCAGAAAGGTCAGCAGTTCGGCGGTTCAAATCCCTAGTGCCGCGTAACGGAGTGAGCTCCCATTACTTGTCCCAGCTTCTGCCAACCCACCAGTTCGAAAGCATGTAAAAATGCAAGTAGAAAAAGAGGAACCACCATTGGTGGGAAGGTAACAGCGTTCCATTTAGCTGTTTCTACTGCCTATTAGCTGGAACAGGAAGAAAAAAAAAGGAATTTTAAAAATTAAATCTGGTAGGCCAGAACGCCCACCAAGGTGGCGCAGTGGTTGGAGTGCAGTACTGCGGGCTACTTTAGCTGACTGCTAGCTGCAGTTTGGCTTGGGGAATCAGAATACCTTTTGGCTTAATTAAATTATCTTCAACTAGCTGATAATCCGGCATAGCCCGGGTATGTTCCAAATCCTGTATTAGAGGGAGCCTCCTTGTGGAGTACTGTGAAGCCGGTAGCATGGCAACTCCACTATGCCCTACAGTAGAAGCCATTTTAAAGCACAACAGGCTGTATCTTAACAGAACTTGAATCAGGGACACCCACACCCACAGGTGTTAGGGCTGTCTTACCCCCACAGTATTTGTTTCCAGAGAGTAAGTTATCTGTGTAGATAGGTAGGTAGGTAGGTAGGTAGGTAGGAAGGTAGGTAGGTAGGTAGGTAAGTAGGTGGGCGGGCGGGCAGGCAGGCAGGCAGGCAGACGATGATAGATATAGAAAGAAAGAAGGAAAGAAAGAAAGAAAGAAAGAAAGAAAGAAAGAAAGAAAGAAAGAATCCATCCTTCGAAGGTGAGTAAATGAGGAACCAGATGGTTGGTGGGGGGCAAGAGGCTGACTCTATAAACCGCTTAGAGAGTAAAAACACTATGAAGCGGTATATAAGTATAAGTGCTATTGCTATTGACTCAGCCTTCCATCCTTCCAAGGTGGGTAAAATGAGGAGCCAGATTGGTGGGGGCAAGAGGCTGACTCTGTAAACCGCTTAGAGAGTAAAAACACTAAGAAGCGGTATATAAGTCTAAGTGGTATTGCTGTTGCTATTACTAGGCCAGTGATGGGGAACCTTTTTGGCACCGAGTGCCAAAAAAGTCACGCGGAAATGTCACACGCACCTGCACATGCTTGTCAGGGCTGCGCTCCAGAAAAGCCAAACTTCCAGGTTCTAGCGCAAATGCTTGCCTGATGATCAGCTGGCCAGCGTGCATGTGCAGGCCAGTTTTTGGCACTTCCACGTGTGCAAAGGGATCACACTCCAGAAAAGGCAAGCCTCAGGGTTCTGTTGTGCACGTGCACCCAACAATCAGCTGGGTGGCATTGCATGCACACACTGGTTTTCGAAGCTGCTATGTGCACGAAGGAGAGCTCATCATCTCATGCGCATGCACACCAGAAACCCGGAAGACAAACAGGCTAGGCCACGCATGCCAGGTGACATGGCTTTGCGTGCCACTTTGGGCACGCGTGCCATAGGTTCGCCATCACAGTTCCAGGCTGTATGCACATTGAGCCACAGAGTGTGTAAGTAATGGTAGAAGCTTACCAGGACCTCACGAGCCAGCTCCAAATACTTGTGTGAAGGAGACACACACAGCTACCTGCAGTGGTGATCCCAGCTCAACTTGACACATCCTTCAGAGGGCTGCCGCCCCCACTGGTTGTAAATACCAGGCAGGAAACCCTTCCCAGACCCAAACGGAGAAAGACAACATCTCGTTTTTCTAAAGCCAGCTGACAGCAGCGGGGTCAAAGAAAGCATCAGATTGCAGGGAACAAAAACCCAGGATGTGATCATTATCTTTGCTTGTTGTACTGTTTGCACCGCCGCAGGGTTAAAGTTTGTTTGTTTGTTTATTTGTGTAATACTCAGGGACAGGATGTGTCCGATGGAAGCCTCTTCTTCCTTGAGAGTTTTTTGGAATGACACTGTAGAACCACATTTCATTGTGTAAAAGCTTGCCCCCTGCTCTGTTTTTGGGACTGAAAAAGAGGCAGCTGCTGCTGCAGACATGAAGATCTTCAGAAAGTTGGACATGGACCAAAGCAGAAGACAAACCAAGCTATTTCTAGGGAAATAGAGCATACAAATAATCCTTATTCTTGTAATTCTTTCCACCAAGTATGCTACTCAGTTCTTCAAGGTAGTCCATTGCATTAACAGAAACTTGCAAGTATGAAAGTATCTCACTCATCCCTGACTTCTTCCTGTGAAAAGGGTTCCTTCTGCAATGCTTCCTCCTCCTCCTCCTCCTCCTCCTCCTCCTCCTCCTCTTCCTCCTCCTCCTCCTCCTCCTTCTCCTCCTCTGGACTCAAAATCTCATTTATCAGACTCTTATCAGGGTACAGCTCCCATTCCTGTCTTCCAAGATCATTTCCACATACCAGAACAGGGATTCGGTATGGCCCAAAGAATCGGGACCACACATTAAATTCCAATTAAGCTAATTTATTGCTCTTGCTCATACACAAGAATCTAGTCAACTAATGCAAAAAATAAACAAGAGTTAAGGGAATTCAAGATAGACTGGGTGTAGAAAGTTTGTGGCATTGTAATGACTCCAAGCTGATTCCTCTCTTGACTCCACCTTCAGGCTTTGCCTATTCTTCTCCTACAGTATGTTGAACGCAACCTATGGATCACATACAACCACAAAGATGTGATAAGCATCCTTATGTTCTTGCAGCTTCAGGGATAGAGCCAGGGGTGAAATGCTAACGGTTCAGTCCAGTTTGCCCAAACCTGTAGTAAAAAATGTGACTGGTTCACAGAACCAGTAGTAAAAAATACTAAAAAAATGCTGTTTCAAAAAAAAACACGTTCCG
Source organism: Thamnophis sirtalis (assembly GCF_051295495.1). Classification (NCBI taxonomy): domain Eukaryota; kingdom Metazoa; phylum Chordata; class Lepidosauria; order Squamata; family Natricidae; genus Thamnophis; species Thamnophis sirtalis. The sequence continues at coordinate 31,420,099 of NW_028261395.1, forward strand.
ACAATCACAGTCACACAGCTGAGCCTCGGAACTTTTTTTTTTTAAAAAAAATGTTTTAAGCATTTTTTTTACTACATGTCCTCTGGAAACGCGGGGGTGGGGGGTCTATTTTTGCTCCCAGCAGGCTTCCCTGAGGACTGCTAAGCCAAAAACCGGGAGGGGGGTTGCTGAAAAAGAAAGAAAGAAAGAAAGAAAGAAGGAAGGAAGGAAGGAAGGAAAGAAAGAAAGAAAGAAAGAAAGAAAGAAAGAGGGAGGGAGGGAGGGAGGGAGGGAGGGAGGGAGGGAGGGAAGGAAAAAGGAGATGAAGGAAGGACCACAAACCTGGAACTAGAAGTAGCTTCAGAGGATAATCCAGGGCTGGAAGGGACCTGGAGGTCATATAGTCCAACCCTGCTCCAGCAAGATATTGTGAGTTTCTGTCTTTCGATCCCCCAGTTACATGACTACATAGCCATGCCCACCCACTCATATGACCCCCCACCAAGCCACGCCCCCACCAAGCCACACCCACAGAACCGGTAGTAAACAAATTTAGATTTCACCACTGGATAGAGTGGTTCCTCTCATTTATTGGTCACCTGAAGTTTTTCAAATCTGGTAGCCACCTTCTCTGAAGGACACAGCAGTTTATAAATAGAGCAGCCGATTTCCAAAAAGGACTCTAGTTAGAAATATGAGAGAGAGAATCTAACTGAAAGAGGTAGAGGAATGATGCATACTATTTTTAATTTTCCAGAATTGGTTACAGAATTGTTGCAGGCCTTAGTTGTGCTTCTACTAGTCTTCTTTTTATTTGAGGCTCTTCTTTAGCCTTGTTCGAAGAAAAATCCAGCCTGGTTCCAAGCCGGGAGAAAGATGCTGGAAATAAAATGGAGGCCGGCTGCAGGAAAGAAGGCTTCTGTTTATTTGGTTTTCCAGGGGGAAAAAACAGTGACAGCAGCATGTTTCTGGGGCTTTGGGATTGAGATGCCTGTTCCTGTGCAAGAATGTGTCCTTTAATATTTTAATAGCTGTTACCAGATTCCTATGGGGTCATGTAGGGGCCATGGCTGGCTCTACAGGCAAAAGGGGAAATGCAAATCCTAGGTCAGTAATGGAAAACCTTTTTTCCCTCAAGTGGCAAAAGCGCACACGTGCCCACACACATAATTCAATTCCGCCCATGCGTCCCCACTGCACATACGTGCATGACCCCCCTGTGCTCCCCCGCACTCCCCCTGTTTATGTGCACACGACCTCCATGTGCCCCTTTTTTGGCCTAGCAGTCCTTCATGAAGCCTCCAGAGGCCAGAAACAGCCCATTTTCTGACTTCCGGTAGGCCCGATAAGCTCATATTTCACCCTCCCTAGGCCCAAGAGGCTTTCTAGGAGCCTGGGGAGGGTGAAAATGGCCTCCCTGCACCCCTGGAAGCCCTCTGGAGGCTGAAAACAACCTCTGTGCAAGCCCTGTACTTACTGGGCATTGTGTGTAGACTCCTGGGAAGGGCAACATGGACGAGCCAGCCAAAAATCAGATGGCCAGCGTGCGCATGCACGCTGGAGTGAGCTAGGGTAACTGCTCACATGCCTGCAGATATGGCTCCGCGTGCCACCTGTGGCACCCGTGCCATAGGTTCGCCATCCCAGTCCTAGGTGTTCATCTGAGCTAATCTTGTCAGCTCTGGCTTGCCTAAATGTGTTGCTTATTTGGAGTCTCTTTGGCCCAGTCTTTCTGAATGGATACAAAATCTTCATTTCAAAAGACCAGCCTCTTCTACTTGAAGCTGTTTTCCTAAGGCAGGAAGACTGGATCTGCTTTCTGACTTAGTTAAGATTTTTCTCCATTTTTCCTTCAAGGGAAATATACTATCCTGCCTCTTTTTAATATTAAGAATAACACATATTTTAATTGGGGGGGGGGACTTCCTATAGCTCTAAATACTTTTTCCTACACAAAGTTCCTGTCTATAATGACTGGAATACTCTCTTGTTTTATAATGAATAGATGCCAACTCCTAGATCCATATAACATCCAGAGAACCTGCTATGTTTGAATAATTTAGACCAGGGGTGTCAAACTCGATTCCATTGCGGGCCACATCAGGGTTGTGTTTGACCTCGGAGGACCGGGGTACAATGTGATGAGTTGGCCGTGGTGAGTTGGCCATAGCAACCTGGTTGTAGCAAGTTGTCCCACTAAGTATAACTTAATGAACACCAAGTACTTGTAAATATTCTTCCTGCCACCCATATTCATTCATTCATTCATTCATTCATTCATTCATTCATTCATTCATTCATTCATTCATTCATGTACTCCCTGATAAAGACCAAGCCCAGTAGGTTTATCAATTCAGCTGTGGGGCTACTAAACACAGCTGTATTGGCTGCAGAATGATTTACTGGGGGTTTATGTCAGTCCTGAGCAATGCAATGATGGGATTCATTGATCTCCAAACTGTGAATGTAAAAAAAAAGAATTGAAAGTGAACATCAGGGAGGAATATCAACCAAGTAAACCCGGTGCAAACCTGAGGGCTCTCTTCCCCTGTCCAACAACCACTCAGAGTATTGTCGTTGAGCTTATAAAACCATGGCATTAATAGTGTGGTTTAAAAAAATGAATGCTCTCATTATATATCATGTCTTGTCTGCTTCTCCCATTTCCCTGTGAAAGGGATTCCAGTAAAATTGTGTCTCCTTTCTTTAAACTTTGGCATTTATTTATTCCAGCAATACCATCTACAATGATATATAGATAAAAATAGAGATAGATAGATAGATAGATAGATAGATAGATAGATAGATAGATGAGAGAGGAGAGGGAGATTATAGATACATGGAGAGAGAGAGATGATATATAGATAGACAGACAGACAGATAGATAGATAGATAGATAGATAGATGAGAGAGAGAGAGATGATAGATAGATAGATAGATAGATAGATAGATAGATAGATAGATAGATAGGAGAGAGATGATAGATGGAGAGAGAGAGATGATAGATGGATGGATGGATGGATGGATGAGAGAGAGAGAGATGATAAATAGATGGAGAGAGAGAGAGATGATAGATAGATAGATAGATAGATAGATAGATAGATAGATAGATAGATAGATAGATAGATAGAGGGGGTGGGACTACTTTTTCCAGATTTTCCGATCCTAATTATTTGGGGAATTCTAATTGTGGCACTTAGGTAGGTGAAATACATACTTGGTGCTATTTAGTTCCATATTTATTTAGGGACACCTATTTATTTCTTAACTGCACAAAGACCCCCCCAGAAGTTTACAGATGTGATTACAAAAGCTGTAAAAATAACATTAAAAGGTGTAGAACTTTGATCATATCACCGATGTGCTCTCTTGAATTTTTACCAGTCCTGAAGTGGCCCCTTGGACTTATGCAATCCATCATCCATCCACTGATCGTACAGCTGGTAGACTACTAATTGGGGCTGCAAAATTCTGGAGGGACTCTTTGCTGTCATCTTATAATCATCTGGTACCTATAGAAGAGAATATTTGTAGCTCAGGGTTGAATTACGGGATCCTTGGTGCTCTCTGACCTTGGTGGTTTTCTTGCAGATGTTTCATAATTCAACTAGGGAATATTATCAGTGCTAGAAGGGAGTGGGGTTTGAGAGGAGGAGGGCTGTGGGGTCCTTGGTGCTCTCTGAGCTTTTTTTCCCTTGCAGATGTTTCATGACCCAACTACCAGTAGGTAACCTCATCAGTAGTCCTCTGATGCCAAAGTTTTAGTAGCCCCAATCAGAAAAGGTTTAATGCCTCTTTCCAAAGCTTAGGTAACTGAAAAATGAGAAAAGCAAACTGCATTTTCAGTCCAAGGTGTATTAACTCAATGGCCCAACTATTATATGTTAGGTAATAGGTGCGCAGGCTTTTGCTTCACGAGGCCTCTGCTAATGAAAGCATCATTCATCTTTAAGATTCCTTGCATCATTCCATGAATTTGTATCCAAACTTTTTTAGCCAAAAGTCCACCCTGGGCGATAAATTGCTCACACAAGCTTTTCACATTCCCAGCACTGATTTGAAACCCCCTTGTACATTTTTGAAATTAATGCACTGCTTTAAAAATCCTGACAATTCTTGCATTGATATAAATCTTTTTTCCCTTTGTCCAATGTAACTTGATGCTGAGAAGGAAAATTCTATAAAATACTAGCGAAGAACTCTAATGTTAAAAACTCCACATGGATTCCATTTAACTTACTAAATTTTTCATTTTCTCCCAACCGCAAGGCTTAAAAAGTTGGCTTCAAGATTGATATCCTACCTTTATTTGGGACAATTCGAGACAGCAATCATAACACCCTGCCCTTCTATTAACCTCACAAGAAGCACACTGTGAGTTGCATCGGTTTAAGGAGAGGTGGCCAGCCAAAAGTCACACAGCTGACTGCCGTGTCTAAAGAAAAGTAGAACTCACAGACAACTGGTTTTCAGTCAAGTTGGCTCTTGCCAACTATTGCATCAAATTGAATGGTGTAAAGATTCGGGTTAAGGTCAGGATTCTAAGTAAGACCCCCAACAAAAGAAGACTCCGAGGCTTGAAGTTCCTCAAAGTTCCATTTTATGAGAGATGTCATATTGGCACATGTGGGAAAGCCCGAATCTGAAAGCTTCCAAGTTTTCCCCACCCAAAAGAAAGTCCAAGTTCCTGCCCAGCACCCACATGTCCATCACATCAGGCATCATCTAAAATTGGAGAGGCCTCCCAGTCACACCATTGCAGCTGCAGGGCAAGATGTCCTTGACTCTCTGAGAAAGGAATGTTATTTAGATTATATATCTCCCATACTCCATATAATCCCCCCTCCCATTTTTCCACAGTAGAAAATGTGGCTGGCCTGAAGGCCTGATGTAAAAGCTGGCTTCCAGGCCTGACAGATGATTTGTTTCTACACTGATGATGTTACCTAGTCTGGTAATGAAACATCCACAAGGAAACAACCAAAGCTCAGAGAATGCCAAAACCCCACAGTTCAACCTTGAAGTACAAATAGTCTCTTCCATCAATTATATTGATGACATATTCACAACAAATATCAAACCAGTTGGCTATTGCCTGCTTGTAGGTTCTTTTGAACTTCCTCAATTTAGCTATGCCCTGAGACTTTCTCATATTCCCCCATGAGTATTAAGGAGTTAAACAAATAGCATGAAGTAAGTGTGTGTGTGTGTGTGTGTGTGTGTGTGTGTGTGTGTGTGTGTGTGTGTGTGTGTAAGAGAGTGATTGTGTGTATGTCACTATTAAACAATTCTGGTTTGTCCCCTCTCCCAAATTCAAATCAACTTCAGACTCTGCCATGAATCTGTAGGAAGTTACCACCAGTGGTGGATTCAATTTTTTTTACTACCAATTCTGTGGGCGTGGCTTGGTGGGCATGGCAGGGGAAGGATACTGCAAAATCCCCATTCCCTCCCCAATCCAGAAGAAGGATACTGCAAAATCCCCATTCCCTCCCGATCATCTGGGATTCGGGAGGAAGGGAATAGATGGGGTGAGGCCAATGAGAGGTGGTATTTACTGGTTCTCCGAACTACTCAAAATTTCTGCTACCGGTTCTCCAGAACTTGTCAGAACCTGCTCAATACCACTTCTGCTCTAACATGAACGTGGCCTTTCCTGATAAGATTTGTGAAACATGGAAATGGTTTTTTCGCCAAGCTGCTGAGATCTCAAAGAAAACAGATACCTTGTTGGATGCCAAGGTAAATTCAGAAATGGCAAAATCAAACCCTCTCAATCTCCATTTATCAATACCAAAGACCATCTCAAGAAGATTAATAGAGTTGGAAGGGATGTTGGAGGTCATCTAGTTCAACCCCTAGCCCAAGCAAGAGACCTTACACCGTTTCTGACAGATGCCAGTGATGAAGCTCCCACAACTTCTGAAGGCAACTTCTGTTCCATGGGTTGATTGCTCTCATCGAATGGTATTGCAGGTTTCTCTACTCTGGGTAGGCCCAGTAACAGGCTTCTGAGTGGCACCTTCATTTATGGAACACCCTTCCCCAGAAGGTCCCAAAATTTTGACATTTCACTGAAGCAATGGTAGTCCAGCATGAACCATGCCTTTGGCTTATTAGGTTAATTTTATGGGCACTGAACTTCTTTAGTTCTGGAAGATTGATTTTCTCTGTTTATTTTTGGTTTTCATAGTTCCAATAAAACATTTGGCCTTCTTATGCCCCACCCAAAGTCCACCAGGGTGGGGATGGGTTATAAATGTTTTTTACATAAACAAATGACAAATACTTTGGTAAGTCACATCTGGCTACAAAGTGATAGATAAGGAATTTTGAGCAGAGGTAGTATTCAGCCGGTTTGGACTGGTTTGCCCAAACCGATAGCCAAAATTGTGGGTGGGCCAGCCCACTCGCCTTGGCTCTATGCTGTCTTATTTAGGCACATTTTTTGAGGCCAGGCATATGTGCAGAAGGGCTCAAGTGTGACCAACCAGTGGTAACAAAATGTGAAACCCACCGCTGATTTTGAGGGAAGCTGCAAAGGTTTACAGAGAAATCTCTGAAAAGTTCTAGCCAATGTTTAAAAGAGAAAACGAAATATTTAGCACATTTCAAATGGAAAAGCAGACTGGATTTTCTAGGAATTTAGAGAGGTGGATCTGGGCCTAACGTCTTTTCAGCAGATCTGGAACAATGCCTAGTATTATGTCAGTTATAAACTATTTAACACTTCATCAATTCCACCGCCCCCATTTTTCTATGTTCATTTTTCAGAGAACAATTTCAGAAATTTACCACTGTGGTAATTTATTTCTGTAATAAGCCAGAGGTGGAGAGGAAATAAGGAACACTTTCAAATGCCCTAATGTTTATCCTGTGCTGCAACAGGAAGGGAATTAATCATTTTTTTTTCTAAAATAGCAGAAAAGAAATATTGAACTAACAAAAAACTATTTGCCAAACTGCAGAGATAGCTCATAGTAAGGAAAAACCAGAGTTTCTGAATTTTGAAACTTGCATATTTTGGCAGCTGTTGAAAGCAGGGGGAATTGAAAAGTTGCCAGATTTTTCTTAAAATTGCCCTTTGACTCAAATGAGATGATTCATTTTAAGGTGGCAGAACACCAACAGATCCAGTTCATGTTATTCATGTACTACAGTGTTGAAATTGCAGAATGGAGATATATAGATATGTAAATTCCTTTATATGAATTGCAAATATTCACATATATAAATGCACATTTATATTCATTAAGCCAATCCATTTATCCAACCTTTTGGAGATATGTTGACCTTGAACAACTTCTAACTTTACTGTTCAATCAGTCATAAGGTACTGTCACCCACTGAACTAAATCTGAATTAAAGTTTAGGAACTAGAGGAGTCAATATTGGTTACAATATTGAGTAAAATGTCCATTATGTAAAAAGGGAGCTGTAAGGGTGACATTTACAGCACTCTCTAAGCCAGGGGTGTCAAACTCAAGGCCCGGGGGCCAGGGATGGGTTGCCAATTCTTTTACTACCAGTTTGAGTGCGTTCCTGTGTGCTCTCATGTGCACACATGATACTTCTGCGCATGTACAGAAGCGTCTGGGCATGTGGGTGGAGCCTCCAGCCACTGTTACTACCAGTTTGGCCAATCCGGGGTGAACCGGGAGCAACACACCTCTTCTGGGGGCCAGATCCAGCTCGCAGGGTGCTTATACCCAGGAAACAGTAAAGGACCGATCTGCAGTGCTTCTGCCAGTGGAAATGGAGCTCAGGAGTGCCACCCCAAGCTCCGTTTTCACTGGCAGAGGGTTGCAGGAGGCCACCACAGCTGAAAATGGAGCTCGGGAGCCCATTTTCGCTGGCAGAGTGCTCGGACCACCAGAGGCACCCCTGACATGAGTGATGTTGAGCTGGCCACCCCCACCCCTGCCAAACACAAACACATCCCTGATGTGGGCCTCAAATCGAGTTTGACACCCATGCTCTAAGTCCATGATGGCAAAACTATGGCCCGCGTGCCACAGATGGCACACAGAGCCATTTCTGAGGGCATGCGAGGCATTGCCCTGTCAGCTCCAGCACTGGCCAGCTGATTCTCAGCTTTGATTTTCGACCATTTTTTGCCCTCCGGAGGGAGAAAAACCGCCCAACGTGCAAACCGGAAGTCCATTTCCAAACATCCAGTTTGCGTATTGGGCCGTTTTTTGCCCTTCCCAGGCTCCTAAAAAGCCTTTGGAACTATCAGGCCCACCGGAAGTCAGAAAATGGGCCATTTCTGGCCTCTGGAGGGCCTCCAGGGGGCATTTTTGCCCTCCCCAGGCTTCTAGAAAGTCATGCGTGCATGTGTGAGGCAGTGTGTGGGGGGGTCACATGCACATGCACAGGGGGTATTAAATTGTGGAGGTGGGCACGTGTGTGTGTGTGTGTGTGTGTGTGTGTGTGATAGTGCACATGTGCATTCTTTTGGCACCTGAGGCAAAAAAGCTTCACCATCACTGCTCTAAGCGGTTTAAAGTGTCAGCCTTTTGCCCCAAAACAAGGTTAATGCAAAGATTTTTAAATTCTTTGGGGAGTCATGAAGAAGTTTTTTTTTTTTTTTAAGAGATTTGTCTCATTCGAAACAAAGCAAAGCGAAAATCCTGATTGGACAAAGTGAGAACAGTGTCAAATCTCTCCCCAGGCTTCGCTTTGGCAGTTGCTGTACGGCAAAATTTGAGGACCCCTGTGATAGGCAAATATGTATTTATTAATCGTATATTTTTTTCTTGCCAGCCTGAATACTAATGAAATTGTCTGATTTATTTTTGGAGAAGGATTACGCAAAGTCACTGATCATTTTAGGGGACTGCAATACTTCAGACTTTGATCATCCTTGAGTTAATGGAGGGCCTGTGATAGCAATATGTGTTTAGTTGTGAACAAACGGCATCTTCTTAATTCCCAAACCAGAACTCACTACCAACCTTGGAGGGAAGGACCCACTTTTGCTTATACAGACTGTGGGCCCCTTTGTCTGATGTTCATCCTAATAGTGTAGGGAAATTTTTTGCCCATGGGACAGATGAGAGACGTAGCACAGAACTAATGTTTATTGCTTCTTAGAAGCCAAGTATTATCTATCTACTGTATCATTTATTCATTCATCCATCCATCTATCTATCCATCTCTCTCTATCAATCTATTCAATCCACCTACCTACCTACCTACCGATCATCTATCTATACATATCTATCTATATCTATCCATCCATCATTATCTCTCTCTCCCTACCTACCTATCTATATCTATCTATTCCTACCTATCTCTCTCCATCTCTATCTACCCATCTATCTATCCATCCATCTATGTATCCCTCCCTCCCCCCTCTCTCTCCTTCCCTCCCTTCCTCTCTCTCTCCATATCTATCTATCCATCTCTATCTATCTACCTGTCTATGTTCCTACTTAACTACCAACCTATCTCTCTCTCTCTCTCTCTCTCTCTCTCTCTCTCTCTCTCTCTATCTATCTATCTATCTATCTATCTATCTATCTATCCCTATCTATCTGTCTGTCTGTCCATCCGTCCACCCATCCATCTATTCATATCTATCTATCTATCTATCTATCTATCTATCTATCTATCTATCTATCTATCTATCTATCCCTATCTATCTGTCTGTCCGTCCATCCGTCCACCCATCCACCTATTCATATCTATCTATCTATCTATCTATCTATCTATCTATCTATCTATCTATCTATCTATCTATCTATCATCTATCTATCATCTATCCCTATCTATCCGTCTGTCCATCCATCCGTCCACCCACCCATCTATTCATATCTATCTATCATCTATCTATCTATCTATCTATCTATCTATCTATCTATCTATCTATCTATCTATCTATCTATCTATCTATCTATCTATCTATTCATCTCCCTCGCTCCCTTCCTCCCTCCCTCGCTCCCTTCCTCCCTTCCTCGCTCCCTCCCTCCCTCCCTCTGAGATAAGCTGTATCAATGGCAGGGTGAGGTGTGTGTTTCCTAATTCCAAAATGAAATCTGGCAACTCAAAAATCGCAAGGGTGAGGAGCTGGTGGGGGGGGTTCCCTCCATTTTCACTTTGTCTTCCCCCATATTTTTGGCCCTCAGCCAGAGATTTCACCATGGTGTCTCTGCCATCTGGAATCCATCAATAGAAACAATAGAGCACTAGGAATTGGAAGCGGTATCTCAAGTCCCCTGGGACTCCACTGCAGAGAACATGAGAACACAAACCGTCAGGCACCATGTGGTCCATTACTTCAAACTAACAAATCTATGTGCCTTCCTCTTTTCTGTTTTGCTTGGCACCACATGACCCTTTCACAATGAAATGCAGCTGTTGGAGAGAAAGAGTCACTGATTTTTTTTTTGTCTTTAACCTCTTCCATGCTCTCTATGATTCTCTCCATTACGATATTAAAAGGGGCTTGTGGCCCCTTAACATTCAACAATGTTGTGAAATGGTCTAGATCTGTTTCTAACCCATCTCTGCTCTGGTTGGCTTCTCCAGAAAATGAATTGAAGTTTTTTTATTGCTTCTTTCTTTCTTTCTTTCTTTCTTTCTTTCTTTCTTTCTTTCTTTCTTTTGTTCTTTCATTCTTTCTCTTTCTTTCTTTCTTTCTTTTTTCTTTCTTTCTTTCTTTCTCTTTTTTTCTTTCTTTCTTTCTTTCTTTCTTTCTTTCTTCCTTCCTTATTTTTTTTCCCACAACACCCTTTCCACAAACTGAAAATATTAATTTTGAAAGCTATTTATCAGGAATGCTTAGATGGCAGGGTTCCAAGTAGCACCCCCAACGAAAGAAGACTCCAGGGCTTGAAGTTCCTCAAAGTTCAATTTTATTAGAGATGTCATATTGGCACATCTGGGAAAACCCAAATCTGGGAGTTCTGGGTTTTCCCCACCTAAAAGAAAATGAAAGATTCATCCCCTGTACCCCAAGTCCAATCATTTCCCATGGCCCAATCATTTCACCATCTCAACTGGAGACAACCCCACAATCACTCCCATTCAGGAGCAGGCTGAATGACCTTGACTCCCAGAGAAAAGAATGTTGTTATGGTGATCCTTCACTACTCCTTGTAATCCCCCCTCCCGTTTTCCCAGGCACTAAATGTGGCAGCCCTAAAGCTCCAACGAAAAAATGGCTTCCAAGACTGACATCTGGTTTTGATAAGGGTGATGGACACATGATAACATTTGTCCAGAAGCTATCTGGTGGAACAATGAAGGCTAGAACTAAGGAGATTTATATGTCTCCATTACCATCCACCATCCTCTTGGTCCAATTTTCTTTCTCAGCCAGCTCCACCTAACAGGACTGCTGTTGAGGTAAAGGGTAAGTTATCTTCAATGCTTATTGCAGCAACTTTGTCCATCCTTCTTTAGACTCAGAGTTTTTTTTTTTAAAAAAACATTCAATTTAAAACCCTGCAAGGCCTATCAAGCCTGTTTGATAGACTGATGAAAAATACAATGTACCAATAATATATTTATTTAGTATTGGTACATGTAGATAACACTCTATCTATCTATCTATCTATCTATCTATCTATCTATCTATCTATCTATCTATCATCATCTATTATCTATCTAGCAATCATCTATCTATCATCTATCTATCTATCTATCTATCTATCTATCTATCTATCTATCTATCTATCTACCTACCTACCTACCTACCTACCTACCTACCTACCTACCTACCTACCTACCTACCATCTATCACTATCACTATCTATCTCCCTACCTACCTACATACCTACCTACCAACCTATTATCTTCTATCTACCCATCTACCTACCATCTATCACTATCACTATATCTATCTGTCTGTCTGTCTGTCTGTCTGTCTGTCTATCTATCTATCTATCTATCATCTATCTATCATCTATCTATAATTATCTAGCTACCTACTATCTATCTATCTATCTATCTATCTATCTACCTACCTACCTACCTACCTACCTACCTATCTACCTACTTACCTACCCACCCATCATTTATCACTATCACTATCTCTATCTATCAATCATCTATCATCTAGTTATCTAGTTATCAATTATTTATCTATTATCAACCTACCTACCAATCTATCAATCATATCTATCTATCTATCTATCTATCTATCTATCTATCCATCCATCCATCCATCCATCCATCCATCCATCCATCCATCCATCCATCTATCTATCTATCTATCTATCTATCTATCTATCTATCTATCATCTATTTATCTCTATTAAATGTATATGCTGCCAATCTCCCTGATAAGGTGCAAAAAAAACCAACAACCCAGAACCAACAATGGATAGCATCAGGATGAGGTCTTCTTACCCATCAACCATCTCCAGTGGTGAACAACCCCTCCCCAGGGCCCCAAACCATATAATCTTACCATAAATGCAAATCCCTTCGCTTTCTTCTTTAAATAACAAGCTTCTAACCCAAAGGGTCAGCGAGTCACAGCTTGTGCGCCAGCTAAAATAACAGAAAAGGAATTTCCTTGATCAATATCAATTGACGGCACAGATCTGGTCCTGTAGCCCTTTACAGACATTCTCTTCACCTTCAGTAACTCTTAACAATTTTCCTTCTGATCCTTTGAGAGGAGGGGAAAATATATGCAGGAGTCTGGATTTCATATGAAAGATGCTCCTTGTTAAAGATACAATCCCCAAGTTGAGCATCCGGGTTGCCCTTGAAATATTTCAGTGAGACAGGGCAACCAAAGGAAGCCGAAAGCTTTAATCGGCAGTCATGTAGGGAAGCAAGTTCAACTTGAAAACGTTGGTCAGAGACTGGCCTAGAAATAGCTTGTTTCCGGAAGTTGTGGATGCTTCATCCCTGGAGGTTTTTAAGAAGAGATTGGACAGCCATCTGTCTGGAATGGTATAAGGCAGCGATGGTGAACTTTTTCAGCACTGAGTGCCCAAGCCAGAACGTGTGTGCATGTGTGTTGCAGAGGTGGGTTGCTACCGGTTCGCACCGGTCCAGTGGAAATTCCGACTGGGTCACCGAACTGAGAGGGACAGCAGGCTCGCCGTGCCTTCAAACCTGTTCCCCGGTTGCCCATGTCATTTTTTTAGTCATTTTATGCTGTTCTGCGCATGCGCAGAAGTGAAGCGATCAGCATGCATGCAAAGCGGAGCAGCAGTAATGCAGGCAGCAACGCACCCCTGGCACCGGACAACTGGTTTTCGGGTTTCCAGCACCCAAATGTACGTCAGCTGGAGCACCGGAAACCCAAAGACAGGCTGGCTGGCGCGTGCATACCTGTTTTATGGGGGCATTTTTAGGCCATTTTGGGGACATTTTCCGGCTGTTTTTCACACTGTTTTTGGCCAGGAAAACAGCCTAGAAAATGGCCCAGAAAATGGGCTGTTTTCAGGCCATTCTCTGGTGCTCCAGCACCCATGAAGACCAGCTGGCTGGTGCACTGGAAACCAGAAAAGCAGCTGGCGACCACACGCATACCCACAGAGAGGACTCTGTGTGCCACCTCTGGCACGGATGCCATAGGTTCTCCATCACGGGTATAAGATCTCCTGCTTGAGCAAGGGGTTGGACTAGAAGACCTCCAAGATCCCTTCCAACTCTGTTATTCTGTAAGCCCAAAGGAGGAATGGTTCCCCGAAAGACAAGCATCTGGCAGGTTTTATTCTCCCTAATCCAGTTAAGCTTTAAGTGCGGCACTTACTCTTTGGAGCGGACTTCAAAAGAGGGAGTGTTATTTCTCTTACAATTGTGATCAAGGAAAAGAGGGTTAACATCTCCTTATTCTATTTGGCCAAGTCTTAAAACAGCAACCACAAAAACTCCAGACAAGGTTACTGACCTTCATGGTAGTTTGTGCCTAAAGAAAAAAAAATCTGGGATTTCTGATCCAGAGACGTGTACCATAACAGCCTTTGTGGTGTGTGGCCAAGTGGGGAGACCTCTATCAGAGAAAGGGAAATTGAAACCAAATCCTCCCATCAGAATAATGGGGTTTCTCTTTTCTTTTCTTTGTAGGAAATAACCATATAGCTTATTAATAAACAGGGCGATTACGATGTGCTTTTTACTTGTGCGGATGAGCATGTATACATGCAACCATAGTATTTAAAAGGAAATAAAGAAGGTTGAATTCTGAAGTAAAGAATTCGCACCACATATACAGTGAGAGCTTATGCACCAGAGACAAATTCCTTGTGTGTCCAATCACACTTGGCCAGAAATGTTTTTTTCTGGGTTCTTTTTTGGGGAGGGGGGTGGAGGGGGGAACTATGGAAGGATGAGTCATAGACCCAACCCTTGTGTTCTGGCTCACCAGTGGAGCTGGTGGCAGACTAAGACAGTGCGGAGGTTGGGAGGAAGATGGGCCAGTCCTGGAGTCTGGGGAAGGCTCTGATGAGCGTGACCCGTCAAAAGCGCGGACGACAAAAGCGCGATCGACAAAATCGCGCCTTTGACGTCATCACAGCGCGACGAAAAAGATCGAAAAATTCAAATAAAAATTAATAAAAATTAAATTAAAGCAAGCCGATTCACATAAAGGTAAGGGTTAGGGTTAGGGTTAGGGTTAGGGTAAGGGTAAGGGTTAGGGTTAGCTTTAGAGCGTTAGCGTTAGCGTTAGGGTTAGGATAAGGGTTAGCGTTACGTTTTTCGTTACTTTAACGGTTAGGTTTAGGGTTAGGTTTAGGGTTAGGTTAAGAGTTAGGGTTAGGGTTAGGTTTAGGGTTAGGTTTGGGGGGGTTAGGGGAAGGTTTTAGCTTTATTTTTACATTTTTTCGATCTTTTTCGTCGCGCTGTGATGACGTCACAGCGCGCTTTTGTCGAGCGCGATTTTGTCCTACGCGCTTTTGTGGTGGAACCCTGATGAGGGCTCTGTGTCGGAGGCAGAAAGGGGACCAGGGCCATCTGACAGTTATCAGATGCCTTCGGAGTCAGACATCAGTGAGACAGATGAACAGCTGGAGCCTGTTCCCAGTGTGCACATGTACAGAGTTGCCAGAAGAACGGAACAACTAAAGAACAGGAGTCGACTTTGGAGTAAAGCCACAGGTCAGTGGTGGGATACGAACGGTAGGCCTCGGTATGTGTGTACCAGTGCCTGCTGGGAGAACCAGGTATCGTTCTGGTACGGTCAGGGGTGGGTTTCAACTGGTTCATGGCGGTCCCCGCGAACCGGTTGGTCGGCGAACCCGGAAGTAACTTCCGGGAACGGCGAAGGGCCCACCCACCCGCCCGCGTTCCTTACCTGGTTTTGACGAGTTCTGCGCTTCCACGCATGCGCAGGACGCATACAGCGCCTGCGCGATCCTCCAGGAGCAGCTGGAGCATCGCACAGACGCTAGTACGCATGCGTGCGCGCGTCCCTGAGGACGCCGCCGGCCCCGTTCCAACTGAACCGGTTGGAACGGGGCGAGAAACCCACCCCTGGGTACGGTGCTCCAGAGAGCCCTTGGTATGTGTGTACCAGCGCCTGCTGGGAGAACCAGGTACCGTTCTGGTACGGTGCTCCAGAGAGCCCACCTGCCAGCCCGCTCTCCTTACTGCTATTTGAGCCGATTGGGGCATTTGCACATGCACATGGAACATACAATGCAATGCTCCACCAAGCAGTGTGGGCAGTAGGTACACATGTGCATGCTACGTGCGTGCTGCACACATGCATATGGTGGGCACCTGGCCCCGTTGCACTGTACCAGTTGCACCGGGATCCAGAACCCACCACTGCCACAGGTCAATGGCCCCTCCCATAGGGAATAAAAGAGGAGCGAAAGGGGAGTGGAGTTTGCAGGAGACCATTAGTTTATTCCTGCATTCTTGCCAAGTATTGTGATGTCTGAAAGATATCGGCCTGGGCATTCTCCAAGCCTGATAAAGGTTGGTAATTGCGAACTATTTTGAAAGACTATGGGAGAGGAAGAGAAGTGAGGGAGGAAGAGAAAGAGGGAATGAAGAAGGAAAGAAGGAAAATAAATGAGGAGAGAGGGAAGGAAGGAAACTTCTGGTAAGAAAAGAAACTGGAATGGAGCAAGGGAAGTAAGGAAGAGAAAAAGGGAAGGAGAGAAAGAGTGAGACAATGGGCCAAAGTTACCTAAGGAATGTCCATGCCATCAGGATTTGAACAGTTCTGGAGTGGCAACTTCTACCACATGTGTGTAGCAAGGATCAGATGACTCACAACTCTCTGGCTCTTGATGACAGCATGGTTCCCAGTTGGGACAACGCAACGTGTCTAAGTGCCTGCTTCTGTCTTTCTGGCCCTTTGAAAGAATACTTGAGACTGTATTCTATCAAATGTTGTGAATGAACTTTGGGGAAAATCAGCTATGGAGGGGGAGGAGGGCAAGGTTGACAACGGGCATCGTCTCCGCTACTCTGTGATTTTGAATTTAGCCCAGTCTCTGTGACAAGCGGCAGCTCTCTTGGACTTCAGCCTCCTCCCACTCGAAAACCCGTACAGACCCAGGCCCACTTGGAGATGCACAAAGCCAGCTCCTGTTTCCATAAATGCTGCCTTTGTTCCCATCGGATGCCAATGGTGCTCAAAGAATGGATGACATTTCTGTGTGGCACAGGAGGGGTGTCAACTCAGAGTGGAGCAGGGGAGGCAAGAGAGGAGAAAAAGAATTCGTCTGTTGAGATTTCACCCTGACAAGGCCACCTTTGAAAGCTTCTCCCCTCTGCTTGTGGGGCATCAAAACACTCCAAGCATTGTCTTGGCTACGGTCTTTCTCCCCC
The DNA here is from genome assembly GCF_051295495.1 of Thamnophis sirtalis. Classification (NCBI taxonomy): domain Eukaryota; kingdom Metazoa; phylum Chordata; class Lepidosauria; order Squamata; family Natricidae; genus Thamnophis; species Thamnophis sirtalis. Next base: position 31,436,830 of record NW_028261395.1, read on the forward strand.
GCTCTCTCTCCCTCCTCCACAGCACACCTGTTCTTTCAGAGTTTTCCTATTGAGCCTTTTCAGAGCCTCCTCCTCTCCTTCTCCTCCACCTCTCCTCCTCCTCCTCCTTCTTTTTCTCCTCCTCCTCCACTTTCCCTCCTCCTCTTCTTTCTCCTCCATCTTCCTCCTCTTTTTTCCCTCCCCTTCACCTCCTCCCTTCCTTCCCTCTCCTCCATCTCATGTCCCCTCCCCCTCTTTCTCCTCCACCCCACCTTCCCTCGTCCTCCTCCTCCTCCTCCTTCTTTTTCTCCTCCTCCTCCACCTTCCCTCCTCCTCCTCCTTCTTTTCCTCTTCCTTCTCCTCCTCCACCTTCCCTCCTCTTCCTCCACCTTCCATCCTCCTCCTTTTTCTCCTCCTCCTCTTCTTTTTTCTCCTCCTCATTCTCCTCCTCCTTCCCTCCTCCTCTTCCTTCTGCTCCTCCACCTTCCCTCCTCTTTCTCCTCCTCCTCTCTCCTCCTCCTCCACCTTCCCTCCACCACCACCACCACCTTCCCTCCTTCTTCTCCTCCTCCTCCTCCACCTTCCTCTTCCTTCTCCTCCTCCACCTCCCCTCCTCCTCCTCTTTCTTCTTTTTTCTTCTCCTTCTCCTCCTTCTAATTATGGAACAGTAGAAGAAAGGAACAGCTGTGAGGGAGTGGAAGACCAAAATAACCCAGAGGTGTAATCCTCATCTGAGGCCGGAAATGGAACAAGAGCTTAGGTCTGCTGGCTTCATTCATCAAAGGGATGGAGTCGGTTAGACAAGGGTCTTTGGGAGAATTGATTTCTGAAAGAAAGTCAGCAGAAAGGGAAACTGGGCTTCCAAAAAGAGGAGCAAGCGCTTGGAGTTTGTGGCATCGCTTTCCCATTGGGCAGGAAGGCAGCTGCTAAACCATATTAGGGAGAGGTGGATTCTGTAGTTGAAAAGATTTTATCAGTCCCCTTCAACTCTAGAAGTAAATGTGTAAAATTAGGTAATTGAGTTCATTTGGGTTATTTCTGCCAAGTAAGAGTGGAGTTTGGGACTACCAGATATAGACTGCAGAACCTCAGATAGCCACTAGATGGCAGGCATCATAATCTTAACTTGTTAAAAAATTCATGACTGGGAGAGACATGGGAACAAAGTCAGCCAATAGGAGCTTAAACAGATCTGAGCTTGTGCAGAGAATTGAAATAGAAACTTAAGTAAGAAGCCTGGGTGTGGCTTAGCTGAGAACAGAAACTTAATCAGTCTGCTGCTCTGAGAAGTAAACTAGCAGTCTGTCTGGGCTTGCCAGCTGAAAGAAACTAACTGCTTGTGTTTGCCTGTAACTCTCCTGCCTTGTGTTTACTCGGAAGGACCACCTGTTGGTCTTGTACATTTATTCATCCATTCTTATGTATATAAAGAAGTTAATGAATCCTACTGCATCAGTTATCTGAGTGTGCTTCTGGATTTGAATTTATGAAACAAATTCTGACATAACTAACCCCACAATTACCCCTGGAAGCTTGAGTTGACCTCAAATGACTCTTGGAACCATAACTGGCCCCAGAATTATCCCTGGCAACTTGACCTCAAATGACTCCTGGAATATTACATGACCCCACAATTAACTCTGGAAGCTTGAGTTGACATCCAATGAACCCCGCAACCTAAATTCACCCCAAAATTACCCCTAAAAGCTTGATTTGATCTCAAGTGACATTTGAAACCTTAACAAGACCTCAAAATTACCTTTGGAAGGTTACGTTGACCTCAAATGACCTTTGTAACCTTAATTGACCCTAGAAATACCTCTGGAAGCTTGAGTTGGCCTCAAAAGAGCTTTTTAACCTTAGTTGACCCCAGAATTACCTCTGGAAGCTTGAGTTGATCTCGAAAGAACTTTGTAACCTTAATTGACCCCAGAATTACCTCTGGAAGCTTGAGTTGACCTCAAAATAACTTTGTACTAAAATTGACCCCAGAATTATTCATGAAATCTTGAGTTTATCTCAAATGACCTGTGTAACCTTGATTAATCCACGAATTACCCCTGGAAGCTTGAGTTGACCTCAAATGACCTTTGTAATCTTAATTGACCCCAGAATTACCTCTGGAAGCTTCAGTTGATCTCAAATGACCTTTGTAATTTTAATTGAATCTAGAATTACCTCTGGAAGCTTGAGTTGACCTCAAATGACTTTTGTAACCTTAATTGATTTTATAATTACTCCTGAAATCTTGAGTTGATCTCAAATGACCTTTGAAATCTTAATTGACCCCAGAATTACCTCTGGAGACTTGAGTTGACCTCAAATGACCTTTGTAATCTTAACTGAACCTAGAATTACCTCTGGAAGCTTCAATTGACCTCAAATAACCTTTGTAATCTTAATTGAATCTAGAATTACCTCTGGACGCTTGAGTTGACCTCAAATGACCTTTGTAACCTTAATTGGTTTTATAATTACTCCTGAAATCTTGAGTTGATCTCAAATGACCTTGGTAACCTTAATTGACCTTGGAATTACCCCTGGAAGCTTGAGTCGACCTCAAATGACCTTTTTAACCTTTATTGACTCCAGAATTACTTCTGGAAGCTTGAGTTGACCTTAAATAACGTTTGTAATCTTGATTGTTCCTAGAATTACTCCTGAAATCTTGAGTTGACCTCAAATGACTTTTATAACTGTAATTGACCCCATAATTGTCTCAGGAAACTTGAATTGACCTGAAATGACCTTTGTGACCTTATTTGAGCCCAGTGTTACCCCTGGAAGCTTGTGTTATCCTCAAGGGACTCTTGAAACCTTAACTGACCCTGGAAGTAGCCCTGAAAGTTTGAGTTGTGGCCATAATTACTCCTGGAAGCTTGAGTTGACCCTATAATGATCCCAGGAATCTTTAGCTGATGCCATAAGACCCCCTGAGAACTTCAGTTGATGCCAGGAGTTGTTGCCTGGAGAGTTGGCAGAGCTGATCTCCCAGTGATTATGCCCATTTCCTCTGGGTTAACTGGCTGAAACCTCTTGGATCGATTTCTCATCTTGGCAACTTTAAGCTTTGTGGAGTTCAACTACCAGAATTCCCCAGCCATCTGGGAGTTGGAAATACAGAATAACAGAGTTTGAAGTGACCTTGGAGGTCTTCTAATGCAGCCCCTTGCTCAAGCAGGAGACCATACTCTATTCTGAACAAATGGCTTTCCTATCTCTTTTTTAAAACCCATGCAATCTCTTCAAGACCTTCAGTGATGGCACACCCACAAGTTTGGAAGGCAAGCCATTCCACTGGTTAATTGTTCTCATTGTCAGGAAAGTTCTCCTTAATTCCGGGTTCTAGCTCTCCTTTACAGTTTTCTGTCTGTTACATCTTGTCTTGCCCTTAGGTGCTTTGGTGAAGAGGTCCACACATCTTAGCATTGCCATGTTTGCAAAACACCGGTCTAAATGGCGCAATCAGGGAGACACTATTCAATAGTCCTCTTGTCTCTATGAGGTTCTCCTATACATTTGTTACTCTTTGGATATATTGCAAACTCAAACCTGGTAAAAAAGCAACAGAGGATTTGTTAGAAAAAATGTCCCTCTGGGTTCAGTTCCAAGTGGGAAGAAAGACACTGGAAACATGGAGGCTGATTGGAAAGATGGTTTAATAGTGGACAGGATCACATGGTTTGAGGTCCTGGGCAATCGAGCATGAGAGAGAGTGGGGGGAAGGGAGGGAGATAGAGAGATAGATTCATACCCTCTCTTGGTAGCCTTGGAGCTTCCTATTCCTGTGTAAAAAATGTATTCTGATTGGTTGTCAGACTCCCAAGGGGCCATGCAAGGGTAGCTTTGTACTGTAGGTTATCTTGAGTTCCAGGCTTCGTTGAGTCTTGCTGGGTGATGTAATGAAGGGCCTTTGGGAAACTCCTATTAGGTCTTAATGGCTTTGTCTTGGTTTGGATCTTGAGTGAGGGCTAATCCTATCACACTGGAGCTGGAGGCCTTTGGCAGATAAGATGGCCCAGCCTTTTGTCTTGTAGATAGGTTGGCACCAGTCTTTTGGGAGCTATTAACAAACATGGGGGCTTCTTTCCAAGAGCATGTTTCTCCTTTTCTCATCCAGGGAGGTAGAATATTCTGCCTTTTTAGTATTTCCTAGAATATTTCATTCTTCTAGGAGAGGGTGGGTGCTAACCAGAGGTAGTATTCAGCAGGTTCTGACCATTTCTGGAGAACCGGTAGTGGAAACTTTGAGTAGTTCAGAGAATCAGTAAATATCACCTCTGACTGGCCTTACCCCCATCTATTTTCTGCCTCCCGAGTCCCAGGATTTTGCAGTATCCTTCCCCTGGAGTGGAGAGGGAATGGGGATTTTGTAGTATCCTTCCCCTGGAGTGGAGAGGGAATGGGGATTTTGTAGTATCCTTCCCCTGGAGTGGGGAGGGAATGGAGATTTTGCAGTATCCTTCTCCTGGAATGCGGAGGGAATGGAGATTTTACAGTATCCTTCCCTTGGAGTGGGGAGGGAATGGAGATTTTGCAGTATCCTTCCCCTGGAGTGGGGAGGGAATGGAGATTTTGCAGTATCCTTCTCCTGGAATGCGGAGGGAATGGAGATTTTACAGTATCCTTCCCCTGTAGTAGGGAGGGAATGGGGATTTAGTAGTATCCTTCCCCTGGAGTGCAGAGGGAATGGAGATTTTGCAGTATCCTTCCCCTGGAGTGCAGAGGGAATGGAGATTTTGCAGTATCCTTCCCCTGGAGTGCAGAGGGAATGGAGATTTTGCAGTATCCTTCCCCTGAAGAATTGTTTAATAATGACCAGGGATGGGGAGGCAGGGGAGGCAGGGCCTCACCACTGCCATCATGAAAAGAAAAAAAATTAAAAGGAAAAAGGCTGAGCTAGTTGCTGCCAGAGTCACAGTGGATGACTCTGCTTAGTGCTTAACTGTTTAAAAAAGCCTCTAAAAATGCCCTCTTCAGGAGGAGGCAAGAGAACCAGGTGCCTCCTTTAGTCTATCTTTATGATCACTTGAGCAGAGTTAAGCAAGGGTTAAAAGCCGAAAAATTCCTTATGTAGAGGAGGCACGTGGTTCTCTCGCCTCCTCCTGCAGAGGGCACTTTTTTAAGAGGCTTTTTTTTATACAGTTAAGCAGAGTCATCCATTGAGGACTCTGGCAGCAGCTAACCCAGCCTGACCCCAGCAGCTCTTGTTTTTTTCTTTTTACCTTTTTTACATTTTCATCATGGCAGACAAGAGGAGAGTTGAAATCCTCTGTGAAACAGCTGGAAAATGTATGTGGGTTGGAGGGAGGAATTCAAAATTATTGTAATTTGTAAGTAATTGTAATTTGTATTATTGTAAGTAATTTGTGTGTGTTTGTGTGTGTGTGTGTGTTTGTTTCTTTACTTCACTCAAACAAACTCTTTCTCAATTTGAGACAGAATTTGTTTGAAAAGAGAGGAAAGGGGGAGAGGCATGGAGGGCAGCTTGTTTGAGAAGAGAAGGGCAGCCCGCCAGCAGAGGCTGGTCTTTTACCCGCCTCTGCTGGCGGGATGGCACTTTCTTTCTTTTGCCAGGCCCCTCGCACCCGTGTCCAGCCCGCTGGAGCTCACCCCGCCAGGGGAGGAATGGGCTGGGTGGGCTGGCTGGCAGGGGAGGGGGGATCATGGGGGGGGATCCTGCTGATTACCTCCCATAGACCGATTAGATCTCACAGGTTAGGTCTCCTCCAGATTCCATCTGCCAGCCAATGTCAGCTGGTGACTCCCCGGGGGAGGGCCTTCTCTGTTGCAGCTCCGGCCCTTTGGAACGACCTCCCTGTGGAGATCCGGACCCTTACTACCCTCCCGGCCTTCCGCAAAGCCACCAAGTCCTGGCTGCTCCAGCAGGCCGGAGGGGCTTTCGAAATATCCAGCCCCATGGTAACTGTGAATGTTGTGTATTTTTAAAGTGTTGTTTTGTTTATTTATCCCCTTCCCTTGTTTATTGTAAGCCGCCCGGAGTCCTTCGGGAGTGGGCGGCATACAAGACCAATAAACATCAACAACACATCAACATCATGGCCGCTCAGGTAGTCCCTGCTGCCACCACCAGCAGCTTGGGTGTCCCAGCTCTGTCCGAGCTGAAGAAAGTGGAGGATTGTTTGTCAGAGAAGGTGGGTGGGCAAAGCGGTGGAGCACGACGGCGGCGAGAAGCAGTCGGAAAATGAAGGTTCGAATGCCGGGGCTTCGGGGCTTCGCCAGGGCTTTCAGAAAGCTGTGCCGGGGCTTCGGTGCTTCGGTGGGGCTTTCGGAAAGCCACGCTGGGGCTTCGGGGGGGGGGGCTGAAGCCCCGGCGCGGTTTTCCAAAGGCCCCGGCGAAGCCCCACTGCTGGCATAGGGTGGCTTTTGCCCACTTGCCTCACCAGCCATAAACCTCACCGCACATCACTGATAATGACATACACAAAGTAACACACACACACACACATTTTTCATGCTATTTGTTTAATAAAAATCTGCTGTGGCAGCCACCAGTTAAATGAACATGTGTATTTACCGAATGTGAGTGTGTGTGTGTGTGTTTGTGTGTGTTTGTGTATGCATGTGTTAAATTTCTATTACCAGCTCCTCCACCCCTCTCTTTTCTTCCTAAATTTCTTTTTCCTTTTCTTCTACCTTTCTTACCTGATTGGTTTCATTTCTTGCTTGCCTTTCAGTTTTCACTTTCATTTCTCCTCTCTTGTTTCATTGTCAGCTCCCTCTGCCTAGTTTTAGTTTCTAACTGAAATGGGTTTCCTCCCTCCCTCCATTCTCCTTGTTAGCTTCTTTGGCTTCAGACACTTTAAATAGACCCAGACATCAAGACTGATGTCTCCTCGGTTGCCTGGGGTCTGTTTCTGGATTCTCAAGCCACCAGTTTGCTGCAGACCTTCCTGTGGAGATCTGGAATCCTTCTGTCCCCCATCTACTGGGGGTCCTGTGGTCCTTCTTCTCTCTCAATGAATTTCACTTCTTCTTTGAAGAGCACCTTTAAAAAAAAGCTTATTAGCACCATGCCTGGCTCCAAACGTTCTCGGAAACCTGCCACAACTTCTGAAAAGGTAAGGAGGACTTTGGGGCACAATGAGCTGCCGGGAGCCGCAGCCTTGAGACCACCTCTGATACAAGGTTGTTGTGGGGATGTCTCCAGTGGCTGAAGAAAACGGGGCAGTGGGAAAGGTCATTTGTCCTTGTCATTTTTGCCCTTTGGACTTTTCAGAAAAACAGCATTGGAAGGGACCTTGGAGGTCTTCTAGTCCAACCTCCTGCTCAAGCAGCAGAGCCTATACTATTTTCAACAAATGGTTGTCCAGTCTCTTCTTTAAAAATCCCCAGAGATGGAGCACCCAAAGGTTCTGGAGGTCAGCCGTCCCGTTGATTGATTGCCCTCACTGGGAGGAAATTTCTCCTTAGTTCTAGATTGCTTCTCTCTTTGTTCAGTTTCCATCCATTGCTCTTTGTCTTGCCTTCTTGGTGCTTTGGGAAAGAGGTTGATTCTTCTCTGTAACAGATTAACAGAGTTGGAAGGAACCTTGCAGGTCTTCAAGTCCAACCCCCTGCCCAAGCAGGAGACCCTACATCTGCCTCTACCTAGAGTCAAACTCACAAATTTCTCAAGATATTTTCAAGATGTTCTTCAGATATCTTGGCTGGGTTCCCAAACTTCTGGTTTGCCCATAGGACCAGATTTTTTTCGCTCCGGAGGCTTCAGGGAAGCTCCTGAATCCTCCGGAGGGCCTCTGGGAGGGGTGGGGGAGGCTGTTTTCACCCTCCCCATGCTCCTATAAAGCCTCTGGAACCTGGGGAGGGCAAAACATGGCTTTAAAAAAAGGCTTAACTCAGTTGACAGGGCGACGCCTTGCGTGCCCTGACAAATGGCACCGTGTGCCACCTGTGGCACTCGTGCCATAGGTTCGCCATCCCGGCCCTATATTATTTCAGATAAATCTCTGTCCAGTCTCTTCTTAAAAACCTCCAGTGATGAAGCCCCCACAGCTTCTGAAGGCAAGCCCTTCCACTAGTTAATTGTTCTCACTATTTGGAAGTTTCTCCTTAATTGTTTCTCTCCTTGAATAGTTTCCATCTGTTATTTCTTGTCCTGCCCTCAGGTGCTTTGGAGAATAGCTTGACTCCCTCTTCTTTGTGGCAACCCCTGAGATATTGGAACACTGCTATTATCTCTCCCCTGGTCCTTCTTTTCACTAAACTAGGCATAACAGTTCCTGCAACTGTTCTTCATATGTTTTAGCCTCCATTCCCCTAATCCTCTTGGTTGCTCTTCTCTGTGGACATATGTGTGGACATTCATTCCCTAACTTGTCAGGAGCTGAATTTTCCACTAGCCCCCTGACACACGGACATCCCAGAAGCAGGAAAAGCTGCAGTGTTTTGGAAATAAAGGAGCCCATTGTTCCTGGTCATGGAAAACAATGGAACCACTTTTTCTTCCATCATATGCACATCAGTACAGTTCAACATGCTAGGATGTACTTTTCTGAAATTCATGGTCACCACCAACTGTGGGTCCTTCTCTCCTTGCCACGTTCAGTTTTTCTTTACCAGACACCTGTTTTCTTCTCTTTAACAATCCAAAAGCTATTTGGGTGTCTACCAAAACAAGGTTTGAGTGTCCAGATGCTCCTAAAGCAGAGGTGTCAAACTCAGTTTCTTTGACCTTGGGGGGCTGGGGTGGCCACGGCCAGCTCTACATCACTCATGTCGTGGGGCGGGGGGGGGCACCTGTGGTGGCCAAGTGCTAAGGCAGCACCACCTTAAATTACCTCACACACAGCACTGGCATGCATAAGAATATGATGTAAACCTGTTTTTTAAAAGGCATCTTTGGTTTGCGTTAAAACAACTTCAACACACGCAATGTTCTGATTGCACCACAAACGCAGTAGTCGTCCTTACCTTTCACAGAGGCACTGAGTTTTATAAATATGAGCATGATAGTGTAGAATAATCATATCCAAGGACCAGTGGTGGGTTTCAAAAATTTTTGGAACCTCTTCTATAGGTGTGGCCTGCTTTCCGGGTCGACTGGTGGGACCTCTTCTAACCAGTTCGGTAGATTTGGCAAACCGGTTCTACTGAATAAGTGCGAACTGATAGGAACCCACCTCTGATCACATCCATCAAAGTTATAATTGACAGTTTCCAGAAGGGGGGTAATAAAACAACTACATAGAAAAGAACAACTGAAAGGACAGGGGGAACAGTTGGTGAATGCAAAGGAATGGCAGGAACTACTGATAAAGTCCAAGGGTTTTAACTTTTGCATTTAGCACAAATTTTGTGGGGCAGCCAAAAATCTCTTTCCCACCCCCCCACCCCAATGGGATGAAATTACCAAAGAAGCCAAGGAATGGGGGAAGGAAGATGGCTAATTGCAGGAAGGGAAAGCTCCACTGCATTTTTCCGGGAATTGGAAAAATGGAAGCAGCCATCTTTTGAAATGCACCATAGAGTTGGAATCCCCTTCAAAGAAATTCCATCATGAACAATCTCTGAAGGCTGGTTTTGTTTCAACTCTGACTTTGAAACTGATCAAAGGAATGTATTTTTCAGTTTATTTTGTTCAAATCTGGCCTCTGCCAGCCACAGAGTATCTTTAAACGTTTCTTCCTTCCTTTTTCTTTCTTTCTTTTTCTATCTAGCTATCTAAGGGACACAGTGGGCTAAGTGGCTAAGACGCTGAGCTTGTCAATCAGAAAGGTCGGCAATTTGGCAGTTCGAATCCCTATCTTCTGTTACTTGTCCCAGCTTCTGCCAACCTAGCAATTCAAAAGCATGTAAAATGCAAGTAGAAAAATAGGGACCACCTTTGGTGGGAAGGTAACAGTGTTCCGTGCGCCTTCGGTGTTTAGTCATGCTGGCCACATGACCACAGAGACGTCTTCGGACAGCTCTGGCTCTTCAGCTTTGAAACGGAGATGAGCACCACCACCCCTAGAGTCAGGAACAACTAGCACAAATACGCGGGGAACTTTTATCTATCTCTCTGTCTATCTATCATCTCTCAATCATCCATCAATCTACTATCCTCTATCATCAGAGCTGAAAGATAAACAAACCTGCAGAAAGCAAAGAATTCCACAAATTTCAGGTTCCTTTCAGTTTCCAAACAGATTGTCCTTGTTATAATGTAGCTGCTGTTCTTGTTAACGTTAATATTGTTGGAAGAAATGTCCTTCTGGGTTCAATTCCAAGTGGGGAGAAATGGTGGCTGCTTGGAAAGATGGTTTTAATGGCAAACAGGATCACAAGCCTCGGAGATGTTGGGTGAAGAAGTAAAAAAGGGAAGAGATGCTGAGAGTGCCTGAGTTTTATATCCTCTCTGGGCTTTTGAATTTGAGCTTGCATTCTGATTGGTTGTCTGACTCCCATGGGGCCATGCAGAGGCAACTCTGTAGGCTGTCCTGAGTCCCAGGCTTGGTTGAGCCTTGCTGGGTGATATAATCTTCCCAGGTGCCATGTGGTGAGATGGGTAGAGGGCTAATCCTACCTTTGTTGCATCTTGGGTGAGGGCAATGAATAGACCTAACTATCTCTTAAGTGTGGACATGTGCTGTGGGTTATTGAGGATGGTGGGGGCTAAGAGTGAGTCTGCTTCCTGCCTAAAAAAACATGTTTCTCCATTTCTCATCCAGGAAAACGTAATATGTAAAAACAAAACCTTTCTAATACTTCCTATAATATTTCATTTCTCTAGGAGAGGGCTGGGTGCTAACTTTCTATAATGTGATCTGCAAAGAAAATGCATTTTCATTTTCGATTCTGGCCTTCACTAAGTCTGTTGTCAGGATTCCAAATAGCATCCAAATGTAAACCAGAGTCCGAGGCAAAAGTTTCCTCAAAGTTCCAATTTATTAAAAGAGCCATGTTGGCACATCTGGGAAAACCCCAATCTGAAAGCTTCCCAGTTTTCACCACTCAGTTGAGTCCAATCTTCCACTGCCACGCTGGCAGCTTCCACCCATCCAGTTCCACCCAGGTGCAGAGACAAAGGATGACCTTGAGTTGCTAAGAAGAATGTAATTATGGCTACCTACCACCCAACTCCATATAATCCTCCTTCCCATTTTCCCACAATAGAAAATGAATAGAAGAAAGTGTGGCAGGCCCAAAGTCCAATAGAAAAAATGGCTTACAGTCCTGACCGCTCTTCTCTCTCTCTCTCCCTCCCTCCCTCCCCCCCCTCTCTCTCTTGTTTTTAGGCTCGTCCAAAAGGAGAAGGGTTGACTCCATACCAAGGGAAGAAACGCTGCTTTGGAGAATACAAGTGCCCCAAATGCAAGAGAAAATGGATGAGCGGGAACTCATGGGCCAACATGGGACAAGAATGTATCAAGTGCCATATCAATGTTTATCCTCACAAGCAGGTACGGACAGGTTTCAAAAGAGGGTAGAAGTTTAAGAGATGTCCAGGTCGAAGATGCCTCCATGGCTGGATGGTGGCTATCAGAGTCCTAAGCCAGGGGTTGGCAACCCGTGGCTCTGCAGCCGCATGTGGCTCTTTCATCCCTCTGCTGCGGCTCCCTGTCACTCAAAATATGTGTCACAACCGTCAAGGTGTGACACCTGCCAGCACACGATTTATTGAATTTTTTGACCGCCCAGTAGATTTTGTGGCTCCCAGTCTTTTATTTTCTCTGGGAAGCAGATCCAAATGGCTCTTTGAGTGTTTAAAGTTGCAGACTCTTGTCCTAAGCACAACTGCACTTGAAGTTTCTCAACTTTTCCAGTGCTTAATGGACAAGCCATGCAACTTCAGGAAGTGCTGAAAACCGAAGGGTAGCAATGAAAGAATTAAGGGAGTGATGGCCGCTGTGGGGATAAAGTGGTAAACCTCTTGCAAAACAACTCTTCGGTTTCCCAAAGAGCAGTTCAATTCAACAAGGACCCATATATGTTCAACTGCTGCCATATTGAGCAAGGCATATGTGGTACCTTGCTCAATAGAAGGAATTGTGAGAAGATCTTGGAGTCCTAGTGGATAATCTTCCTCCTCCTCCTCCTCCTCCTCCTCCTCCTCCTCCTCCTCCTCTTTTTCATATATATATAATTTCAGCCAAACTTGGTACACAGATGACTGACTGGAGAAGAACACTTTGGGGGGGGGGTAAGACATCCATAACACCCTTTGGGATGTGTATTCTGTTAAGATGCAGCATGTTGTGCCTTTAGATGGCTTCTACTGTACTGCCATAAAATGGATTCTACTGTATAGCACAGTGGAGTTGCCATGGTAACTGCTTCAAAGTACTCCATAAGAGGCCTCCCTCTGGTAAGGGGGAAAATCCAACATTAGAAATGATGTTTGATCCGGATATTTTCTCCCTATAAATAAATACCCAGGCAATCCCGGGTTATTGGTTAGTCATTTAAATATGAGCTAGCCAAGTGCTGCAGCTGCCAAAAAAAGCCAACACAGTTCTAGGCTGCATAAACAGAGGGATAGAATCAAGATCATGTGAAGAGTTAATACCCCTTTATAATGCCTTGGTAAGGCCACACTTGGGATACTGCATTCAGTTTTGGTTGCTATGATGTAAAAAAGATGTGGAGACTCTAGAAAGAGTGCAGAGAAGAGCAACAAAGATAATTAGGGGACTGGAGGGTCAAACATATGAAGAACGGTTGCAGGAACTGGGTATGTCTAGTTTAATGAAAAGAAGGACTAGGGGAGACAAGATAGCAGTGTTCCAGTATCTCAGGGGCTGCCACAAGGAAGAGAGGGACAACTTATCCTCCAAAGCACCTGAGGGCAGGACAAGAACCAATGGGTGGAAACTAATCAAGGAGAGAAGCAACCTAAAGCTAAGGAGAAATTTCCTGACAGTGAGAACAATTAATCAATGGAACAACTTGCCTCCAGAAGTTGCTCCAGCAATTCTCCAACAATGGAAGTTTTTAAGAAGAGATTGGGCAACCATTTGTCTGAAATGATATAGGGTGTCCTGTCTAAGCAGGGGCTGGACTAGAAGACCTCCTAGGTACCTTTCACCTCTGTTATTCTATTCTGTTCTATTCCACTCCACTCCATTCTATTTTATTGCCCCACTTCGGAGTTTAAATCCATATAGAAAAGGTGCCTTAAAATCTTATGTAATAAGAACTTGGTGACTCTTGATTTTTGGTTCTTTTTACTTTTTATATTATTTATTCAAGATGGATAGTTGTTTATTGTACAACAAGAAGTACATGAAATACAGATGTTTTGTTCAGTTCAATGGCCGTTCTTTGGATGAATTTAGCATAGGTTAAAAAAGAAAGATGGTAAAACATATACATATATTCCAGATAAATGATAGCCCAATCTGTAACTTAAACATATTAGGATGGAAGTATAAACAGTGTGTATTATTGTTTTCCAAAAGTACATGTTTGTTGAGCAATTTACAATGATGGAACTGAGCCATTTTATGGGAACTGTCAAACTGTGTTTGTCTGGCTCACTCACTAATTTAACTCCTGCCCGTGCAAGTTTCATTTCATTTGTTTTCTCCAGAAATCACTTCCAGTGTGTCAGCAATTCCAGAAATTGAATTAATGTCCAAAATAAATAAATAAATAAATCACTGGGGCTTGTGTAAAACTTGTTTCCATTAAAAACCTTCAATTTGAGGGGTGAAAGAGAAGAGATTATTTTATTTTAAGATGTTGCATTGCCCCAATGTAATTGACAGAATTAACTGTGAGAGAAGAAGTATTACATTGAACACCCCCTATTAATGTTCTTCACATAATAATCTTGTTTAAGTCAGGTTAAATCCTAACTTGCATTATCCTTAGGACATATTAGGCCCTTAGGCGTAAGTTAACTAACGTCCCTATCGTCCCCGTCTCTGTATTTTTATTCTTTTATTCTTGTTCTCGTTTTTGTTTGGCAAATTCAAATAAATAAATAAACAAACAAACAAATATGGCTGAAGTTGGAGTTTAATTTAATGAAGCCTATAGGTCACTTCAAGTCAGACAACTATGCAGAAATTCTAACAATATATTGTGCTGTTACCTGTAAATCATACTGATTTCTGTGTATGAAGGTATTTATTGTACAGGTAGTCCTCGACGTACGACAGTTCATTTAGTGACAGTTCAAAGTTAGAACGGCATTGAAAAAAGGGAGCTATGACTGATTTTCACACTTACGACCCATGGTCATGTGATCAACATTGAGGGGCTTGGCAATTGACTCACATTTATGACAGTCTCAGTGTCCCCCGGGGTCACGCGATCCCCTTTTGCGACCTTCTGACAAGCAAAGTCAACGGGGAAGCTGGATTCACTTAACAACTGTCCTCCTAACTTATCAACTGCAGTGATTCACTTAACAAACATGGCAAAAAAGTCATAAAATGAAGCAAAACTCACTTAACAAATGTCTCACTTAGCAACATAAACTTTGGGCTCATTTGTGATCATAAGTCGAGGACTGCCTGTATATACCAACTTTGTACCAGAAGAATGCAGCTAGTCCCTGATTTACATCCACAACTGAGCCCAAAACTTTTATTGCTGAACATGACAGTTGTTAAGTGAGTTTTGTCCCATTTTACCACCTCTTTTGCCACAGTTGTTAAGTGAGTCACTGTGGATGTTAAGTGAATCGGGCTTCCCCCCTTGACTTTGCTTGTCAGAAGATCGCAAAATGGGATCACGTGATCCCGGGGACACTGCAACTCTCAGAAATACGAGCTGGTTGCTAATTTTGATCCTGTGATCCTGGGACCGCTGAAGCTGTCGTAAATGTGAAAAATGGTCATAAGTCACTTTTCTCAGTGCCATTGCAACTTTGAATGGTCACTAAACAAATGGTTTTAAGTTGAAGACTGCATGTGGTTTATGACAAGCATGGCTAAGGATAAAACATAAGTAAATGATAATGTTACAAACAACATTTAGTTAGGTTTTCTGTTTTCATTTGTCCTGGCAACATTTTATTCGCTTCCTACTTTTGACTTACTCCTTTTCTATGTTTTTTTTTCAATGTTGCAAAAGGTATAGCATGATATCTATTTGGCCAAGCATTAGCTGTTGCAAAAAACAAAAACAAAATGCAAACAAAGAGATGATAGATAACCAACAAACTGACTTGGTCTCCCCACACATCATCCTTATGAAACGTGTAAACCAGTGTCTGCATTTCCTGTGTCAAACGAGGAGAGCACATCTTTGTCCTTTCTCCTTCTGCCCCAGCCACTTTTTACAGAGGCACAATTGAGAGTATTTTAACAAACTGCATCTCTGTTTGGTTTGTCGGCAGCAGTGCCTCAGATAGAAAGTCCCTACAGAGAGTGGTGAGAACAGCGGAGATGATTATAGGATATTCAGGATACTGCTTACAAGCCCTTTGTATTTGGAGCTCAGAGCACCCCACACACCCACTTCACCGTCTGTTTCTGTTGCTCCCCTCTGGGAGGAGATTTTGAAGTATTTCTAGCAGGGCTGCCAGATTCTGTAACAGCTTTGTTCCCTAGGCTGTCTGGCAGTCACAAGATTCGTTTTTCTCGCCATGTACATGTATAGGTCCAAATCAGTGGTGAAATTCAATTTTTTTAATTACCGGTTCTGTGCGCATGGCAAGGGAAGGATACTGCAAAATCCCCATTCCCTCTCAATCAGCTAGGACTTTGGAGGCAGTGAATAGATTAGGGGTGGGGCCAGCCAGAGGTGGTATTTACTGGTTCTCCAAACTACTCAAATTTTCCGCTACTGGTTCTCCAGAACCTGCTGAATTTCACCCCTGGTCCAAACTAGACTGTTATTTCCCTATGTCATACAATGTATGTGGGTATATGCATCATTTTGTATTTATTTATTTTGTTGTGTTTATATAGTGTAAATTGGAGGTGGAGACCCTTTGAGAGCTGTAGGCAACAAAATTTCATTTTAATGTATGCCGATCAGTGTACATTCAAAGTGACAATGTAGTTATTCTAAGACAGGTATGTCAAACTCAATTTCATTGAGGGCCACATCAGGGTCGTGTTTGACTTTGGGGGAGCAGGAGAGGAATGGCCAGGGAGGGCATGGCCAGCTCAATATCACTCATGTCAGGGGCACCTGTGGTGGCCCAAGTGCTCTGCCAGTGAAAATGGGGTCCTGAACTCTGTTTCCAGCTGCAACAGCCTCCTGCAATCCTCTGCCAGTGAAAATGGAGCTGGGGGGGTGCATGCAGCTCTCCTGAGCTCCATTTTCACTAGCAGAAGCACAGCCAGTCCTTTGCTGTTTCCAGGGTGGCCCCACGGGCCAGATCTAAGCACCCCGCAGGCCGGATCTGGCCCCCGGGCCTTGAGTTTGACACCCCTGTTCTAAGACTAAGCCCTGGCAGTGATCTCCTGTTAGAACCTCCAAATGAGCTCAAGATGTTGGCCTCAAAAGACTTATGAATGGTCTGATAATGAACTCCAATCAAACAAACATAGTGACAATTAATTGAATGTTTTACACCACAGGCAACCTTCTTGTGAATGTTGTGTAGGCATTTCCTGAGCTGCTGCTTGCAAAAGTCTCTTGTGTCTGTCCGGATTCAGAGGTGTAGCAGGAAAACGTGGGACTGGGTTTAATCCCTGTGCTTGCCTCCTCCATGTAGAGACCCTTGGAAAAACCCGATGGACTGGACGTCTCGGATCAAAGCAAAGAACACCCTCAGCATCTCTGCGAGAAATGCAAAGTCCTGGGCTACTACTGCCGCCGTGTGCAATAAAGAAACCCACGGAGACTGGGGTCTACCACCACAGATCCTGTGGTGGTAAGCCAAAAGGGAAAGAGGAAGAGCCGTCATCTAAGAACCTTCATCCATCATCAGTATTGCCTAATCTAATCATATGCCTTTCTTTTAACTGAATGTAACATTTTCCCTGTCTATGTACGGACATACGACATGTATCTGTAGGTCTATGTGGTGTGATGCGTATTCCTTCCTTAAAGGTCTCGCAAAAACAAGCCATGTTTTCATATGGGTGGAGACCAACTGACCACTGGCTCTTGCTGAACTATACCTGCCATACTCATGATGGATTTCCACCGCTACAGTGGTTTCCACTGATTGTTTACACAATTCCAATATTCTACCCCAAGTTGAACTAGTGTTGTTTGTCCAGACAGATCTGTAAGGTCGGGAACATATGCTTGGATGAATGGTGGGATGGGGTGGGATCTGGCAGGCATGACTCAAGATGCATTTTATGGGGGCAGTCTATAAGTCTAAATGCTATTGATAAATGCTTCTTTTAGCTAACGTTGCCAACTAGAATTCTTTAAAGCTAAGGTTTTCGAAGGAATTAAGGATGTGTTGCAAATCAGTGGTCGGATTCATCCAGTTCGCACCTATTCAGGAGAACCGGTTGTTAACTTTCTAAGCAGTCCGGAAAACTGGTTATTGGAAGAAATCTCATTTTGGTTTTTTCCATTTTACAGGACTAATCTTGTAAGGAAGGTAGGAAGGAAACATTCTGGTGTGGTTTCTAGCCTAATCTTTATTGCACTGCTTACAGAAACTGCCTCTCCAGTTCACCCTTACTACATTGTAACAGCTAAGGCGAAGCGCCCATCAACCTGAGTGACATTGAGTTGGCCACGTGCACATGGTTACATGATCACCAAGCCACGCCTACCCAGCTGGTCATTAGGGCAGAGAACCGGTTGTTAAATTATTTGAATCCCACCACTGGTGCAAATATTCAGTTTTCTTGACTGGATCATCTACTAGCCTGCTTGCTTTCCAAAGGTCTCACAGGGCTACTGAAGAAAGACTTTTGGTGAGCTTTAGGGTGTGTGTTTTTTTAATCGGAGGGCTGGAAAGAACAAGTGAATAATTGTCTGACGAGTGGTTTTCATGGAAGGGTGACGATGGTAGAACACGTAGTGTGGGAAAAGAGTTTGTCTTTCCCATGTAGCGGCTTTATGCACGTTTATGTCAATGGAGGTCCCACTAACATCCAGGAGGTCTGTTTCAGAACAAGCTTGCATAAAAGCACTTATTTTAAAAGGCTGTTTTTGTTTCCCTTACTTCCTATGTAACCCTCAACCTTTTTCTTTAGCTACCAATGGTGGCTAAATTTCCTATCCTCGGGCTGCATAAGCAACATATGTAGCATCATTTTGTGTTCAACAGACAAAGACTATCCGAATTCAGCTCCCACCTCTCCACTTCTGTCTGTTTCTCTACCATGTTTCCCTGAAAATAAGACCTCCCCAGATAATAAGTCCAATTATGCTTTTGAGCACATGCGCTAAAATAAGCCCTCCCCTGAAAATAAATCCTCCCTGAAAATATTGCAACACAGCAGCAGCCATGAGGTGACCATGCTCACCACCTCCTGCACCTCACAAATAATAAGACCTCCCCGAAAATAAGGCCAAGCGTTTATTTTGGGGGTTCAAAAGAAAATAACACCCTGTCTTATTTTCAGGGAAACACGGTACCATCATTGTCCCCCAAGACACATAATTTTGGGTGGAATTTAGCCTGTAACTCCATCAACAATTAATGGTGGGAGTTTCATCAGCCAGAGTTTCATCTTTCTTTCATGCTCTTCTTTCCCACATGAATGTTCTCTCAATGGGTTGGACTGCACTCCCATGTAATCCCTGGCCAACTTGGACGAAAGAAAGGAAAGTTTGATATATTTAGAGAAGAAAGGCTGAGAAGCTCTTCTTCCTCCCTTCCTCCATTGAGCCACATGAGGTTTTAAAAGTATGGTAAGAGAAGTCGACAACCGATAAGGAGCTGTATCATGTCACATCAGAGCAGAACACAGTTGGAAGGGACTTTGGAGGTTTTGTAGTCTAACCCCCTGTTCAAATAGGAGAACCCATATCAGTGGTGCCAGACATGGCACGCAGAGCCATGTCTCCAGGCACTCGAGCTGTCGCCTGTTGCTCTTCTGGTGCGTGCCTGCACACCAGCTAGCTGTTTTTTTTTGCATACGCGGGAGTGCTGGAAACTTGAGGAGAAGTGTTAGGGCATGCGTGCATGCATTGGCCTCTTGGTCTTCCAGTTTCTGGCATGTGCATGGACATCGGCCAGTTGGTTTTCATGCACACATGCGTGCCAGAAACAAATACATGTGCCCGCTGGAAACCAGAAGTGCAGCTTCACATTGCGTACTGGATATCTCCTCTTCCAGTTTGTGCACGCTCCCTTTTCGGCACTTGGTGGCAAAAAGGTTCACCAACCCTGCCCTATATTATTCTGGACAAATGGCTATCCAATCTCTCTTAAAAACTTCCAGTGATGGATCTCCCACAATTTCTGAAAGGCAAATCGTCCCACTGATTTAATTGTTCTCGCTGTCGGGAAATTTCTCCTTAATTCTAGGTTAGATCTCTCTTTGATAAGTTTCCAGTCATTAATTCCTGTCTTGCCCTCAGGTTTTTAGAGAATAGGTTGTCTCCCTCTTCTTCGTACATCTCCAGATTGCTATTTATTTCTATTCTTGCATGGTGCCATGACTTTTAGAACAGTGCCTAATAGGATTGTCTAGGATCAAGATTTAGCCTTGAGTTTAGGACACCCAGAAATTTATTGTAGGAGTCTGTTTACACACTTAGGTTGGCCAAGATCAACTAAATGGGTAATCCCCATGGGATCACATCAAATCCAGTGGAGGTGGCCAATTGGTACCTTCAGCTGATGGTCTGTTATGATGATTAAGACCTTTTCTTGATGGCCTGCCAATGGGAGTCTATAACTTCAATTAGCCCTGAGTTTAGAACACTAGAAAAAGAGGATAGAGTTCACTTACTGACACATAATGCGATATGCCGTAAGATAGACCAAAATTTCATTTTCATGATAAAGTGCCCTGTAGCTCGACAAAAGGAGAGGTCCCCCTTTGACCTTCCTCAACACTGGGTGGCCATTGACCTCTGAAAATTGACCATTTTAACTATGGAAGTTAAACTAAGGGTAGTTTTTCATAAGATAGTTATTAAATGCACAACTGGAAAAAGTGTTCTTGTTAATCATTTTTAGTTTTTCGTAAAGTTAAATCGAATTTGATCTAATTCTGGTCCTTGGTTTACTAACAGAACAGAATAGAACAAAATAATAGTATTGGAAGGGACTTTATAAGTCATCAAATCCAACCCCCTCACCCTCCGCCCAAGTTTTACTGTTTTTAAAAATTCAGTTGCCATTCAATTTCTAACTTTGGTTTGCTGACTGTCCTAGAAGAAAGCATCTCAACCACAGGAAAAAACACAGAGTTTTGTGGGGGGGGGGGGGGAACGGGCCCATTTTCATGAAAAAAGGGCTGTTTTGGGGAGATTTGCAGAATGAAAAAATCTTTTTTTTAAAATTTGCCTCTTCAAAACCTTGGTGGGTCTTATACTCCGGTGCATCTTACACTCCGAAAAATACGGTACCTTCATTTAAAATGCTGTTAAAGCAGCGCTTGAAGCATTCTAGGTATCCTGTTTGTTGCTATAGAAATCTAGTGTGACGAATCTGAACTGCACATTAAATTGAAGTTAAAAAGATTTATTGCTTAAGCCTGCAGACAAGAATCTAGTCAATACTAAATTGGTGCTAAATAAGTCAATGGGATTGGGTTTAGACTGTTTGTGGGAGGATAAAGATTCTAGGCCCAGGAGCTGGATCTGGCCCGAAGGTTGCTTAAATCTGGCCTGCGGGGCTGCCCTGGAAATAGAGAAGGACTGGCCCATGGGGCCTCTGCCAGTGAAAAAGGAGCTGGGGGGGTTGCATGTGGCCCTCCCAAGCTCCATTTTCACTGGCAGAGGTTTCCGGAGCCCCTCGCAACCAAAAGCGGAGCTCAGGAGCCCGTTTTCTCTGGCACAATGCTCAGGCCACCACAGGTGTCCCCAACATGAGTGACATTGAGTTGGCCATGCCCACCCCACTGTCACTCACTCCGCTCCCCCACCTGAGGTCAAACACAACCCCGATGTGGCCCTCAATGAAATCAAATATGACACATCTGCTCTAGGGTAATGACTTGTTTAACTCTCCCCCTCTGGCCCTGCCTGCTGTTTTGCAACTAGAGGTGGATTAGGAATTCAGATCAGGGCAATATTGGACAGTGAATACATTACACAAAATCAACCAAGACCATTGCCAGATCATCAAGAAGAGTAATAACACTTAGACAGTGGTGGGATTCAGCCAACCCGCACCTATTTGGGAGAACCAGTTGTTAACTTTCTAAGCAGTTCGGAGAACCGGTTGCTGGAAGAAATCTCCTTTTGTTTTGTTTGTCCACTTTACAGGGCTAATCCTGTAAGGAAGGAAACATTCTGGTGTTATTTCTAGCCTAATCTTTATTGCCCTGCTTGCAGAAAGTGCCTCTCCGGTTAACCCTTATTATATTGTAACAACTAAGGTGAAGCACCCATCAACCTGAGTGACGTTGAGTTGGCCATGCCAACCCAGTCACATGACCACCAAGCCCCACCTACCCAGCTGGTCATTAGGGCAGAGAACCGGTTGCTAAATTATTTGAATCCCACCACTGCACTTAGACTTATATACCGCTTCGTAGTGCTTTTACAGCTCTCTCTAAGCAGTCAGCATACTGCCCCCAACAATCTGGGTCCTCATTTTAGCCACCTCATTTTACTCACTTTGCCAAACCACAAGAGTTCAGCAATGTAAGAATTACAGGGTAAGGGTATACAAGGTAGGGAGATATTGTGACAGATCTAGCTACTCCTGTCTATCTATTCTTAATCTCTTTCTATAAATTCCAAGTCAACCTGTAACTTTCTGCCACAGAACTTAAGGAGCAGCATTCAAATGTAGCCTGTTCCAGCTATTTCCAAATACTCTCCAGAGATAAGAGACCCTCCAAGGGCTTGGTAGATTGGACTTGTTGGAGATGTTTGTCAGGTATATATATATGGGGGAATTCTTGGCAAATGTTGCCAACACCAAGAATTATTTCCCAGATGTACCTGGAACACATATACACCTTACAATTTGTGATGAACAATGTTTCCTTTTTCAAATCGGTGGGAAATTCCTGTATCTTAATACAAATAGTTGCAGCATCTTGTACAGTAATGGAGTGAACGTCCTAATTTAGAAAAGTTACTAAATCAGTTTAGGCTTCCATGGAAACAAGGTGCATCTCTTTATGAACCTTATTACTCTTAAGTCAGAGGTAGAAAGCTATTTTGTTTTAGCTTCAAGTAAATTTTCTTGACACAGTTCACTAAAATTAATTAGCAGTTGGGTCATCATTTGTATTGGACCCAACAGTTGTATGGAAATGACCCCTTTAAATCCCATTATTGTCAGTGGATTTATTATAAAAATGAATAGGTGTAGGTGAATCCATGAAGACACCATTTCTGGATCAGTTCTTGTTTACATAGCAACTCCTCTGAATTAACAAAGCGGAAAGCTTTCCTCTGCATTGTTTACATGATTAAAGACTCAATTAATTGAGACCAGAAAAAAGAAAGTAAAGATTAATGGTATTATAACCTGTTTTAAGAAAAAAGATATAAACCAGAGAATCTGGATAATTAGACTCCTCAAGTCACATTACCTTTTCAAGCATGTGTCATTATCCAGAGTAGGAAGAATGGAGCGATGGCTTTTGAAGAATTTGAACTTTAGCGTTAAAGTTCGTTCGTTTTTCTTTTTAAGTAGGAGTAAGAATTGAATAATAGGAGAAATACAGTACAAGTAGCCTTATATTAAACCAGTTGCAGGTTTTGTTGTTGTTGTTGTTTGAGCACTTATAAAATATTAACCAAAATCCTTCTAGTTGTTGTCATACCTGCCTATATAGAATTCCCCAAGGAGAACAAAATGTAGATAAGATTATTACTATTTTTCAGCTGATGTTAAAAATGAAGGCCAGCTGAGCACAATTCATTTTAAATAGCAGGAGGTTGTTCTTTATTATCTTAAGAGAATAACAGAGTTGGAAGGGACCATGGAGGTCTTCTAGTCCAGTGTTGGCAAACCTTTTCGGCACCGAGTGCCAAAATGGGAGTGCACACATGTGTAGGTGCCGTAAACTGGAAGACCAGCTGGAAGAGCAAATGATCTTCTAGTTTCCGGCACATGCATCCACATCGGCCACCTGGTCTCCCGGGTTCTGGTGTACATATGTGTGTGAAGACCAGGTGGCCGTTGCACATGCGCGCACCAGAAACTGGAAGATCATCTTCCCAGCACGCGCACAGGGCAGCTGGTTTCCAGCGCTCCCGAGTGTGTGGAGACCAGCTGGCCAACGCACCGGAGCCTGGAAGAGCAACGGGTGATGGTTCATGTGCCTGGAGGGATGGCTGTGCGTACCACTTCTGGCAGACACGCCAGAGGTTCGCCATCACAGTTCTAGTCCAACCCCTTGCTCAAACAGAAGACCCTATCATTGCGCAATCTCTGCAGTGGAAAGTCCAGCCCAAGCCGTTTCATGTAGGTTTAATATGTCATGCTAAAAGATCTTTTCTGGATAGGATTCTGCAATTTGATTAAGGTCGGTGGCAGATAGAATTCAGAATGTAGGTTTGTGTGTGAGAGACTCTAGGAAACACCCTGGCTTAAAGACAGCTGAGAAAAGAACTCTGAAGTACATCGATAGCAAGAATTAATAGCAGCGCTATCGATGGAACAAACCAGTTGTGTATGGCATGATTTATCAGGGCCTCTAAAAGGGTTGATTTTTAAACCAGAATGTGAAGTTTTTCATTCAGGGTTGCAAATGACCCACATGGAAGAGTAGAGGAGTCATCTGCAGTGGGGAGAGTGATGTCCAAGTGCCTTATATTGAATTCCTCTATCAGCCTTGTGACCCTGCAGTTCAACAGAGAGTAGATTCTAATTTGGCCTCCTAAGAATGTTTCATGTACATTGTCTTGTAAGACAAGGGTCTCTGACTCCCGGGGCCATGAACTGGAAATCAGGCCGCGGCATGCCAGAAACCGGGCCACGCAAACAAGTGAACCCCTATCCGCGGGATGTGGGCATGTGAAACCACACCCCTTCCATTCCACGGGAAAACCCTTCTCCACAGAATCAGTCCCCTAGTGCCCCAAAGGCAGTGGTGAAATGCTACCGGTTAGGACCAGTTCACCTTAACTGGTAGTAAAAAATGCTACTGGTTCGCCCGAACCGGTAGTAAAAAATGCTACCAGTTTAGGCGAACTGGTATTTCTGACGATCAGCTGTGACGCATGATTTATATCACATGGCACAGCAGATTCCTCATCCTCCTGGCTGTTCTACTTACCTTTCAGATGCGCTTGGTAGCAGGCTCCACCCACCTGGATGTCATCACATCCCTTTTTGACACTCTGCACATGCGCAAAGGGTCCTGCACATTTGTGAGCCAGTAGCGAAAGTAAGTAGATTTCACCCAGGGGTGGGTTTCTCGCCCCGTTCCAACCGGTTCGGTTGGAACAGGGCCAGCGGCGTCCTCGTGCACGCGCGCAGTGCACGCATGCATACTAGCGCCTGTACGATGCTCTAGCTGCTCCTGGAGGATCACGCAGGCGTTGTATGCGTTCTACGCATGCGTGGAAGCGCAGAACTCGTCAAAAGCGGGTAAGAAACGCGGGCGGGCGGGTGGATCCTTCGGCGTTCCTGGAAGTAACTTACTTCCGGGTTCGCCGATCAACCGGTTCGCAAGGACCGCCGCGAACCGCCTGAAACCCACCCCTGATTTCATCCCTGCCCAAAGGGTTGCGGGCCGCTGTAGGAAGACATGATTTTATAAACTAGCCAAAATTTCAGTGCTCTTTCCTTTCTCGTCTGCAAAAAACCACTGCCTCTAGAATTATTTCTGTGTGATTGTAGCACTGGTTGAGCCTGACCGATGCGGTAACTGAACAAAATGAAGGCTTGCGTTTTCTTAGGATAATTGTCAAAAGGGACAATCGTGTGCAGTTAATAAATGTAGTCCATGGATATTAATGTTTACTCTCCCTTTTTATGAAATATTTTACAGTTTTACTTGCCGAAGTGTATTTATCTTGAGTTATACTTGACATAGTGTTCCTCTCCTCTTTTTTTTTTTTTTTTAATACTGTGTGTGTATTTTGGAGAACCTTTTAGATGTTTAAAATTTTTGAATGGTTACAAATATTTCTTTGTAATACTGAATTGTTATTGGAAGACTTTGCCGTAACCTTTCTGTATATATTTGAGGGTCTTTTAAAATTACTATTGTTAGTTTTGCTTGAGGCTTTTTTAAAAGTGTTTTTACAACTCTGAAGCTTTCAGAAAGGGTCTTAGTTTTCTATACTATGATACTAACAGAGCTAAGAGTTTTCTTAAGTATTATACAAAATTAAGGGTGTATCCTCAAGAAAATATTTATGGAAGGAATTTGTGTGTTTTTTTCTTTCTTTTTTTTTTTTTTACAGTGCCTTTGTCTGTATAAAATATGCAACCGAGCTACATTAAGAAGGAAATATTGTCTACATAGAATATTATATGAAAGTTGATACATAATTCTGACAAGAAAATGAAGCCTTGCAATTCTTTTAAGCCATATTGTTCTTCTTATTGCTTATATTTGGATGAAAATATCAGTATTAAGTAACCAGTGTATTATTTGGGTGTTTAGAACTTATATTAATATGCTTATTCGATTTATTTATATGTGTATTATGGAAAGTATTATTGCCTTTTTAGAAAAGCTAGGACTGATTTTGTAAGAATCAGGTTGTTTGAGTTATTTTTTCCACGATGGCCTTGAGTGAAACACACTAACAATCCAGACCTAAGACATGCATTTGGCCTGGGCCAGATGACTGCCACATCTGCCCATTGTCAGCAGAAACTCTAGTGCAAGGATAAGAACTGAAGCATAAATGCTCTATGGATATTTTTCACACATTCCACTTAAATGCATACCTAAGATCTTTCTGTTAAAAAACCCCCACAACCTTCATTTCTGTTAGAAATTCTGTTTATATATAGCACCTCAGAGCAGTAAAGCACAGTCACCATGTGCTTTACTGCTCAACTGTTCAACTGTAATAGGAAACTCTTACTTAGAGCGTATAGTATATAGCATAGATCCAAACTTGTAAACACTGCCATTTACTGGCTGAATATTACGGTAGTTGTTGCATAGACATACATTCCAGCAATGAATGCCAACAATTTCCATATCTTAAGGGTCAAATTTGGAAAAATAAAAAACACATACATGAATCAGATTGGTCTGTTAGACAGTTGAGCACCACTCTTCGTGGCATGCACTCTCTCTTGAGGAGAACTCCGGGTGTCTTGTTGTGTAAGGTGTGAAATGATCCAAAGAGTTGCTGTTTCTGAATGCTGTAGTTGGATGTGTTTAATGTTTTTTTTACACTGCATCTTAAGAGGTGAGCAGGCTATGCCTTACCCTACCAAACAATGCTGAAAACTGTTGAAGAAACATCTCGCTGAGGTCTGGAAAGCAATAAGACTGGCGTTAAAGCAATGCACTCAGTCATCAGCTGTAACCGAGAAAGGGTTGCGGTAATATAAGCATTTTGTGTTTATTTTTATTTAGAATGCATAACGTGATACAATATGCATGTTAGAATCATGTATATTATATGCATCTTATTCTTTACTGTTTCCCATAGTTCTGTTATATTAAGATTGTTTGTTTGTTTTAAACCCTGTTTAAAACGAGCTCAGGCCTGCCCTGAGTTCTTAATGTCTCTTACAAAAGTTATTTAGAGCAGCAAACTACAATATATGAAACTAATGTTGTCGTTCTATTAATTTCTGCCAATTTCAATTACTTTAATGACTTACTTTAAAAAAAAGAAATTCTAGCTGTACTCATTTGAGTTCTCAGTTGTATAATTTTTCTCTTCTTTAACCGGTCATTAACTTGTACAGCTTTTTTGTTTTGTTTTTTTTAAAAATGAAGAAAATAATAACTTTTCTATGGACATGGGCCTCAGAGAAGACAGGCTTAGCTCAGCCACCAAAGTGACAACTGACTATAAAAAAGGGTTGTGGAAAAGACTGTCGAAATTCTGCTGTGGATTGTCCATAAAATGGCATTCCGACATGTGCCTTAATTGATCGATAGTATTTAGTGTCTTTAGTGTTATAGCAGTTTTAATGCTGTATTAAAATACTGCAAAACAAACAAGGAATACCACTGTCTTCTCTGCTTCGTTTCTTTGGAGCTCTGCGTGGGTTTTAGGTTGTGCTGAACCCAGAATGGAACTGGGGAATCTGGGAGGAGAGATCACGCAATCCAGATGTGGAATGGGAAACTGGACCATAAGTAAGTCCTGTAAACAAGGGATCTCCAACCTTGGCAACGTTAAGACTTGTGGACTTCAACTCCCAGAATTCCTCAGCTAGCTGGCAACGTTAAGACTTGTTCCTCGGCTGGCTGAGGAATTCTGGGAGTTGAAGTCCACAAGTCTTAATATTACCAAGTTTGAACACCACTGCTCTAAACCACAAAGTTGTTAAGTGAGTTTTGCCTCCATTTTATAACCTTCCTTGCCACGGTTGTGAAGTGAAACACGGATGTTATCATTCCTCGGATAGTTGCCAGGCCAAGAGCTTCTAGTTCCATGATGGCAAACCTATGGCAAGCCTGCCACAGGTGGCACGCGAAGCCCCACCGCACGCCTACCACCTGCCAACTGATTTTTGGGGCCTTTGTTGCGCATGTGAGAGATACGCATGCATGCGTGTTGGGATTGGGGAAGGGTTGGGTGTGCATGTGTGGGAAAGTGGAGGGGAGTGCAGCGCCCCCTCCCTGTGGCCCGTTTCTGGTGCCAGGAGGCTTCAGGGGGGCTGCTAGGCCCAAAATAGGGCATGGGGGGGCCATGTGCATTCACAGGGGTGGAGGAAGCGCAGGGGCTATGCGTCCATGCACGGGGGACAGGGCACATTGCATTATGGATGCACACGATTTTGGCACACAAAGAGAAAAAGGTCAGCCATCACTGTTCTAGTTGCAATGCTGTACAATGAAATACCTGGCAAAGAATCTCTGTAAGGCTCAAACTCAGATAAGCAAATCTTCACAATAATAAGCTAATTGTCTCCTACAAACACCACTTCCCCTTTGCTTCCATTTATTCGCTATGGAAGGTGCCATTCAGCGTCCCCTTGTGCCTTTACTATTGAGTCGACCCCTTTTCCTTAATTGTTCTCCTCTCCTGACAGCTCTGTGCATCCACACATCGGGAACAGGCTCCAGCTGTTCTTTTGCCCCACTTATTTCCGAATCCAAAGGCAGCTGATAACTGTCAGACAGCCCTGGCCCCATCTCTGCCTCTGATGCAGAGCCCTCATCAGAGCCTTCCCCAGACTCCAGGACTGGCCCATGTTCCTCCCCAATTTCCTCACTGTCCAAGTCTGTTGCCAGCTCTGCTGGCTGCTGACGAGCCACAACAGCAGGGGTGGGTTCCTGCCAGTTCTAACCTCTTCTATAGAAGAAGGTTCACAAATCTACAGTACCGTTTAGAACTGGTTCCAGCTCTCTCCCCACACGCGTCCGCACATCAAGATGAAAAGTGAGAGGAGGAATTCTGGGAGTTGAAGTCCATAAGTCTTAAAGCTGTCAAGTTTGAACATCCCTGGGGTTTTTTTTCTAAAGGGTTAGGGTGCAAGGGTCTTGTAACTTGACAGCTTTAAGACTTGCGTGCTTCAAATGCCAGAGTTTCTGAGCCAACATTTTGGTTGCTAAGCAAGAGCGTTGTTAAGTCAGTTTCACCACATTTTACAAGTTGGGCCATGCCCACCCAGTCACATCTGCCAAGCCACTCCCACCCAGTCACATGGTTGGCAAGCCACTCCCACTTGGTCACATGGCCTGCAAGCCACTGCCACAAAGCAGGCCACACCTACAGAAGAGGTTCTAAAAAATTTTGAAACCCACCACTGCACAACAGATATTGGTCCTGGCATTTTTATCCTTCCTGCAAAATCCATGTTTTCAAGGCGGCAACATAATTTAGAACAGAAGTTGCTATCTGGGTAGTCATTGTCCACAGACACAACTCTTAACTCTAATCATGACTAACCAAGAAAACCTATGAATCTCAGAAGAAGAAAAATCCATGGTTCTCCCTCATAGGCATTGAGGTTAGAGGCTTTTACTCAGTCAGTGCAAGCAACACCTTGGTCAAGGAAGCAATCGTCAACAGTTCCTACTAGAAATTCTTCACCCATCTGCAAAAATAAGCAAATGCTAGACAACACTGTTTCCTTTTCATTGGGCGTGCCCATGAAAGAACATCCTTTCTTGGCCAATGGAAAAGAGAGCATCTCTTAATTTGTCTCAGACAGGAGTTTCTCTGGTCTGAAGACAAATGTTTCACCAATGCAGAGGTCATCTGGATTTCACAACTCAAGGCTTCTGCTCCAAAGGGCCTTGCCATATTCCAGAAGCCCCCAACGCAGGGGTGAAATACTACCGCTTCCAACCAGTTCACTCGAACCGGTAGTAAAAAATGCTACTACAGGTTCTCTGGGAACATGTGTGTCTGCCCATTTTTGCTCCCAGCAGGCTTCCCTGAAGCCTGCTAGGCCAAAAACAGGGAGTGGGGGGTGCTGAGAAAGAAGGAAGGAAGGAAGGAAGGAAGGAAGGAAGGAAGGAAGGAAGGAAGGAAAGAAACAAGGGAGAAAGAAAGAGAAAGAAAGAAAGAAAGAAAGAAAGAAAGAAAGAAAGAAAGAAAGAAAGAAAGAAAGAAAGAAAGAGGGGAAAGAAAGGGCGGGAGGGAGGGAAAAAGGAGAGAAAGGAAGAACTACAAACCTGGCACTAGATGCATCTTCAGAGGATAATCCAGGACTGGGAGGGACCTGAAGGTCATTTAGTCCAACCCTGCTCCAGCAGGACATTGTTAAAGTAAGTTTCTATCTTTTGACCTCCCCCCACCCCCGTTACATGACTACATAGTCACACCCACACAGTCAAATGACCCCACCAAACCACACCCACCAAGCCATGCCCACAGAACCAGTAGTAAAAAAAAATTAATTTCACCACTGCCCCAAAGCATCTTACAGGTGAGCTGTCCCTCACAGGTCAGTATTTGAAACAGAAAATAATAAAAATGGTGTGCATATATTGAGTTAACCCAATGGTACCTACAGTACAGTAATAAATAATGGAATCCGTTCAGCTGTTGACTTAAGATTAGAGAAGTCCAGCTTCAAACAAAGCCTAAGCCAGTAATGGTTAACTGGACCGTGCATGCACGCATGTGCCAGAGTGCCAGAACCTGGGAGCCAGGTTGCATGCGCACAGGGAGCAGCAGCTCTTCCAGGTTCTATCACATTCATGCGCGCTGGACAGCAGCTAGTCTGGTGTGTATGCTTACCTGTCAGATGCTCTCTTCTGGGTTCCGGTGTGTACATGCACAACAGCAGCTGGTCTTTGTGCAAAGACCAGCTGGCCAGCACGCATGCGTATGCTGGAACCCAGAAGAGAGCAACAGCTGGGTGGCATGCATGCACACAATGGAACCCGGAAGAGCAGCTGGTGACGGAGCGTGTGCCCATAGAGAGGGCTCTGCGTGCCACCTCTGGCATGCATGTGCCATAGGTTCGCCATTATGGCCTTAAGCCATAAAAATTGTCTAGATGGTCGGGTCACTCTCGTCTCAACCTCAGGATCTTCGTTTTATCACCCAAATTCAGAAGACGTACAAAGAAGAGCAATTAAGAGGATCAAAGGCCTGAAGACTAAACCATATGAAGAAGGGTTGCAGGATTTGGGTTTGGCTAGTCTAGAGAAAAGAAGGGCAGGGGGTTCATGATAGCAGTCTTCCAGGATTTATGGGGTTGCCACCCCTCAAATACTCAGCACCAAGGACCCCTCATTTCCAACCGGAAATGCAAACATTATCTCCTTTTAGTAAACGTAAGTGTTTGACCCAGAAACCCGACATTTGTCCCAATCTTCACTGCCTATGACCCGAAAGGATCATTGTTTACATAACATTTTCAATCTAACTGCTATAAGCACAATGTGTTTGCTGGACGGACACACACACACACACAAAAAACTCTAGGTGACAATCATACGGAGCAAGGTTTAAAAGCAACCTAAATGAGTATAGGGCTGTGTGTTGCATCACAGTGTTTGGGACTCCCTGAAGAGGATTATTATAATTTATTTTCACCACTGCCAGGGTTAAAAAAATAATTTCGTTTCCTGGGGATAACCCGAAATACAACACAGCCCTCATATCTCTGGACCTTTCTGGAGGAGGAGGGGAGCCCTGTTGAGGATGGAAATAAAAAATCTGAGCCCGACAGATTTCCTGTCGACTTAACAGGATTTGGAGACAGGCAGTCTGGATACTTTTCGAAAAGAGATAAAGAGAACAAAAGACTCAACCCTTCTCACCGAAACCAGGGGGGGAAAAAAATCTTATTTGACAAGAATATATTTATCTTCATACTTTGCGTTCCTGCACTTAATTTCCCTAGCACACAGGCAGCACCATATCGTGAGGAAATCCAGTGAGGTCAGTACTGTGAATGCATAACAAAGTTCAAAGGTAGAGCCCATGATGGGGGAACCTATGCCGGAAGTGGCATGCAGAGCCATCTCTCCGGGCACGCGAGCTGTTGCCTGTTGCTCTTTTGGGTTCCGGCGCACCAGCCAGCTGGTCTTCATGTGCGCCGGAGGGATGGGAAATGGAAGAGCAACTGGACGGTGCTCATGCACATGCTGGCCACCTGGTCTTCTGGTTTCTGCCATGCATGCATGCACAAAGGCCAGCAGGCCGGGGCGCATGTGCACGCCGGAAACCGGAAGATTATCTTCCAGGCGCACGCATGCACACTGGGCAACTGCTCTTTCGGTTTCTGGCATATGAGCACATTCCCGTTTTGGAACTTGGTGCCAAAAAGGTTCACCAATACTGGGTTAATTTCATTGTGGGCCCCTTCAGGGCTGTGGTTGACCTTTTGGGGCCGGATAGGCATGGCCAACTGGGTGGAATGGCCAGTTTGATGCCACTCCCCAAACTGTTGGCTTGATTTTTCCTCTTCGCATTGGGTAGACCAGGACATCATTGCGGATCGGATCTAACCACATTGCAGGCCAGATGTGGCCCATGGGCCTTGAGTTTGACACCCCTGCTCTAGGGATATATCGACATTATATATCCATACATTTATTTTGACCATTCATGCTTGCCCCCAGTTGTTATCCTACAGTTAGGATAACCCGGGGGGTGGGTGGGTGGGTGGGAGTGTCCTAGCTGAATGTGTCATTCTTGGTTCAGAATGAGATGACTTCCTTTCTCATCCAAATGATGCTAAGACTATACATTTGCAGAAATCTCTGTATATTCCCTTTTGTTACCATATGTTGGGGTATATGTGTTATTTTTGATTTCAAAACAGTTGCTGGCTCCAAATAACTTTTAGAATGAATGAGCTGGAAGGGACCTTGGAGGTCTTCTAGTTCACCCCCCTTCTCAAGCAGGAGAACCTACACCAGTGATGGCCAATGTTTTTTTGCTCGGGTGTCAAAAAGGCACATGCGCACGTGATAGCGTGAGTGTGCGTGCCCACACCCATAATGCAATGTCCTCCTCCCC
This sequence comes from Thamnophis sirtalis, assembly GCF_051295495.1. Classification (NCBI taxonomy): domain Eukaryota; kingdom Metazoa; phylum Chordata; class Lepidosauria; order Squamata; family Natricidae; genus Thamnophis; species Thamnophis sirtalis. Next base: position 31,469,344 of record NW_028261395.1, read on the forward strand.
AGCGCATGTGCACACAAAAGTTTATTACTGAACCTACGGTAGGCCCGTTGGGCCTGTTTTTCGCCACCCATAGGCTTCGGAGGCTTTCCTGAAGCCTGGGGAAAGTGAAAACGGCCTCCTCCCACCCTTTCGGAAGGCCAAAAAATCAGCTGGCCAGTGTACATATGCACGCTGGAACTGACATAAAGCAACACTTTGCATGCCTTCAGATATGGCTCTGCGTGCTCTCTGTGGCGCACGCGCCATAGGCTTGCCATCACGGACCTACACCATTTCAGGTAAGTGACTGTCTAGACTCTTCTTAAAAACCTCCAGTGACAGGAACGATACAGAGAAGATTAGCATGGCCCCTGAGCAAGGATGACACGCAAATTCGTGAAGCATTCCATATTTTTATTTAGATCCTAAAAAACTGGCCTGTATGTATCCGAATTTACAACCTAAATGCTGGAAATGTGATTGTGTTGATGCTACATATTACCATATATGGTGGACTTGTAAAAAGGTTAAAGCATTTTGGATAAAAATATGGTGGATTATGCAAAATGTTCTTTAAAAAAAGGATAAAGTTTACCCCTCAGTTATTCCTGTTATGCACAACTACTGATTGTACTGTTATAGAGACTAACTTGATTTTGTATTTAATAACGGCAGCAAGACTGTTGGTGGCGCAATACTGGAAGAAGGAAGATTTGCCTACTATTCAAGAATGGACATTAAAAGTCACAAACTTAGCAGAGATGGCTAAAATATCAGCATATCTCAAGGACCATTCCAATGAGAAATATAAACTGGAGTGGAGAAGATGGATTGACTATATTCAAAATAAATACGAGACTGAGAAATTCCAGATAGTTTATGATTGAAGAAGCAAGGAATGATATAATCTGTTTAGAGTTAGCCTAACAAAAGAGGAGTTAAAGCTCAAATGAAAGATGATACTAACTTTTTTTTTAAAGTTTACTTTAGAACATCTTTGTTAAAGATTTATACCTTCTATTTGTTCTGGGAAGTCGGTGGGGGGGGGAGGTTGGGGGGGGGTTGGGTTCGGGAGGGGAGGGTGGGGGAGGGATAAAAAAAACCCCTCCAGTGATGGAGCACCCACTTTTTCTGAAGGCAATTTCTGTTCCACTGGTTAATGGTCCTCCCTGTTAGGAAGTTTCTCCTTAGTTCCACGTTGCTTCTCTCTTGGAAGGCATCTTTTGAAGCGATCTGGATTTTCACGGCCCACATCTGGGAGCTCATTTCTCCACAAGCGACAAGTCATTATGGATGGGGACAAATAGAACAAAAAATAAATGGGCAACATTTTGAGATTTGTTTGTCCTCCTGCCAGGGAGACAAGAGAATTGAAGGGTCCTCGGTGCCCTCTGTGCTTGATTGTTTTTCCTGGAGACATTTCATTATCCAACTAGGTAACTTCATTAGGTGCTAGTAAGCAGTGGGGTTTGCTCTCAGTCTACTGAGTGCCTGAGTTTGCTCTGAGTGCCCTTAATTGGTTCTGAGAGCAAATCCCACTCCTTACTTGCACTGATGATGTTACCTAGTTCGGCAATGAAACATCTGCAAGAAAACAACCAAGCTCAGGGAGCACCAAGGACCTTTTCATTCAACCCTGAGCTTCAAATATTCTTCTTTACTGGTACATAATAAGAGAGTTGCCTAGGAACTGCCTTCATGAGTAAAAAGTGACCTGATAGCAGTGTTTCAATATTTAAGGGGGTACCACAGAGAAGAGGGAGTCAACCTATTCTCCAAAGCATGAGAAGACAGGACAAGAAGCAATGGATGGAAACTAATCAAGGAGAGAAGCAACCTGGAATTAAGGAGATGAACTCCCAAATAGTGAGAGCAATTAACCAGTGGAATGGCTTGCCTTCAGAAGTCGTGAGTGCTTCATAACTGGAGGTTTTTAAGAAGAGATTGGACAGAGATTTGTCTGAAATAGCATAGGGTGTCCTGCTTGAGCCATTTTGGGGCCATTTTTCAGGACATTTTTCGGACCAGTTTTGGGCTGTTTTTTGCCAAAAAAAAAAAAAACCGGCTGAAAAATGAGCGGGGGCAGGGCCAGCCAGTGGTGGGATTTGCCAGTTTGTTGAACTGTGCAGAATCTTAACTACCAGTTCACCCGAACCGGTGCAAACCGACAGAAGCCCACCTCTGATCAGATGGACGTTTCTTCCAACTCTCAAAAGAGATGGTCAGGTGGATTTCAAAGCAGACCAGAAGACCATTTGCAGGCTGTATTTCAAGAAACACAGTGAAACGGAACAGCAGTTTGGTGAGAATGGTTAAAATGGCTTCTGCTTTTTCTTTCTTTTCCTCTGATGGTTTCCTCCTTTCAGGAATGGAGAAAATACCTAACATAAATATATTCAGAAACTTGGCAGTTTCAAGAATGGAGGAAAAGTCATTCTAGTGTTTGTCTTCTAAGCTTCCCCAGCAGCACACGGCCAAATCCTTGTCCCGATAAACCCCTTTTATTTAATTTACAGTGAATTCCTCTCCAGCAAAGTCCCGGCCCACAGTCTTTCAAGATAGTTCACAATTACCAACTTTTATCAGGCTTGGAAAGTGGCCACGCCGATATCTTTCAGATGCTGCAATACTTGGCAAGAATGCATGGATGTACTAATTGTCTCCTGCAAACTCCCCTTCCGCTCCTCTTTTATTCCCTATGGGAGGGGCCATTCACTGTCCACCTGTGGCCTTACTCCCAAGTTGACTCCTGTTTCTTAGCTGTTCCCCTCATCTGGCAACTCTGTGCATGTGCAAACATTGGGAACAGGCTCCAGCTGTTCGTCTGCCTCACTGAGGTCTGCCTCTGACTGATAACTGGCATACAGCTCTGGCTACCTCTCTGCCCCCAACACAGAGCCTTCCTCAGAGCCCCTCCCCAGACTCCAGGACTGGCCTATGTTCCTCCTCAACCTCTTCACTGTCTAAATCTGCTGCCAGCTCTGCTGGCCACTGGTGGGCCACAACAGCTATTAGCAGTTGATGTTGGAGGCTTCTGGGTACTTGAGAGACCGCCTGCTGCCAATTACCTCCCACAGACCCATTAGATCTCACAGGGTTGGCCTCCTCTGGGTGCCATCTACCAGCCAATGCCACCTGGCTATTACCCGGGGGAGGGCCTTCTCTGTGGCAGCTCCGGCCGTCTGGAATGAACTCCCCGCAGGGATTCGGACCCTCACCTCTCTCCAGGCCTTCCGAAAAGCCGTCAAAACCTGGCTTTGCCGACAGGCCTGGGGGTGATGAGTTCCCTCCCCTCTCGACATGTATGGCTGTGCGACTGTTGTTTATTATTTGTATTTTGTTTTTTATGTTCCCCCTTTCCCCCCCTTGAATTGTTTGCTGCCCTGAGTCCTCCCGGAGAAGGGCGGCATACAAATAATAAAATTCTATTCTATTCTATTCCAGGGAAGAGACGTGCAGGCTGAAGGCAATTATTCTCTCAACTTTCTGCAGAAATTCTAACAGTTATTATATCATCCTGTTTTGTACTGAACTGTTTACACCAGAAGTGAGGTCGGCAATCCACTTCAAGAAAGCATCTTGTTTGGCACTGCTCTGCCTTCCCCCAGCTAAGTAAGCATGCGTGAAGAATATTTTCCACAGCACAATTGCCATCTCACAATTGCTTAATCCTTGGAGAAGTTACAGGAAAAGATACTGTGAATCATCTTTTTTTTTTCAGGGCCAAAGATGATTAAAACATGTGCACACATCCACACACATATTGTAACTCTAAACCAGGGGTGTCAAACTGGATTTCTTTGAGGGCCGGATCAGCATTGTAGTTTTCTGCGGGCCAGGAGGGAGATGGCACGGGGGGGGGGGAGATGGGATGGCTGCCTCCTGCGGTACCCAGCCAGCCAAAATGGGGCATAGGGGGTCTGCACAAGCCCCCCTGTGCGCTTTTGCTCTCCATGGCCTCCTGCAGCACTGTGCCGGCTGAAAATGGGCCAAAAACGGGCCATGCATGGTCCATTTTTGGCCCCATTTTCAGCTCCATTTTTGGTCCTTTTATAGCCCCCTTTTCAGTCCATTTTTGGCCAGCAGAGTGCTGCAGGAGGCCATGGAGGTTGAAAACGAGGCACACGGGAGCCACCCGCCGCCCATTTGAGCCGCCAGAGGCACTGCAGGCTGGTCCTTTGATATTTCCAGGCTGCCCCCACGGGCCAGATTTAAGCACCCAGCAGGCCTTGAGTTTGACACCCCTGCTCGAAACCCTTGCCTCCTGGCCAAAGGATGGGTAACCATTCTTTAAACAGAGTTCTCTTGTAGCAACTGGGAGCCAAATACCAGTAGGAGTTGTGTAGCCTAAAAGTGCAAAAGCAATCCTGTCTATTCCCTCTCTCACACAATCTTCCCCCCTCCCCCACTCTTCTCCTTTCAATACTCAATTTCCCATTCTGACTTGGCTTTTCCTTCTCTGCACAGTTGATTGCCAGGATAGGTTCCAAAGGACCTTCTGCAAAGAGCTTATGAGATTCAAGAGATTGTGAAATGAATCAGGAACCTAGAACCTAGAATCACAGGGCTGGAAAGAATCCGGAACTTGGACCTTCTAATCCAACCCTCTGCTCAAGGCAGGAGACCTTATATCTTCCCAGTCAGATGAATGTCCAGTCTATTTCTGACATCCTCCAGTGATGGAGCACCCACAACTCCAGGAGGCAACTTGTTCCATTGATTAATTGTTCTCACTGTCAGGAAATTTCTCCTTAGTTCTAGGTTGGATCTCTGTGAAGCTTTCATTGATTACTTCTTGTCCTTCCCGCTTGTGCTTTAGAGAACACAACAATCCCCTCTTCTCTGTCACTGCCTCTCAAGTACTGGAAGACAGTTGTCATCTCTCCCCTAATCTTTCTGTTTGATAGGCTAGACATAGCTAGCTCTCTCATCTCTACTTTCTGTAATCTTGGCTAATGCAAGATCAGGACCCCAGGAATATGCAGAGAACTCTTAGAGATACCCTAGCATTACAATATGTCCCATAACAACATGGACTAGGTGTGACAAAATAGCAGTATATAGGTACGCACACCGAGTTGGCTTTATGGCCAGAAAAGTGGTTCGTTCGTTCTTTCTTTCTTTCTTTCTTTCTTTCTTTCTTTCTTTCTTTCTTTCTTTCTTTCTTTCTTTCTTTCTTTCTTTCTACAAGTTATGATTATGCTCCTTTCCTGGATCAGTGGGGAAGGGCAGTGAGATTCAAAGTAGAATATATTAACTCACTTTGAATTAAGATTTTGTCATTTTTAATCTGTCCGTTGCATTTATTACTCTTTGGTCCCAGGTTGGTGAAGTTGTGGGGCAAAGATATTGGTCAACAATATACCCATAACTCTTTTAGAGGTCCATATGCGCTGTGAGCCTCTCAAAGAGTTATGAGTATATTGTTGACCAACATATGGAGCATATTGTTGACCAATATATTGAAGATGTTGTTGATCAATATACTCAGAAGGCAACAGACTGGTGTTTCTCTGGCTTGGCAATTTGAAGATATGTGGACTTTTAAAGGGCAAAGAAGAGCAACTAAGATGGTTAAAGACTTGGAGACAAAAACATATGATGAACGGTTGCGGGAATTGGGTATGGATAGTCTAGACTCTAGAGAAAAGAAGTAGGGGGGGGACATGAGAGCAGTATTCCAGTATTGGAGGGGCTGCCACAAAGAAGAGGGGGTCAACTTGTTTTCCAAAGCACCAGAAGGCAAGAGAAGAAACAATGGATGGAAACTAACCAAAGAGAGAAGCAACCTGGAACTAAGGAGAGACTTCCTAACAGTGAGGACAACTAACAGCTTGCATTCAGAAATCATGGGTACACTATCATTGGAGGTTTTTAAGAAAAGACTGGACAATCACTTGTCTGAAATAGTATAGTGGAGATGGCAAACCTGTGGCATGCTGAACCATTTGTCACGGCACGCCAGGCGTTGCTTCCTTGAAGCCTCCGGAGTGCAAAAAAAATGCCCCTACAGGCAAACTGGAACTTCAAGAACGGACTTCTGGTTTGCTCGTAGGGCTGGTTTTAGCCCTCCCGAGCATTCACGGGCCTTCAGGAGGCTTCCCTGAAAGCTCCAGAGGGCAAAATTTTGATTTGATTTGATTTTGATTTTATTTCATTTATATGCCGCCCTTTTCCCCAAAGGGGACTCAGGGCGGCTCACAATTCAACCCTACAAGCAGGTACATTTTTTTTGCCCTCCGGAGCATTTAGGGAAGCCTCCTGAAAGTTCCTGATGCTCCAGAGGACTAAAAACAGCCTACAGGGGGGTTGGGGAGGCTGTTTTCGCTCTCCCCAGGTTCCTATACAACCTCTGGAGCCTGGAGAGGGCAAAAAAAGCACGCCAAAAATAGGGGGAGCGCTGGTTTGCCATCACTGTGGTATTGAGCTGGGGGTTGGACTAGAAGATTTCCAAGGTGCCTTCCAGCTCTATTCTGATTAAAATATTTGACGGACAACTGAGTCTTTAAAAGCTCCACCGAAACACGATGAGATCATGGCTCCCCGTTAGTTCCAACATTCAATGGTACTTTGCAACCTCTTGAGGTTTCCATCTAAAACACAACTAACCGATCACAGATATCATTGTTTGCATCCTTGTTGTATCAACATAATGGTCATGAGGACAGGTTCTGTTACAGTGGTGAGATTCAATTTTGTTTTTACTGCCAGATCTGTGAATGTAGCTTGGTGGGTGTAGTGTGGCTAGGTGGGTGTGGCTTGGTGGGCAAGGCAGGGGAAGGATACTGTAAAATCCTCATTTCCTTCCGATCAGCTGGGACTCAGGAGGCAGAGAATAGATGGAGGCAGGGTCAGACAGAGGTGGTATTTACAGGTTCTCTGAACTACTCAAAATTTCCACTACCGGTTCTCCATTTCCACTATTTCCACTACCGGTTCTCCACTGGTCAGAACCTGCTGAATACCACCTCTTCTCTGCTACACTTCAGAGATGGCTGAGGGATGCTATGAAAATGCTGCAAGTGTGGAAATGAGCTCAGACATAAATCCATGCCCCTGGTGGGGGTGGGGGAAATAGGTCTTCTCCATTTCCAAAATAAAACTCCCAATACATCAACTGAAATGTAAGCATGAGAGACAAGCTTGTTTTCCTGGGAATCTTAATTATGCAACCACCACTATTAAGTCATTTTTTTTCTTTAAATGTAAACCAATTATCAAAGAAAGGTCAGTCTGTCCCAGATTCTATCTTCTATTGCCCTTATATTATTGCAATAAATAAATACACACTTGGGCATGTCCATATGTCCCCAATGAGTTTGGTAACAACTCTACCTCCTTCACTTTTGAAGCACTAGATGTACTTTTCAGTTTCTGAACCTGGGAACACTTTATTCTTGCCCGAGTGTTTTGTTTTTCTCTTCATCTGTCCAGCTTCGGTCACCACAATAGAAAAAAAATGCTGAGACCTTAGAAAGAGTGCAGAGAAGAAAAAGCAACAAAGAAGATAAGAGGCCTGGAGGCCAAAGTGTAGGGTGAATGGTTGAAGGAACTGGGTGTGTCTAGTCTAACCAAGAGAAGGATCAGGGGTGACATGATAGCAGTCTTCCATATTTGAGGGGTTGTGACAAAGAAGAAGGGGTTGACCTATTCTCCAAAGCAAATGAAGGCAGGGCAAGAAACAATGGGTGGGAAATTAGATCCAACCCGGTGTGGGTTCCGGATCTAGTTGGAACCGGTACAGTGCAATGGGGCTGGGCGTCCACCACATGCATGCATGCAGAACACACATGCGTACTTACTGCCCATGACACTCTGCAATGCTCCAGCTGCTCGGTGGAGCATCGTGCAGGCGCCGTACACTCCGTGTGTGTGGGTGTAAGCCCCAATCGGCTCAAATACAGGTAAGGAGGGTGGGTGGGTGGGTGGGTGAGTACCGGGGCGTACTAGTCATATCCCACCACTGATCCAACCTAAAACTAAGGAGAAATTTCCTGACAGTGAAAACAATGAACCAATGGACTGTGTCAGAGTGTGCACAGTATTACTACATGAGATGATCCAGGAGCAATAACAGCAACAGAGGTTTGTAATAAATAGTGGTTTTATCTACAAAAGAATATGTACTATACATGCATGTTCTATAGCCAGAAGTCAAACAAGAAGTAAGGAATGGAAACTAATCAAGGAGAGAAGCAACCTAGAACTAAGGAGACATTTCCAGACAGTGACTTGCCTCCAGAAGTTGTGGGTGCTCCAACACTGGAGGTTTTCAAGAAAAGATAGGACAACCATTTGTCTGGGATGGTATAAGGTTTCCTGCCTTGGGCAGGGGGTTGGACTAGAAGGCCTCCAAGATCCCTTCCAACCCTGGGATTCTCTCAAAGCTAAGCTTAAAAAGTGCAGGAATGTTACAATTGAAGTTGACAGTTGTGAATCATTTCCTGAAATGTATATTGCAGATCATCCTCCACTTACACCCACAGTTGAGATCCCCAAATATCTGTTGTTAAGACAGACATTTGTTATGTGAGTTTTACCTCATTTTACCACCTTCCTTGCCATAATGGTTAACAACAAAGAGTTGTTAAGCGAATCCAGCTTCCCCATGGACTTTGCTTTTCAGAAGGTCGCAAAAGGGGGATCACATGAGCCCGGGGACACTGCAACCGTCATAAATATGAACCAGTTGCCAAGCATGTGAATGTTGATCACGTGACCGTGGAGATGCTGCCACATGGTCATAAGCGTAAAAAATGGTCGCAAGTGTCAAAAATGGTCTCAAGTTACTTTTTAAAAATATCATTGCAACTTTGAACAGTCACTAAATGAACTATTGTAAGTCAAGGATTACCTGCATTGCGCAACTATTTTCCAAAATATTTTGGGCAAGCTGTTATTTGCTGAAACAATTAATGTCAATGTCAGGATTGCAGCCATCTTTTATTTTAGATCTTTGGCCTGCCACACTTTCTATTATTCTACTATGCATTTTCTATTGTGGGAAAATGGGAGGGGGATTATAAGGAGTTACATACTATGTAGGCATAACAAAATTCTTTCTAGAAAGCCAAGGTCATCCTTTGTCTTTTTACCTCTGCACCTGACCGGACCTGGATGGGTGGAACTGCCAGCATGTCAGTGGGAGATTGGACCATGTGATGGACTTGTGGGTGTGGGGGCAAGATCTTGAACTTTCAACTAGGTGGGGAAAATTGGGAAGTTTTCCGATTCGGGTTTTCCCAGATGTGCCAACATGGCTCTCTACTGCTATTAATAAATTGGAACTTTAAGCAATACTTTGCCTTGGATTCTGATTTACTTTTGGATGCCATCTGGAATGTTGACAGTCAATATATTTCAATGTTCCATATATTTCAATAGATTCAGACTAGATCATGATGATGATGATGATGATAATGATGATGTATACAAAGGCAGAATTGAGAAGACAGCAACAGACTGTAAGTGCTGCCTATGCAAAGAAGCTGAAGAAACAGTTGGACCTCCTGGTAAGCTGCTGCAAGAAGATCACACAAACTGACTACAAGCAGCGGCATGACAAAGTAGCAACAATGGTGCATTGGAAGATCTGCAAGAAATATCATTTGCCTGTAAGCAAAAACTGGTGGGACCGTAAAATAGAGAATGTCGTAGAAAATGAAGCAGTTCAACTATTCTGGGACTTCAGAATCCAGACAGACAGGCACCTGCCACATAACACCCCGGACTTGTCGATAAGAAAGACAAAAAAAAGTCTGGATAGTGGATGTAGCAGTGCCTGGAGATAGCAGAAGAGAAAGAACTGGAGAAGATAACAAAATACAAAGACCTACAAATAGAAATAGAACAACTATGGCAAAGGCAACCAAGGGTAGTACCAATAGTAACAGATGCCTTGGGTGCAGTCCCAAAACAACTGGAGCACCACTTGAACACCAGAGGCTTTGACAAATTTGCCATCAGTCAATTGCAGAAGGCGGCTTTACTTGGAACTGCTTCCATCCTGCGACGATATCTGTAACGCCGTCAAAAATCCAGATTTGCCTATCCCAGGTCCTTGGTAAGGACTCGATAGGTAGACAAAAATGCCAAATCCAGTCTGAACATCTGGCTGACCGTGTGATGAATCATCATCATGCATTTTCCTCTTTCCTTTAAAACTTGCCTGAAGTAATTGGGTTATAACTGGGTTTTTTTAAAATTTCAAATCCTTGCAAAATAAAGGATGAATGGGTATTGTGTTCTTCTGGAGTCAAATCTCTCGAGTCACAACTTAGGGAGATCTTTCATCTGCTCCGCACAAGTGTGACTGCAACAGGGACATATTGTACTTTAGTGGCTGAAGAGAAGAAGAAGAAAAAATGTGCCAAACAGGTGCACAATTTCTCTTGCCTGGACAGGGGCCTGTTTGCAAAGAAAGACAAAGGGTTCTCAGTAAAATTTGCAAAACCTACCACCACGAAAGGACATTGTGCTTCGTTACAATCTGTGGTTTTGTTTATAATAAAATATCTTGTTTGGGACGATGTGAGTTGATGCAACTCTCAGCGCAATTATTTCCGTAATCATTTTCTTTCTCCTTAGCTCAAACTGCCAAAAAGGGAGAAATGCTAGATCTGGCCTGCAGGGCTGCCCTGAAAAAGCAAAGGATTGGTCTGCAGTGCTTCTGCCAGTGAAAATGGAGCTTGGGAGGGTCATTTGTGGCTCCGTTTTGTTGTCAGAGGGTTGCAGGAGGCCATCACATCAGATAAGAAATGCACTAATCTTCGCTACTGGTTCAGAACTAAGAGAGCACACATGTGCTTGCTTCGCTTGTGCACAGCGCTTCTGCGCATGCACAGAACCTTCTGCGCACATGCAGAGCGTCCGTGATGATGTCTGGGTGAGTGGGTGGAGTCTCCCACTGCCGCCACTACTAGTTTGCACAACCCGGGGCAAACTGGCAGAATATCACCTCTGCATCGCATCCAAAAAAGGAGCTCGGGAGCCTGTTTTTGCTGGCAGAGTGCTCTGGCCAACACAGGCACCCCTGACACGAGTGACATTAAGCTGGCCATGCCCCTCTGCCTCCCCCCTGAGGTCAGACACGAACTGGTAGCAGACTTCAGAGAATTTCACCCCTGGTTAGATATACCTCATTCCCTTAACTATTCTTCATACAGTTTGACCACCAGACTTCTTATCATCTTTGTTGCTCTTCTCTGTACTGTTTTTAGGATCTCGGCATCATTTTTGTACCATGGTGACCAGAACTGGATGTTGTATTCCAAGACTGGCCTCATCCGTGCCCTATTTTGATATCTCTTCCTTGGTAATTTGAGAATTAAGAGCCAAATCTGTCTTGTTTTTCGGAACCAAGTATCTAAGCAGGACTTGTTTAGGAAGGATGACTTGTTTAGGATATCTCAAGAAGATTGGACATTGGTGACAAGTGAGGGGATTGCAGTACCCTTCCCCCCAGGAATGAGGTGGGGTGGGAATGGACATTTTGCAATATCTTTCCCCCAGGAATGGGGATGGAATGGAGATTTTACAGTATCCTTCCCCCTGGAGTGGGGAGGGAATATATATTTTGCAGTATTCTTTCCCCAGGAGTGGGGATGGAATGGAGATTTTACAGTATCCTTCCCCCTGGAGTGGGGAGGGAATATATATTTTGCAGTATTCTTTCCCCAGGAGTGGGGATGGAATGGAGATTTTACAGTATCCTTCCCCCTGGAGTGGGGAGGGAATATATATTTTGCAGTATTCTTTCCCCAGGAGTGGGGATGGAATGGAGATTTTACAGTATCCTTCCCCCTGGAGTGAGGAGGGAATATATATTTTGCAGTATTCTTTCCCCAGGAGTGGGGATGGAATGGAGATTTTACAGTATCCTTCCCCCTGGAGTGGGGAGGGAATATATATTTTGCAGTATTCTTTCCCCAGGAGTGGGGTGGGAATGGGGATTTTACAGTATCCTTCCCCCTGGAGTGAGGAGGGAATATATATTTTGCAGTATTCTTTCCCCAGGAGTGGGGATGGAATGGAGATTTTACAGTATCCTTCCCCCTGGAGTGGGGAGGGAATATATATTTTGCAGTATTCTTTCCCCAGGAGTGGGGATGGAATGGAGATTTTACAGTATCCTTCCCCCTGGAGTGGGGAGGGAATATATATTTTGCAGTATTCTTTCCCCAGAAGTGGGGAGGGAATGGGGATTTTACAGTATCCTTCCCCCTGGAGTGGGGAGGGAATATATATTTTGCAGTATTCTTTCCCCCAGGAGTGGGGATGGAATGGAGATTTTGCATTACCCTTCCCTTGCCACATCCACCAAGCCACGCCCACCAAGCCACACCACGCCCAAAGAACCGGTAGTAAATTGTTTTGAATCCCACCCCTGTATGTAATGATAAAATATCGATTAGGGTTTAAATATACTTTCAGCAACCATGCATTCCTTTAATAACGATCTATTAATATTTAGCATCTGGGGATGGATTCAGCCAGCGGTCAATGTGTCAGAAGCAATATTTCGCACACGGTACACAACCTGATTGCGCAATTCTGGAATTTGGAGAAGAAAAAAACCTCATGTCACATTTCCATTTCTTTCCTCTCCCTATTTTAATCCTGTCCACAATTCTCTGTTTTTGCAAAACAGGACAGGCAAATCACAGTACGGATTCACCTCAGCCACATTTAACAGATGTCATTTGACGGCAGGTGATCCTAGCTTGACAAGACCAGCCCCCAAACTGGGATTCGCCAGCCACATGTGATAATGTGGTTAAAGATAGAAACCATATGCTCTCTGAACAGAACTCTTTGGCCTACTGCAACGGTGTGAATGCAACATGTTCAACATCAATTGTGAGATAAATCACTAGCTCTTTAAAGAAACACTGATTATATTTCAGGATTGTCCATGAGGAAAAAAGATTTTTTTCTCCAAAAACTCTTTCATAATTCACGAAATATGTCGTTGCTAGGACACTTCAAGAAACACGACTTTAAAGTGAGTTATTTTATCTGCTGATCCTGCTTCTCGGGCCCAGAAAAGGCTGCCTTTTGAAGCAGAGCCGTGCTAATTAAACTGTTGCTCACAATTTACATTAAAATACACACATGCACATTAAAACAGACAAATGTTCGCACATTTAGGCATAGTTACTTCTGCCCATCGTCTCAAAGGGTTGATCTCTATAATCTCTCATGCAACTGTAGATTGAAAAAAGCATTTACTCTGGAAAATGATACGTTGAACATATCCCCAACGGCAAAATTGAGATTACGTTCATCTAAGAACGAATGTAAAAAACAAAAATGGGCATTTTCATTCAAGTCACACTCATTTCAGAGGAAAGAACTATAATCTCCAAAATGAGCTTTCCTTTCAAAGCTTCCCACTAACTTTTTAAAGTCCGCTTTAAAAAAAAAAAGCCAAACTTAATAGCAATAGAACTTAGATTTTTATACCACAGTATAGTGCTTTACTGCCTTCTATGTTGTGGCTTGCCAGGTGCCAACAGAGCTGGCAGCAGATTCAGACAGGGAGGAGGTTGGGGAGGAACATGGACCTGTTCTGGAGTCTAGGTCAAGGCTCTGATGAGGGCTCTGTGCCAGAGCTGTATGTCAGTTATCAGTTGCCTTCAGAGTCAGACCTCTGTGAGGCAGACGAACAGCTGGAACCTGTTCCCAGTGTGCGCATGCACAGAGTTGCCAGACGAAGGGAATAGCTAAAGAACAGGGGTCAACTTGGGAGTAAGGCCACAGGTGGACGATGAATGGCCCTTCCCAGAGGAAATAAAAGAGGAGCGAAAGGGGAGTGGAGTTTGCAGGAGACTATTGGTTCGCTTAATTGGTTCACGACTCTCTGCAGACTCAGACTGCAGATATCGGCCTGGCAGCTCTCCAAGCCAGATAAGGTCTGTGACTGTAAATCCTCCCTTGAAAGGTTTTGCAAAACATGAATGAGCAGAATTCACAGTAAATTGATAAAAGGGATTTTTGTCGAGACCAGGAGTTTGCTTCATGCTCTTGGGAAGCCTCAGTCAGAACACTCTAAGTGGTTTACAGAATCAGCCTATTGCCCCCAACAATGTGGAAGAATGGAAGGCTGAATCAGAAAGAGCCAAGGTGGCGCAGTGGTTAAATGCAGCACTGCAGGCTACTGCTAGATCAGCAGGTCAGCGGTTCAAATCTCACCGGCTCAGGGTTGACTCAGCCTTCCATCCTTCCGAGGTGGGTAAAATGAGGACCCAGATTGTTGGGGGCAATATGCTGACTCTCTGTAAACCGCTTAGAGAGGCCTGAAAGGCCTATGAAGCGGTATATAAGTCTACTGCTATTGCTATTGCTATTGAATCAACCTTGAGCCGGTCAGGATTGAACTGCTGACAGTGGGCAGAGTCAGCCTGCAATATTGTACTCTAACCACGACATGCCTATTTCCCACAAATCCATGGCATTAATTTGAAGCCAAATCTACCCAACCAAATTCCCAGTGTGAAAATGCAATATTGTAAATTTTAAAAAATTGCTTCAGACAATTGATTTCTTTGAGGGCCAGCCAGAAGGGGGCACATGTCCCCCCATGCCTCTTTGGGCTCCTGCAGCACTCTGTCATCCAGAAACAGGCCATGAGACGTCTATGCAACCCGGTTTTTTGCTGGCAGAGTCCTGCAGGAAGCTGAAAATGTGCTGGGCGGAGGGGGGGAGGGGGGGACTGATATTTCCAAGCCAGGCCAGCGGGCCAGATTTAAGCACCCGGGGGCCAGATCTGGCACGTGAATCTTGAGTTTGATATTGTTTTTGTTGTTAATTGCAAAGTCGTATCCAACCCATCCCCATGGACAATGTTCCTCCAGGCCTTCCTGTCCTCTACCATCCTCTGGAATCCATTTAAGCTCATGCCTACTGCTTCGATGACTCCATCCAGCCACCTCATTCTCTGTCGTCCCCTTCTTCTTTTGCCCTCAATCCTTCCCAGCATTAGGCTCTTATCCAGTGAGTCCTTCCTTCTCATTAGGTGGCCAAAGTATTTGAGTTTCATCTTCAAGATCTGGCCTTCTAAAGAGCAGTTAGGGTTGATCTCCTTTAGGACTGACCGGTTGGATCGCCTTGCAATCCAAGGGACTCGCAGGAGTCTTCTCCAGCACCAGAGTTCAAAGGTCTCAATTCTTTGGCGCTCAGCCTTCCTTATGGTCCAACTTTCACAGCCATCCATTGCAACTGGGAAAACCATAGCTTTTGCCATGAGTTTGACACCCCTGGCTTAAGACAACATCTAGCAAAATTATTCCTAACTATGTCTTCCCATTCATGTTCTCGAGTGCTCAGGTGTATTTGAAATTCCAGCCAGGTTAACACCCAAACTGATTTGTACATGTGCATTCCCCAGGTTTCAGGAATTTGTTTTTTTCTTGAATGAAACTCTAAAATTGAGAACATTCTATGTATTCATATGCGTTGCTTTTATTGATGAACATTTCAATGGAATTCAGATTATTATTAAATGCAGAGAAGAGCAACAAAGATGATTTAGGGAGCTGGCATCAAACTCGGACAATGAGGAAGTTGGGGAGGAACTTGGGCCAGTTCTGGAGTCTGGGGAAGGCTCTGATTGAGGTTCTGCATCAGATGCACAGATAGAGCCAGGGCCATCCAACATTTCCCAGCCAGTGGAGAGGCAGCTGCACTTGGAGGCTGAGATGAGTGAGGAGGAAAAACAGCTGGGGCCTGTTCCAGATGCACGTATGTGCAGAGCTGTTAGGAGAGGAGAACAACGGAGGACAAGGAGTCGACTCGGGAAGCAAAGCACACATGGATGTTGAATGGCCCCTCCCTGGCTGGGTAATAAATAGAAGGAAAGGGGAGTGGTGGTCATAGGAGAGAACAGTTCGGATTTCTGAAGATTTGGCTCATCGTGTTTCATGCCACAGAGACTACTTGCCAGAACTTAATTTGCAGCTTTGTGGCTGGGAGCTCAAGGCCTGGCAATTATGGCAAGGAATTGATAAGGTCTGTAACTGCAGTTAACTCTTTGAAGGACTATTGCTTGGACTTTTCAATGTGTGAATGCCATTAATTCACAGGAGATAAATAAAGAAGGGGTTTTTTTGAACAAGGAATCTGTTTCATGTTTCTGCTAAGGCTGGGTCAGAACAGGCAACCATACACATTAAGTCTTCTTGGGGCCAAGCTCCTCCTTGTGTAATATAGCAATAGCAATAGTAGTTAGACTTATATACCGCTTCATAGGGCTTTCAGCCCTCTCTAAGTGGTTTAGAGAGTCAGCATATTGCCCCCAACAATCTGGGTCCTCATTTTATCCACCTTGGAAGGATGGAAGGCTGAGTCAACCCTGAGCCGGTGAGATTTGAACAGCCGAACTGCAGTCAGCTGATGTAGCCTGCAGTGCTGCATTTAACCACTGTGCCACCTTGGCTCTATATAACCATGTAGGTTCTTGACTCCAGCACAACGATTTGTCATTGCCCATTTCTGCCATTCTTTTGCTTCCTTCCTAATTTAGCCATGTCAAGGCGGTATCCCATCAAAATCCTGACCATATCCAAGCTCCCTGTCTAGCTTTTAGAACTAAGCTATAGTTGTCTAGCTGGGTTACCAGCTTGGTCACCCAGAAACATGTAGGCAAAATAAAGACATTTTGAATCTGAGGTTCCCCAAGGAGCAAGTGGCATCTTTCCTTTGAGAGCAGCAAGAATTGAGCTGGTCATACAAACTGTGAGCTGCAGCCTCTATAGATATGGAAGGTCCATGATGGAGGAAGCTGATCTATCAGTAGATCTCTGCTTCTTCCACTAAATGAGGCTGTACTATCTCATTCCCCCAAAGCCCTATTCCTTATTACAGTTTGGTTCTTACAGAAATTACACCAGGCTTCTCATTTGGATCCTATGGAATGGCAGCCAAAAAAATAAGCTAACAGTATTTATTCACTTTTCAAACTTATAAGCCTAAGATCGTTCTTTTGGTGCCATCTACTGGTAGAAGACGAATATGACCACATAAAATCTCTACTAAATACAGCTAGAGAAATGCTTAACTTCATACATACTGTACTTCCATACATGTATACATACATACATACATACATACATACATACATACATACATACATACATACATACATACGAGTTGGAAGGGACTTCAGTTTCTTCTTGAAATCCTCCAGTGATGAAGCTCCCACAACTTCTGAAGGCAACTTCTGTTCTATTGGTTTATTGTTCTCACTGTCAGAAAATGTCTCCTTATTTCCAGATTGAATCTCTCCTTGATCAGTTTCCATCCATAATTCCTTGTCCAGCCTTCAGGTGCTTTGGAAAATAGCTCAACGCCCCTCCTCTCTGTGGCAGCCCCTCAAATATTGGAAGACTGCTGTCATGTCTCCCCTGGTCCTTCTCTTCACTAGACTAGCTATGGCCAGTTCCTGTAACTGTTCATCGTGTTAGCCTCCAATCCCCTAATCATCTTGGTTGCTCTTCTCTGCACTCTTTCCAGAGTCATGCATCCATACAATGTTGGTATTGGAAGGAGCTTATAGCATCCTTTCTGATTAAGAAGATTTAGTTTTAGTTCCTACTTACTTTGGTGCATTGAAGAGTTAGCCTAGATCAGCTTTTCTCAACCTTAGCAACTTTTAAGTTGTGTGGACTTCAACTCCCAGAATTCTCCAGGCAGTCTACGTCCACACCTCTTAAAATGCTACTGTTGAAAAACACAGGGCCAGAAAATGAATCACATTTCATTGGAGAGTAGTGTAAACATTTACTTTAGTAAAGCTTAACAATAAGGGTCACAATGACTCCAAGAAAGCAAAATTAATACCTAAAAATAGCAACAAGCAAGCTTTGATGGTATAAAACAGTTTCTAAGTCTTTCATTTTAACCCCTCACAATTTATGCATATCTTTACTTCAAAATGTCACTGGAAGGAGATCTGTTCTACATTGCTCTCAACATTGCATATTCTCTCTCCCCCTCTCTCTCCCCCCCCTCTCTCTATCTATCATCTATCTATCTATCTATCATCTATCTATCTATCTATCTATCTATCTATCTATCTATCTATCTATCTATCTATCTATCTATCATCTATCTATCTACAGGGTGGGGCATAACCTTTTCCTAGGGGGTCACAGCAACACTTGTAATAACAACACAAATAATTCATACACCATTCGAAAGCCCATCAAAAACTGAGTTTATTGACACGATTTAATAGTCAGTATGACCACCATTAGCCCTTCGAACAGCATTCAAACGAGGTGGATAAGAACACAACAAATCTTCAAACAGTCATTATTTTGCAATTCTAGGGCGGGGCATAACCTTTTCCTAGGGGGTCACAGCAAGATCGACAGCAGTTTAAACTTCCGCGACACCTCATTTTAAAGCCCATAAAAAACTGAATTGAATGAGCTATTAAATGTTAAATTTGCTTTAAGAATGGCTGGGAAATTCGATTCGGAAGAACAAAGGATCATTGACAGAATAAAATGCATTGCCTTTCGAGAGGCACCTCGTTTGAATGCTGTTCGAAGGGCTAATGGTGGTCATACTGACTATTAAATCGTGTCAATAAACTCAGTTTTTGATGGGCTTTCGAATGGTGTATGAATTATTTGTGTTGTTATTACAAGTGTTGCTGTGACCCCCTAGGAAAAGGTTATGCCCCGCCCTCTATCTATCTATCTATCTATCTATCTATCTATCTATCTATCTATCATCTATCATCTATCTATCTATCTATCTATCTATCTATCTATCTATCTATCTATCTATCTATCTATCTATCTATCTATCTACACACACACACACACACACAATACAATACAATACAATACAATAGCAGAGTTTGAAGGGACCTTGGAGGTCTTCTAGTCCAACTCCCTGCTTAGGCAGGAAACCCTATACCGTTTCAGACAAATGGCTATCCAACATCTTCTTAAAGTCTTCCAGTGTTGGGGCATTCACAGCTTCTGGAGGCAAGTTGTTCCACTGATTAATTGTTCTGTCAGGAAATTTCTCTTCAGATCTAAGTTGCTTCTCTCCTTGATTAGTTTCCACCCATTGCTTCTTTTTCTACCCTCAGGTGCCTTGGAAAATAGTTTGACTCCCTCTTCTTTGTGGCAACCCCTGAGATATTGGAACACTACTATCATGTCTCCCCTAGTCCTTCTTTCTATTAAACTAGACATACCCAGTTCCTGCAACTGTTCATGTTTTAGTCTCCAGTCCCCTAATCATCTTTGTTGCTCTTCTCTGCACTCTTTCTAGAGTCTTGACATCTTTTCTACATCGTGGTAACCAAAACTGTATGCAGTATTCCAAGTGTGGCCTTTCCAAGGCATTATAAAGTGGTATTAACACTTCACGTGATCTTGATTCTATCCCTGTGTTTATGCAGCCTAGAACTGTGTTGGCTTTTTTGGCAGCTGCTGCACACGGCTGGCTCATATTTAAATGGTTGTCCACTAGGACTCCAAGATCCCTTTCACAGTTACTACTGTTGAGCAAGGTAGCACCTTTACTGTACCTGTGCCTTTCATTTTTGTTGCCTAAATGTAGAACCTTACTCTTTTTACCATCGAATATCATTTTATTAGATAGTGCCCAATGTTCAAGTTTGTCAAGATCCTTCTCTATCTTTAGCCTATCTTCTGGAGTGTTGGTTATCCCTGCCAGCTTGGTGTCATCTGCAAATTTGATGAGTTCCTCATTTATTCCCTCATCCAAATCATTGATGAAGATGTTGAAGAGTACTGTGCCTAAAACAGAGCCTTGGGGTACTCCACTGCACATTTCCCTCCATGAAGATGCAGTTCCATTGAGGAATACACGTTGAGTGCGGTTGGTCAGCCAGTTACAAATCCATCTGGTGGTGATGCTGTCTAACCCACATTCTTCTACTAATGTATATGTGTGTGTCTGTGTGTGTGTGTGTAACCCACATTCTTCTACTAATGTATATGTGTGTGTCTGTGTAATATATATATATATATATATATATATATGTATGTATGTATGTATGTATGTATGTATGTATGTATGTATGTATGTATGTATATGTATATATATATATATATATATATATATATATATATATATATATATATATATATATATATATATATATATATATATATATATATATATATATATATATATATATATATATATATATATATGTATGTATATATATATATACTTAAAGTCACAACCCCTGGTATGCCCAAGTATGGGAGGAAGGTCACACTTCCACTCTCTGTCATTAGTCTCGTCACAAGAGACCATCCAGACAGAAACCCAATATTTTTTTTACTGTTGTCTTTTTTGTTACATTTGTTATATTTATGCTGATAAATAAATAAAGGGAGACTAGTATAGATCTATTTCAAGCTATTTAGCTCTCATCAGCTAGCCATACCCAAGTTTGGGAATCGAACCTGTGCTCCATTGCCTCCCAGGCAGGGAGTTAACCATTTGAGCTACAGAGATGTATATATATGTATATATAGTGTCACAACCCCTGGTATGCCCCAATTATGGGAGGAAGGATGGGAGGATTATTTATCAGCACAAATACAACATATACACTATATATATAGTATTTGTGCTGATAAATAAATAAATAATTTATTTATCAGCACAAATACAACAAATGTAACAAAAAGGCCGTGGCACAACAAAACCGCGGTCCACTAAAGCGCGCCCGATTAAAGCGCGTACCTGACGTCATCAGCAGCGCGACAAATACCACCGCGGAGAAAAAAGGGCGCTTTAAAAAGCGCTTTTAAAGCAAGCCGATTCACGTAAAGGTAAGGGTTAGGTTTAGGTTTAGGGTTAGGTTAAGGGTTAGCGTTAGGTTTAGGGTTAGGTTAAGGGTTAGCGTTAGGTTTAGGGTTAGGTTAAGGGTTAGGTTTAGGGTTAGGTTAAGGGTTAGGTTTAGTGTTAGGTTAAGGGTTAGGTTTAGGTTAAGGGTTAGGTTTAGGTTTAGGTTTAGGGTTAGGTTTGGGGGGGTTAGGGTAAGGTTTTCGCGTTAATTTTAACTTTACCGCTCACAGCGTGATGTTTTCGTTGCGCTGTGATGACGTCAGGTACGTGCTTTCGTCGAGCGCGCTTTAGTCTACCGCGGTTTTGTGGTGGAACCCAAAAAGGCAACAGTAAAAATATTGGGTTTCTGTCTGGATGGTCTCTTGTGACGAGCCGAAGGACAGAGAATGGAAGCAGTTAGCTTCCTCCCATAATTGGGGCATACCAGGGGTTGTGACTTTATATATGTGTGTGTGTGTGTGTGTGTGTGTGTGTGTGTGTGTGTCTGTGTATACATATATATATATACACATACATATACATACATACATACATACATACACACACACGTATACACACAACACATACATACATACATACATACATACATACATACATACATACATACGAAACTTACAAAATCTGCACAGACGAAAATAGAAAACACTTACTTCACAGATCTGTACATTGGGGAAACAAAACCACTTCACAAATGCATGGCACAACATAGGAGAACAAACCCATCAGCACTAGATTCAGCAGTCCATCTGCATTTATAAGACACAGCCCACTCTTTTGAAGACAGCAAAGTCCACATTTTGGACAGAGAGGACCACTGGTTTGAAAGAGGGGTCAAAGAGGCCATCTGTGTCAAAATTGAACAGCCCTCTCTCAACAGAGGGGGGGGGGATACAACACTATCTCCTGTCTACAACACAGTCCTTTCAACAGCTCCAAGAAGGCTCCACACCCATTTGCACCGCTGAGGACACAGAGAAAATCTCCAAGTGGCCTTAACGGATCTCCAAAAGGATGCAAATGGCCAGCTGTCTGCAAGGAATTCAAATCATCTTAACAAGAAGTTGCTTTTGCATTTCTTTACGGGACTATAAGGGACTGCTTCTCTTTAACCTAAGAAAGACATAAAACCATCTTCTCCTATCAAAGGTATTTAATATATTACATACTTAAACAAACATGTTACAAAAATACCATTTATTATTAATGATAGAGAACCTGAGCCAACAAGTTCAAAAACACTTCAAAGAATGAGAAAATATGGATCAAGAAATCACATTTTTTGTTAGACTGTTCCGTATAAAGGTAGTCTCAAACAACGACCGCAACTGAGACCAGAAAAAAAATCCATCATGATGTGACTTCACCCCCATTTTTAAATTCACTCTAAACTCTCACCACAGTTGTGAAGCCAGAGATCGCAGGATCTGTGACCTGTGACCTTCCTTGCGGGTTTCCACATGGACGTTGTTGGAAGCCAATTGTGATCATGCGACTGAAAGACACTGCAACCGTTGTACGTGAGCCAGTTGCCTAGTACCCAAATTAGTCATGTGGTTCGGGGGTGGGAAGAGATAATGTGACAGTTGTAACTTGGAGGATGGGTTGGAAGCCACTTTATTCGGCACTGCTGTAACGTTGAACTGTACAAATGGCCATTAATTTGAGGATACCTATATACGGCGTTTTCAACCTTCAGCGAAATGACTAGTAGAGAGTTATAAATTCACATAAAAGGGGTCATCACATTTCAAAATCTGATTAAAGACACACGTACATGGCTTCAATTTTTAACTCTGCTCGCTTAATGGAGATGTGTGCAATCAGTTACGGACTACAGCATGGCTATCTTCAGCTTGTCTTCGGCAGAATACAAGATGGCTGCTTACGTCAACAGTTCAAATTCCTCATAAACACTCCCCGCCCCCAACATGCAAGGACAGATAAGAGATATTTTCTGTTTCTTGTTTTGCAGGAGCCCTGACTGCAAATTCCATTAGTGTAGGATCCTGGTAAAATCAGAACCTACCTTTAGATCCCTGAGATAAAGACGATGGTACCAATGATGTGGATCACCAGCCTTAACTACATGCTACATCTATGTTACGAAACTGAAAGTGGAGATCTGGGACAGTAATCTGAATTAATCTAGCAATAGCAATAACAGTTAGACTTATATACCGCTTCATAGGGCTTTCAGCCCTCTCTAAGCGGTTTACAGAGTTAGCTTATTGCCCCCAACAATCTGGGTCCTCATTTTACCCACCTCGGAAGGATGGAAGGCTAAGTCAACCTTGAGCCGGTGAGATTTGAACCGCCAAACTGCAGATAACAGTCAGCTGAAGTGGCTGCAGTACAGCACTCTAACCACTGCGCCACCTCGGCTCTCCCCCATCCCAAAAAAAAGGGACGATGGGAAATCCGTTGTGAAATTCACGGCTCACGGTATGAACCAGCGAACCGTCTGGGTTTAGAATTTCTGTTTTAATTGGGCGTGGTAAGCTTAAAAGTTCAAAAAATTGAATTAATAATCCAGTTTGTCTACTTACAGTCTCAAATAGCTGTGGCAGCTATTTAAATCTACTTTTAAATAAAGCAAAATGCAACCCAACACTGGTTCTGATACAGAATTGTAAGAGGAGAAATATACCGTTGAGTATATACGTCAGCCATCATGCTATATTTACAACGGAGGATATACAACGGAATTCAATCATCAGGAGTTTTCCCTGATGACTGAATTCCCTCATTCAAAGCTGCATCTGAAATAAGTAACGTTCATTATTATTATTATTATTTTGCAAGTTAATAAAAATATTCCGGTTGTTCTGGTACCATAGTCCTAAATTCAGATTCTAAGAGCACCACATTCCTTGCAAGGCTAATTCTAAGCAGCCCAAACAAACATTGTTTCTTTTCTTGTTATGATCCAGGCACAGGAGGAATTTCAGATGAACGGTAAGAAATCCATTAATTCCATGTTTACGGCTTGGTGGCTTCTTCAGTCTTCAAGTCACAGAAACCTGAAAAGTTTTAACCGAGAGGCAATATATTCTTCTAAGAGTTTGTGTTTGAAGTTTAAAGGGGAAGAAGCTACTATGAAGCCATCTTGACTTAAATGGCCTACACAATCCTACTTCCACTCGAAATGGGGGAAAGAATTCAAGTACCAATTTAACCAACGGCAGGATAACCTTTTAATACAATCCAACTAGCTACAGTTCTCACATCTTCCGCTACTAAGCTACTGTGGGTAGAAAATTAAAATGATACAAGTTATTGAAACTAGGAGTTCAAGGTGATTCAAATGACAACTGGACTTCTTCATATACTTCAGCGGTGTCCAAGGGGATGAACCGAGAAATCTCTCTAAGTAAATAGTTTTGAGACATTCTTTTCTGCTTCTCTGATTCTTCAGAGAAGACATCTTGAGGTCACAGGTTGAATGATCACAGCTGGCCACAGTCGGTGATGACTATCTTCTTTGAAGTCTTTCCGCTCTTTGACCCAAAGCTTTCAATTTTTTTCACAACGTCCATTCCTTCTTTGACGTGGCCAAACACAACATGCTTTCCATCCAGCCTGCAATGCAAACAAAATAACAGACAAATGACAGACTGTCAGAATAACAGAGCTCGAATGGCTCAGACCACGAACAATTCAGATGCCGACTGAAAAATCCACTAAATGTTTCATTCAGGTCATGAACACATTCTCAGGTGCTGAATAAACACAGCCGTGGCGATTTCCCCTGCCGCAATGATTTCCCCTTCCTCACCATTTTTTTTGTGTGTGCATGCATGCACAGTCATTCTTGCTTCTGGTCACAACCAAATCAGGTACCAACCGAAGTCCTAGAACGGATTACGGTCGGCACCTGAGGTCCCACTGTAGGTTGATCCCCTCTTCCTTGGGGCAACCTCTTAGACATTGGAACACTGCTATCATGTCACCCTCTAATTCTTTTTTTCACTAGAATAAGGTAAAGGTAAAGATTCCCCTTGCACATATGTGCTAGTTGTTTCCGACTCTAGGGGGCGGTGCCCATCTATATTTCAAAGCCAAAGAGCCAGCGCTGTCTGAAGATGTCTCTTTGGTCATGTGGCCAGCATAACTAAACGCCGAAGGTGCACGGAATGCTATTACCTTCCCATCAAAGGTGGTTCCTATTTTTCTACTTGCATTTTTACGTGCTTTCGAATTGCTAGGTTGGCAAAAACTGGGACAAGTAACGGGAACTCACTCTGTTACACGGCACTAGGGATTCAAACTGCCGAACTGCTGACCTTTCTGACCGGCAAGCTCAGCGTCTTAGCTACTGAGCCACCACATCCCCTTTTCACTAGAATAGACATATCCCATTCCTGCAACCATTTTTCCTATGTTTTAGTTAAAGTTGGTGTATAAAGTACTGTTGTGAAGCTACTTCTGTGACAACATATTAAAAATGGACATTTTAGGAAGCTCCACCTAAAAGAAACCTTTCTAATGTCCCTTCTTTGGTGTTTTTTTTTAAAAACAACTATTCGCCATGATAAAAGCTGAACTAAGATGGGTTAGGAAAGTTGGCGCCATGCCAGAATTAGCCAGCCTTAATTTGAAACCACCCAGCAAACAATGATATAACATGGTTTGGAACAACATTGCAAACAAAGGGCTCTTCAAAGTAAGAAGGTAGTTACTAATTGGAAACGAAATTTAAAAAGTATAATTCTAGCAAAGACTCATTGGTAATTTACAGCACCACAGATTTACAGAGGCTATCCTTAAGGAAGTTTTAAATTCAATGTGATGCAAGCAAATTCATGTCTTTGTCAGGGATACAGGCTGGCAAATCCTCAGAAAAATATTCCTCTCTCCTATTATCTCCCAAGCAGCTTTATTCATTTTTAATCCAACATTCAAACTCCAAAAGTTGCAGTTGGGTACATTCGGAAATCCCATTAGCCAGATCTGTACTGGTGTATTGCTTTTGAAGAATGAAAATTAGTTTAATGACCATAGTTATCAATATCAACTGAATTATTCTTCGGGAGTTGGTCTTTTTCCAGTGGTGGGGTTCCAAATCTTTTCATACCAGTTCTATGAGAGTGTGCTTTGTGCACACGTTCACACTTTGTGCGTGTCAAAGACCGCCCTCGGTGTCAGCGCTGGTGAGCTGAGCTGTTGTTTAGCTCAGCTGAGGTGTGGCAATCCATTCTGCGGAAAAGAGAGAATATAGGACAGGGAACGGGGGCGGGAGGGTGGGGCCAACCAGAGGTGGTATTTGCCGGTTCTCCGAACTACTCAATATTTCCATTACCGGTTCGCTTGAACCGGTCTGAACCGGCTGAATACCACCTCTTGTCTTTTTGTAGTAGAAAGCTTGGGAGACTGATCAAAACTTCCTACTGTATCACATTCAGACCAGAAAGTTATTGGTTAACTTGTCTCAACAATACTTTCCTAGAACAGATACAGATTTTGAGTTTTAAGATTGAGTCCAGATAACCCTCAACTTACCACCACAATGCATTCCAACATTGATGTTGCTAAGCGAGACATTGGTTAAGTGAGTTTTGCCCTGTTAAAACCTTTCTTGCCACAGTGGCTAACTGAATTACTGCGGTTGTTAAATTAGTAATACGGTTTTTAAGTGAATCTGGCTTCCCCCATTGACTTTGCTTGTCAAGAAGGTCACAAAAAGGGGATCATATGACCTTGGGACACTGCATCTGTCGTAAATATGAGTCCGTTGCCAAGGGTCTGAATTTTGATCATGTGACCATGGGGATGCTGTTAATGGTCATAAGTATGAAAAACTGTCATAAGTCCCTTTTTTAGTTAAACCATTGTAACTTCAGTCACTAAATGAACTGTTGTTAAGTCGAGGACTACCTGTAGCTAAGGCTATTTTCACTTCAGAATAACTTTTTACCAACTTGGTCTGCCCCAGATGTGCCATGCTCAAACTCTCAACGTGGCTACTGTTTGCAGACAAGCGGAAAAGTTGGGAGAAAGAGTGGACCATATTTTTCTGAGTATAAGACGCTCCGGAATATAAGACACACCATAGTTTTTTGGGAGGAAAATAAGAAGAAAAAAAATTCTGCCTCTGCCTACCAGCATCCATGGGATTCAGCCGGCTAGCTTCCTGACTTGGAATGCATGTTAACAAGGTCAGCCAATGAAGAGGCATAGCAACTAAGTCAGCCAATAAGGGCTATTTGGACTCTGAAACAGTATTTGCTGTGTGAGCAACAAGGAGACTGGAAGGAGCCTGGCTTAGCTGAGAACTGAAAGTGAAACTGCTTGTGTTTTCCTTGTATTTACTGCTACTTTGGAAAACCGGCTTTTGGTATTGCATTGTATATTGTTATTATTTTGAATCCTGCTGAATCAGTTGCTTGTGTGTGCTTTCTGAATGTGATTCCTGCTGCAAACTCTGACCAACTAGGTCAGCTTCAGCACTTCAGCCTGATTCAGCACAGCTGATTGGCGGGTGGATTGGGCTGTTGGAATACCCATAATCAGCTGTTTCAGGCTGCAGGGATTGCTATAGACCATCGCTGCCTCCATGCTTCGCATTTTTGGCCTCTGATGGGTGTGGATGTGGGTGGGGCTACATTTGGTATATAAGACACACCCAAATTTTCACCCTCTTTTTTGGGGGGGGGGAGGTGCGTCTTATACTCCGAAAAATACAGTAAGTAAAAATCTTAATTTAATAATTAAGATCAGCCCTGGAAAAATTAGACAAACACTGAACTTTGGTAGGAAGGCTAACTGAGAGGCAGGATCGTCAGAAAAAAAATGCTTTTGCAACAGAAAGTTGAAATGTTGACAGAGCTCAAAGGCTGGTCAGCAGGGCAATCCCTGCTCCCAAAAGTGTACAGGATCATTGATCAGCTGAGTTGGTCTTTGACTCCAGTTGAGCAAACAAAATCATAGATAACTTGATGGCCAGTAGACTTTTGCTGAACACCAAGAGTAATTAAAAAGAAGAAGAAAAGAAATCAAAAGCCTCAGATTCCCCTCCCCGCCCCAAACCTGTAGCTCTTCTTTGTGACAACCCCTCAAATATTGGAAAACCGCTATTACATCACACCTGGTCCTTCTTTTCATTAAACTAGACACACCTAATTCCTGCAACCGCTCTTTGTATGTTTTGGCCTCCAGGCCTTTGATCATCTTAGTTGCTCTTCCCTGCAATTTTTTCCCCCAAAGTCTCAACATCTTTTTTGTAATGTGGTAACCAAAACTGGATGTGGTGTGGTGGTCTTATTAAGGTTTTATGTAGGGTCCAATCGAAAGAGATTTTATGCATGAAAAAGTCAACACTCAAATATTGGAAGACAGCTATCATGTCATGTCCTTCTTTTCATTAAACTAGACACAACCAATTCCTACAACTGTTCTTCATATATTATAGCTCCTAGGCTTCTAATCATCTCTGTTGCTCTTAACAGAATAACAGAGTTGGAAGGGATCTTGTCAGTCATCTAGTCCAACCCCCAGGTGCAAGAGACCCCACAACATTTCTGACCAATGGCAGTCCAGTCTCATCTTGAAAGCTTCCAGTGATGAAGCTCCCACAACGTCTGAAGTCAAACTGCTCCATTGTTTGAAGGCAAGCTTGTTCCATCTTCTCTGAACTTAGTGACTTCTTGTTCAGCAACCATTCAAAGTTACAACAGTGCTCAACAAGAAGACTTATGGCCGGTCCTTGAAGTTGTGGCTGTCCCCACAGTCACAGGATCATGATTGGGGCACTTGGCAACTGGCACACAGTTACAATGGTCACAGCTTTCCACAGCTACATCACTACCACTTATGATCTTCACTGCCAGTGTCCAATAAGTAAAGTCAATGAGGAAACCAGCCACCACCTGATGTTGTGTTTAATGACTGCAAACGATTCCTTAACAACCACAACGTGAACTGTCATTGTACACGGAAGATCACATTAATTTTGTTGTACAAGGTGCAGTGACAATAAAGTAAACAAAACTAAACTAAACTCTTTCCGAAATCTCAACATCTTTGTTGGCATTGGCCCAACCAAAACTGGATGCCATATTCCCGTGGAGGATTCTGGACCCCGTCACAATCGGGCCAGGGGTCCTAGTTGGGCATGCACGCATGTGCATGCCACTGCCCTGCAATACCCAGCTGCTCGGCTGTGCGCATGTGCGCAATTAGCCGGTTGCGTTATAAACAGCTATGGAATGAGGGCAGGTGGGCAGGCCAAACGAGCCACTATACCGATACGATGGCTGCTCTTCCTGGCTACTACCAGTACAGCTGTACCGGGCCGTACCACCCGGAACCCACTACTGCCGTATTCTAAGTATCAATCAATCGAATTGAGTACATGAAGAACACCCCGAGTCACGTTTTAGGCATTCCTTAATGCTTACCAATCTGTTTTGGCTGTGCAAATGAAGAACTGAGATCCGTTTGTGTTGGGGCCGGCATTGGCCATGGAGAGGATACCTGCAAGAAACAAGAGGGCGATTTAACTTCGCTAAACAAAAGCAGAGAACAGCCAATCATGGAGAGAAGTTTTCTCATGGAGCCAGAGGGGGGTTCCTACTGGTTCGGACCGGTTCAGCCGAGTAGGTAGTAACTCAGCTGGCCACGCCCCCGAACCAGTTCTAGCGCATCCCTGAGCAAACTGGCAGGAAAAGAAGCCGGAACCCACCCCTGCATGAAGCCTCTTCTTTGGTGGGTTTTATTTTTGGGGTCTTGTATTCAAGCTTAGGGAATGATGTGACATCCAAAAGGAAGGACGGGAAAACCTGCTTACCGGGTCCAACATGTTTAAGAATGAAATTTTCATCTGGAAAGCGACTGCCATATATCGATTTTCCTCCTGTGCCATTGTGATTCGTAAAGTCACCAGCCTGGGAGGTAAAAAAACAAACAAACATGTTTGTGTCAAATTACATACATGTTTTAAAGAAATGCAATCCTAGAAGACTGAAATTTTCAGCAATCGGAGGCCCTTTAAGTTTATAACAAAAGTTTTGCTAAATGAGAAGATTCACTGTACAGCTATTGTAGGTAACCAATTTAGTTAATACTGTTTACCCCACTTTTCTTTCAAATAAGAATCAGGTCTTAACCTGATATTTTAAAATATTATACAGGTTGTCTTCGACTTACAACAGTTCATTTAGTCACTGTTCAAAGTTACAACGGCACTGAAAAAAGGAATTTGTGGCTGTTTATCACACACACGACCGTTGCAGCATCCCTGTGGTCACGTGATCAAAATTCAGATGCTTAGCAAACTGGTTCATATTTATGACGGCCGCAATGTCCCAGGGTCATGCGATCCCCTTTTGTGACTTTCTGACAATGGAGAAGCCAGATTCGCTTAACAACGGTGCAACTAACTTAACAACAGCAGTGAATTGCTTAACAACTGCGATGACAAAAGTCGCAAAATGGAGCAAAACTCACTATTCTATTCTATTTCTATTCTATTTCTATTCTATTTCTATTCTATTTCTATTCTATTTCTATTCTATTTCTATTCTATTTCTATTCTATTTCTATTCTATTTCTATTCTATTTCTATTCTATTTCTATTCTATTTCTATTCTATTTCTATTCTATTTCTATTCTATTTCTATTCTATTTCTATTCTATTTCTATTCTATTTCTATTCTATTTCTATTCTATTTCTATTCTATTTCTATTCTATTTCTATTCTATTTCTATTCTATTTCTATTCTATTTCTATTCTATTTCTATTCTATTTCTTTCTATTCTATTTCTATTCTATTTCTATTCTAAGACACAAGGACAGTTTTTCCCGAATGCCATCACTCTGCTAAACAAATAATTCCCTCAACACTGTCAAACTATTCACTAAGGCTGCATTACTATTAATTTTCTCATCATTCCTATCATCGTCCCACTTATTGACTTGTATGACTGTAACTTTGTTGCTTGTATCCTTACAATTTATATTGATTGTTTCCTAGTATGATTTGATTGCTTATTTGTATCCTATGACTATCATTGTTGTACCTTATGATTCTTGACAAATGTATCTTGTCTTTTTATGTACATTGAGAACTTATGCACCAAAGACAAATTCCTTGTGTGTCCAATCATACTTGGCCAATAAATAATTCCATTCCTATTCCTATTCCATTCCATTCCATTCCATTCTGGAAATCAATTTAACACATTATGTGCAAAATTTGTATGCCTCATTCCCAAAACTTAACATGCCTGGAACCACACCTATCATTTAGCGAGGCTGACAGATCAAAGCCCTGTACCTTTAATTGTTTAAATTAGCTCTGCCACTCAGAGCTTAAATGTAAATTGTGGAATGATAGACATTGTTATTACAGCTCTTTATAATACACACTTAAGTGCAACTTACTTTTAAGTGGCAATACTTCAGATAACAATGCTATTTAGAAAACCTGACAACAGAATTCAAATATATCCAGAATGCAGGATGTATTATACATTTCCACTGGACCACTAATGATATTTCCAGGTGAAGTTATTTATGAATTATCTAAGCTCTTATCCTCATGTTACAGTATTTAGTCAATGCGATAGGGATAGGCGTAGGCATAGGAGAGAATAAAGTAGAGTAGAATAGAATATAGAATAGAATATAGAATAGAATATAGAATATAGAATAGAATATAGAATAGAATATAGAATAGAATATAGAATAGAATATAGAATAGAATATAGAATAGAATGGATATAGGCTAGAATATAGAATAGAATAGAATATAGAATCGAATTGAATGTAGAATAGAATATAGAATAGAATATAGAAAATAGAATAGAATAACAGAGTTGGAAGGGACCTTGGAGGTCTTCTAATCCAACCCCATGCTTAGGCAGGAAACCCTATAACATTTCAGACAAATGATTGTCCAATCTCTTGTTTAAAAACCTCCAGGGTTTTTAAGGTCTACAAACCTGATTACACTTGTATACAGGTAGTCCTCAATTTACAATTATTCATTTAGTGATTGTTCGGTACTTTAAAAAAGCCCTAATGAGTGAAGTGATCCTCCGTGCTTTGCCTGCTTTTTTCATTGCTGCTCCCTCCGATGATCAGCTGTGCTCTAGAACCATTTTTTCAACCCAAATGAGGCACTGGTGAGTGAAACGATCTTCCATGCTTTGCCTGCTTTTCTTATTGCTGCTCCCTCCAACTATCAGCTGTGCTTTAGAGACTGTTTTTTTATCCCCAACTAGGGGATAAAAAGTGTCCATGTGCACACTCAAAACCAGCTAACTTATGTGCTGAAGCTGACCAGACTAAAGACGCTAGCCAAATGAATACCTGGTAGGCAGATTTCCCCCCCTATTTTCCTCCCCAAAAACTAAGTCGCGTCTTATCCTCCAGTGCGTCTTATCCTCTGAAAAATATGGCAACTTTGCAAAATGGACATTTGGGATTTTATTACCTGGCACATGAACGAAGGTATCACTCGATGGAAGGTGGATCCTTTGTACCCAAAGCCCTTTTCCCCAGTGCATAAAATTCTGAAATTTTCTAAGGAGGGGGAGAGAAAAAAAAGCATTTTTTATTACTAAGGAAAGGTCAGCGATGCGATCATGCAGGTAAATACATGGCAAGGGCTGCAGAAGCCCTGAAAACAAAATATAGGCAGCCCTTGTTTAGTGATTGTTTTGTTTAGTGACCATTACAACGGGGATTTGAAAAGTTCACAGTGACCAATCCCCACATTTTACAACCTTTGCAAGTCTGGAAAAGCAAAGGGGAAGTGGAGTGAGTTCATAAAAACAGCATCCATTTCCCTTAGCAAACGCTTTCCGATTGAGGTCATTAAACAAGGACCAACTGCACAGTACTAAAATAATATTTAGAATAATAAGCTAAAGACATCCATCTATTCCCCACACTCTTGGACCCAGGGTGGATAAAAATCATTGATTTAAAAAAAAAATTAATGGCTTTTTAAAAATGTAAATCAGATATTTTAATATATTTTTATCAAATTTATTTTAACAAAACACTTTTGGTGTAAAAATCTATCTAAAACTAGTTTTCGATTTAAGATACATTAATGATTTAGGTTACTTAGCATGAAATGGAACTTAGTTTATGTAGCACGAGGTTGTATGTTGTGCAATATTTACATTTTTGGTAAACTCATTCAATGAATCCAAGCTCTGCAAGCTGAGAGAACACGCACTGCATTGATGCATTTGCACCATTTCACTATGTGAACTGACTATGAGATATACATCATAAAAAAAAGTTCAGGAATATTCCTTTATCCCATTGTTTTGCAAATCTATGTACACTACAAGCTGTATGTTTGAAGAGAAATGCATCTGTACCACCAGGCTCTAAGTGTGAAGAGGAACGGCAAGCAGTAAAAATGAAAGTGAAACCTTCTAAGCAGCTTATAAATATAATATTAAAGAGCACCTGTCATTTCAGATCCATCATGGCAGTGCCTGTTAGCGGGCATCCATTCACCTGCTGCCTGCCACGTCCTTCACCTCGTCGTGTCACTGTTGCATCACCAGCCGTCCCATTAAAGTGAATGGGACTGTCGGTGTGTCAACAGTGGGTCAGAGGAGAAGCCGCTGCGGGACAGAGATGACAGTTGATCTTTAAAAAATTACGATTTAAATCGAGTTGATTTAAATCAAGCCTTTTTACTAGTGATATCAATCGACTTGATTTAAATAAAATCCACTCTGCATGGACCTATATAGAGCCACAGAGATGGTGCTAACAGTCTTTTACACTTTTCTGTCTGCTATTCTGAGTCGCTAAGAAGTGCATATCTGAAATGTATGGGGGCATAGAACACTTTTTAGCATGCAGGAAACAACAACTATCAAGAGATGCTCAGAACTTGGTTTGTGCAAGTAAGGCCAGCCAGACCATTTACATGATCTGATGGATTGTTTTCTGGATTGAAGCTAGACCCAGAAATGCTCTCATCTGAATGGCGGGCAAGCTACAACCCAAAACAACCAGGTTAAATGTTGGCAATGTTTTTGTCTTCTCTGTAACAGCAAGGAAACCCACTGCTTCCTCTGCCACTTCCTGGTTTCTCTGCTTCCCCCCCCCCTTCTTCGTGTTTTTTTTTTTTTTTTTTTTTTTTTTTTGCTTTGGGGAGTTTTTAATATTATCACAGACAGTCTAGGGTTGAGAGCTGAGGTCACTGTGGGCTAAGACTAAGTCTTCAGAGCTAGTTTTACAACTCAGGTGGATGTACTGTCCAACATGACCATCAAGAAGCAAAAGTCCTGGAAATAGTATCATCTATTATGAATGAATGAATGAATGAATGAAGAATGAATTTGCCTGTCTGTCTATCTATCTATCATCTACGTATCTACATATGTCTCTATCATCTATCTATAATCTACATATCTCTATCTCTATTATCTATCTCTCTATCTCTATATATATATCATCTACGTATCTATCCATCCATCCATCCATCTCTCTCTATCTCTATCTATGTATCTCTATATCTCTATATCTCTATATCTCTATATCTCTATATCTCTATATCTCTATATCTCTATATCTCTATATCTCTCTATCTATCTATCTCTATCTATCTATCTATCTATCTATCTCTATATATATGTATATGTATATGTATATATCTATCTCTATTTATTTATATCTTTCTATCTCTATTTCTATCTATCTATCTATCTATCTATCTATCTATCTATCTATCTATCTATCTATCTATTTATCGCTATCCATTAATTTACTATCTATTTACTATCCTCTATCATCCATCATTTATCTCTATTTTCTATCTATCAATCTATCAATCATCCATCTATCCATCCATCCATCAATCAATCAACAATCAATCGATTATCCATCAATCTACTATCCTCTATCATCCATCATCTATTTCTGTCTATCTTCTATCTATCTATCAATCAATCATCTATCTATCTATCAATCAGTTATCTATCAATCAATTATCTATCAATCTATTATCCTCCATCTATCTATCTATCTCTGTCTATCTATCATCTATCTAATCATTTATCTGTCCATCTATCGCCCCTCATCTATCCATTCATCCAGAACTTGTCAAGATAATCAAAGTATTAAAAAGGAAGGAAAAAAAGTGGGGGAAACCCCCCAGAATTTGGATTGCCTCTCTTTGCTAATTTGCTCTCTTCCCACCCTATTAAGACATCTTTTTAATCCCCAGAGGCATAAATCATCAATTCGGTCTTTCCTTTTTTTCTGCAAAAAGTCCCTATCAGGCTTCCAGTTTTTGACGGTTGGGTAACGGATCAATAAACAATTACCTATGATTATTTAAACATCCTTATGATTTTAACTAGATTAGCAGAATCAGAGCGTCCTAACCCAAGGAGAAAAACCACAGGAAGAATATGCTACAAGTAAGCGAGACGAATTTTGTTTCTGAAGAAAGTATTAATTCATTATTTAAAAGCATTTCAATTCCCCTTCGTTTTCTTGCTGGGATGTTCTCTGAGGAAATCTTAAAAATATCATTAAGGGGTTTCTTACCTGCTGTTTTTGGCACCACATCAGCTTTTAGCTGTTAGAAGAAGAGCATAAAAACACAAATTAGCCTCATGAAATATACACCCATATTTCAGGAATAAATTACATAGAGTCATAACAGTGTAATAGGAGATTGCAGAATGAATCCAGTCCTGAGCATACTTTGAAATTAAAAGTAGAATCTAATTGTCCCTGACTTTTAAGTGAAACGTTTTTTAAACCATCAGTTTCAAGCATATGCTTTATAAGAAAGTTCTATGCCAGTTAAAAATATAGAACCTGAAATATAAAACATGGTAGTTCTGTTTTATCTGAAATATAAGGTAAAGGTTCCCCTCGCACATCTGTGCTAATCGTTCCCGACTCTAGGGGGCGGTGCTCATCTCCGTTTCAAAGCCAAAGAGCCAGCTCTGTCCAAAGACGTCTCTGTGGTCATGAGGCCGGCATGACTAAACGGGGAAAGTGCACGGAACACAATTACCTTCCCACCAAAGGTTGTTCCTATTTTTCTACTTGCATTTTTTATATGCTTTCGAACTGCTAGGTTGGCAGAAGCTGGGACAAGTAACGGGAACTCACTCTGTTACGTGGTGCTTGGGATTCAAACTGCCGAACTGCTAACTTTTCTGATTGACAAGCTCAGCGTCTTAGCCACTGAGCCACCACATTATTTTTAACTATGCCACTTAATATAGAATCTGAAATATAAAACATGGTAATTCTATTTTATCTGAAATATAAAACACAGCAATTCCATAATTATTTCAGCTGTACTTGCCACGTGGAAAGAATAGAAGAAAAATCAGTCAAATCATCATTTTATTTACCAATAATACATATAGCATCATAGTCTAACTTATTGGGGTTGTTTTTTTTTAAAGATTTGCACTAACACATAATTTCTTCCAGCTGCTCCATGTACACATGACATTTGTAGCTTTCAGGGAGTCCTTGACTTACAACCATCCGTTTAGTGACCATTCAAAGTTACAACAGCATAGGAAAAAAGTGATTTAGGATTGTCCCTCACAACTTACAACCACAGTTAACATCCCCTATGATAACTTGGTCCTTGTATGTATTTACGACAGTGGCGAGATTTGTTTAATGACTATGAAGAAAAGGTCATAAAATCAGGAGTGACTCACTTAATAACCGCCTTGGAAATTTTCAATAGAAATTCGGAGTCAATTGTGGTCATAACTGGAGAACTGCCTGTATACCTAAAGATTCATGATGTATTATCGCCGAAGCCCTAACACCAGAGGTGGGTTGCTGCCGGTCCGGCCTGGTTTGATCGAACCGGTAGTGGTATTTTGAACCGGCAGCAACAAAGGCTGGCCATGCCCCCAAACAGTTTCCTGGTCACCGCTGCTGATATGTTGTTTAGTAGCATGTGGTGTGTGTGTGTGTGTGTGTGTGTGTGTGTGTGTGTGTGTGTGTGTAGGCCTTTGGTTATTCGGGTTTTCTGCCACGTAAAATTGGAAGTATCTTGGCGACGTTTCGACGAAGTCTCATTCGTCATCTTCAGGCTGATTTACTCGGCTTCGTGCTTCCAGGAGCAAAGTGTCACCAAGACACTTCCAATTTTACGCGGGAGAAAACCCGAATAACCAAACACCTACATACAAACACCCGCGAAAACCTCAGAAAATTTGGATACATGAAAGGGATACAACTAAAAAGAAACATTAGGACAGGGACAGTAGGCATGTTGGTGTGCTTATGCACGCCCCTTACAAACCACTTAGGAGTAGGGTGACGTCGTCTTTTCTGCAATCGAGTTTGGAGTGGTTTACCTTAAGTTTGTATCTATTGTGTGCTGGTATATTGTTGTGGTTGAAGTAGTCTTTGACGTTGTAGCAGATAATTTTATGTACTATGCTTAGGTCAGACCAAAGGCGGCGAAGTTCTAGGTAGTCTAAGCCCAAAATTTCAAGCCCGGTGGCATAAGGTATTCTGTTGCGAGCAGAGGAGTGGAGGATTCTTCTCGTGAAATATCTCTCTCAATTGTATTAATGCCCAATATGCAGTGCAGGTTCCAGACAGATGAGCTGTATTCGAGAGTTGGTCTAGTAAAGGTTTTGTATGCTCTGGTTAGTAGTACAGTATTACCGGAGAAGCTACACAAGATTAGGTTAACAACTCTTAATGCCTTTTTGGCAATGTTATTACAGTGAGCTCTGGTACTTAGATCATTTCTCAATCTTGGCCATCTTTAAAAAAAGACATTTTCATTCCAAAATACACTTAATCACCTGGGATCATAACTCAACACCTTTTTCTGCCTTTGTGCAGGAAACAGAAACAGCTTCTACATTTTTTTAAATGAAGAACCTTGTAAAAATTCCTCCTTTTACACACAGCACTTAACCTCTTTCACAACCTAACCCCTTCAGGGGTGCTTAAAAATAAGTCACAAAGTGATATCTCAAATTTCAACTAAAGCCGCAGAAATGCCCCAGATCAGACAAACTAAATTACTGCTGAAGGGCCAAAGAAATTTCACAGCTCAACATTTTACAGCTTTCATTTTCCTGTTTGTCTAATAACTCTTCTTCCCAATGATTTTGAGAATCTGTCAGCTTGTTATACGGGGCCTCAGTTATTGTATTGTGGTTATTTGAACTCCGTTCTTCATTTTGTTCACAGAAAGTTTCATTTTCTTGTTTTCATGTGAAATTGCTGTCCAAAATGATGGGTGCAAGTTGGGACAGGAATATAATAAATATTCTAAACCAGTTTAACATTCTTGCTCAGCTTAATATCATGTGACATTTTCTGGATGGTTATTCACAGCCATTTGTATGTGTCACTAGGTCAGCTTATGATGACATAAGGCACAACGCACATGGCTCATGGGTGTGATACTGCAAGTATTTACATGTGAATACATTACATCATAATGATTCAGGGAAAGAACATTCCGGAAATTGCCTTACACACGAAGTGTGGCAAACGTTAAGATGCATCTCATGCCACTGAATGTGTGTGTGTGGGGGGGGGGGGGATTCCAAGAATATTTTAAAATGTCTAAGAATAATCCTGACATATCATGTGGGACTTACCGGCAGGTAACTAAATGAGATATTTAAAATCTTCCCTCTCAGATGGGGTGTCAAACTCATTTCATTGAGGGCTGGATCAGCATTGTGATTGTCTTCCGGAGACCCGGGGGGGGGGGGAAGGGGCATGGCCAGGGTGGTTGCGACTGACTGGGCTTGGCCTGGGGGTGTGGCCAGCTTTACGTCACTCATATGGGTGGTGCCTGTGGGGGCGGGGCAGGTGGAGTTGGGGAGGGAATCCAGGGGTCTCCAGTGAGTGGGACGGTGGGCAGGAGGCTCATCCCACAGGATGGCATGGGCCAGGCCAAAGCAATGCGAGCCAGCTCCTTAGTTTCCAGGATGGTCACCCAGGCCATACCGGACCATATCGCGGGCAGGATTTGGCCCCTGAGCCTTGAGTTTGACACCTGGTCTGACATCCTGACATCCTGGTCTACAGGATGAAAGGGATAAGGAATTTAGGATCCTTTTTAAAAAAAAACCAGATTTCAAAAATTTTGAACATTTCAAATGGGGTTTTCATGCTTCCTTCGAATCAGTTGAATAAGAAATGCATTTATTTCGAAGAATTAATTTTATTTTGCTGGCTACAGCCAACCCAACCTTCTTACAGGCCCGCTAATCAAACTCTCTCTGAAAGCCCAAAGAGATACAAGTCAATCAAGGTGGACACAGGAGGTAGATGTGACAAGTGACAGAGTCAGCATTGCATCACTGACAGGCACCTTCTGCTTGTTTTGCTCATGCATCCATCTCATGCACATAAAAAGGGGGCAGAGCCAGCATTGCAACCCCACAACATTGCATTTATTCCCGCAAACAAGAGAATGTAGTAAAGGGACAGATCTGGACCAGATGACAGACTACGATTAGAAAGGCAAGGGAGAAAGATAAAAATCACAATCTGTTCCTGAGGATCTCAAATATCTTTGAAGTTTGTTACCTTGGGGGTGGGTGGGTGGGTAAAAAAGATTCTTTTTTAAAAAGGCAACTGGGACTTCCTTGGTTTTCCTTGAAGACGTTTCGCTTCTCATCCAAGAAGCTTCTTCCGTTCTGATTGAATGGGGGAGATGGGTTGAGACTGAATTCTCCGCCATTCTGTCAGAACTGAAGAAGCTTCTTGGATGAGAAGCGAAACATCTTCAAGGAAAACCAACCAAGGAAATCCGGTTATTTTTTTAGAAAATGACCTTTGGGACAACCATGACCTAGATAACCGAGAATCTCCTTAAATAACCAATCCCAAAAGCAAGAAATAGACAAGAACAGTTGGAAGAGGTCAACGGAATTCTGAAAGTATCCTTCAGTATAGGGCTGAAAATTAATCTGGAAAAGAAAATATCACTAAAGAAGTGCTTTATTTGCAGATGATGTTGTTCTCTTATCAGAAGACCCAAAATATCTACAAAGAAACATACAGTACAAGAGCTGCACAAAGCAGGAGAACCATTTGGCTTAAAAAATAAATCTGAAAAAGAACCAGGTTATGTTTAATAAATTCACCAAAGAAAGAGAAAGAAAAAATATTATATCTGGACTATACATAGTAGACCAGTGCATATAGCTTGGCCAATATGGATCTCAGTGGAAGGCGATACAAAAAAGGAAATTGAACGCCATGTTAGAGAACTTAGAATAACTTTATTGTCACTTTGAATGTACTCTAATCGGCATACATTAAAGTGACATTTCGTTGTATACCAGCTCTCAAAGGGTCACCACCTCCAATATACACTACATAAACATGACAAAATAGTAAATACAAAATTATGCATGGGTAAAGGTAAAGGTTCTCCTCGCACATATGTGCTAGCCGTTCCCGACTCTAGGGGGCAGTGCTCATCTCCGTTTCAAAGCTGAAGAGCCAGCAGTGTCCGAAGACGTCTCCGTGCTCATGTGGCCGGCATGACTCAATGCCGAAGATACACGGAATGCTGTTACCTTCCCACTAAAGGTGGTTCCTATTTTTCTACTTGCATTTTTTATGTGCTTTCAAACTGCTAGGTTGGCAGAAGCTGGGACAAGTAACGGGAGCTCACTCCATTACGCGGCACTAGGGATTCAAACCGCCGAACTGCTGACCTTTCTGATCGACAAGCTCAGCATCTTAACCACTGAGCCACCGTGTCCCATATATATATAGCAGACATGTTCAGCATCACAAGACAAGATAGAAAGACCTGTACATGGATCAGAGAGCAAACGAAAGTATACTACGCCATCAAGAGAGTAAAAGAATGGAAATGGGCTGGTCACAAAGCAAGAATATTTCACAAGAAGAGTCCTCGTCTGCTCGCAACAGAATCCCTTATGCCACCAGACGTGAAATTTTGGGCTTACAACTTAGAACTGCGCCACCTTTCACCTTCTCAACTCCTCCTCTCACCTTCACCCTGCTTTTCCAGATGATTCAGAAGAAGAAGAAGAATTCCTAAGCGGAATACATAAAATTATCTGCTACAACGCGCTTTTGTGGTGGAACCGAGCATTCCAGGCGTTGACCCCTCTGTTGCTGAAGTCGTATTTTCTGCAACCGAGTTTGGAGTGGTTTACCTTAAGTTTGCATCGATTGTGTGCTCATGTGTTTTGATTGAAGCTGAAGTAGGACATTGTAGCAGATAATTTTATGTATTCCGCTTAGGAATTCTTCTTCTTCTTCTGAATCGGTTCCACCACAAAAGCGCGTAGGACAAAATCGCGCTCGACAAAAGCGCGCTATGACGTCATCACAGCGCGACGGAAAAGATCGAAAAATGTAAAAATAAAGCGAAAACCTTACCCTAAGCCCCCCAAACCTAACCCTAAACCTAACCCTAAACCTAACTCTTAACCTAACCCTAAACCTAACCCTAAACCTAACCGTTAAAGTAACGAAAAACCTAACGCTAACCCTTATCCTAACCCTAACGCTAACGCTAACGCTCTAAAGCTAACCCTAACCCTTAACCTAACCCTAACCCTAACCCTAAACCTAACCCTTACCTTTATGTGAATCGGCTTGCTTTAATTTAATTTTTATTAATTTTTATTTGAATTTTTCGATCTTTTTCGTCGCGCTGTGATGACGTCAAAGGCGCGATTTTGTCGATCGCGCTTTTGCCGTCCGCGCTTTTGACGGGTCACGGGAATGCTCTACCTGACTCTGTTGTTACATCCTCAACCCCCCAAAAACTTTCACCTTAGACTGTCTACTGTGGATCTCACCCCATTCCTAATAGGTCTGTAAGGGGCGTGCATATGCACACCAGCATGCCTACCGTCCCTATCCTAATATTCCTTTTTATTCATATCCATTTCATGTATCCAAAATCGTGTTTATACTTATATATACTATCTAATGCATGCTTGACGAAATAATAAAATAAAATAAATAAAAGAAGAACTGAGGGCAGGTGGAACCAAAGCAGTTGTAGAATG
Source organism: Thamnophis sirtalis (assembly GCF_051295495.1). Lineage (NCBI taxonomy): Eukaryota > Metazoa > Chordata > Lepidosauria > Squamata > Natricidae > Thamnophis > Thamnophis sirtalis. The sequence goes on from NW_028261395.1 coordinate 31,511,176, forward strand.
GATCCTACTGGATCAAAAGTATCCAGGAAAGAGACCTAAAACGAGATGGATGGACGACATCAGCAAGTATGGCGGGTCCCAAATGGCCAAAGGAAGCTCGGGACCATATGGGTGGGAACATCCTACAGCCCATAGACAATGGCTAAAATGATGATGATTTTTTTAAATGCGGCAAAAAACAACCTTGCTTTGTTTTGTAGCTGTTCAGGTACAGCTACAAACAGAAGCATCAGTGTGACAACTTCAGGGTGGATTTGATTTAAATCCCTATTTAAATCCCTAGCAAAAAAGCTTGATCAACTCGATTTAAGTCATAATTTTTAAAGAGCAACTGTCATCTCTGTCGCGCAGAGTGTTGCCACTCCCCCTAACTATTTACATTTCGTAGATTAACGCAGAAGGAGGTACCAGCTACGGAGTTCTAAATTTCCTCGAAACAGGATGGGGGAATTAATAAATCGGGATTAAGGATGCACCCTTAATGTCCACGGGTAATTTTGGTTTTTTACATTTATTATACATTCCATAGTGGGAGGAAGAAGAAAAAAGCCACCCAAATTCCTCCTAATTCCAGGGTGGGATGCTTTGCCTTAAAATCAAGATTGTGTTATTTTGTTGGGAAAATGTAATAAGCATCAGGACTAATTGAAAGCAACAGGACTGACTCCAACAAATGGTAGGATGGAAGATCTGAATGATGATAAACTTAAGAAGGAGGAGGAGAAGGAGACAAAGAAGGAGAAAAGGAGGAGGAGGAGGAGACAGAGAAGGAGGAGGAGGAAGAGGAAGAGGAGAAGGAGGGGGAGACAGTTCTCCTTAAGCTGGAAATAAAATAAGAGTGGTGTAAATTCTCCCCACAATTGACCAATTGACTTGCTTTTCTGGTCTGTTTTGGCCTCTGAAGTACCAGTGTGAACTTCACAATGGATGTGTGTGAGGAGCCAGCCATTTGTTGTCTGCCAACTGTAGAAACACAGAAGGCCTTCCTTGGTGCTGGTATTATGGGATGGAGAGGAGAAGAACAGGGACCAAACAGCCTGATTGCCATCAACTGGCAAAACACAGACAGAAGAGAGTAACTGACAAGAGATTAAACTGCATTAATCTTAATATTAAACTGTTCTGCCAATTACAGCTTTACTTAGGGGGAAGGGAAGCCCCAACCAGCTTCAAATTTTAAGTTGATGAAGTGAAGGGGAGCATGGATACAGTTCCATTCCTTAAACCACTAGTGCAAGATCGGAAGAGGTGGAGAGACTTGGTCCATAGAATCACCAAGAGTTGGACACAATTGAATGGATGTCGTTGTCATCATCATCATCATCATCATCATCATCATCTTTTCTACTACCTTCTTCTTCTTCATTCCATATGCCAGCATGGATGGCATTACCTAATTGGGTCATAAAACGTTCTGCAAGAAAACAAGCGAGCCCCAGAGAGAACCAAGGACCCCTTGTGCCAACCCTGAACTACAAATATTCTCCTTGTTGGTAAGCACCAACAAAAGTTCAAGGTGTTGTGGCCCACCAGTGGAGTTGGCAGCAGATTCGGACAGTGAGGAGGTCGGGGAGGAACATGGGCCAGTCCTGGAGACTGGGGAAGGCTCTGATGAGGGCTCTGTATCAGAGGCAGAGATGGGGCCAGGGCTGTATGTCAGTTATCAGCTGCCTTCCGAGTTGGACATCAGTGAGTCAGAACAGCTGGAGGCAATAGCAATAGCAATAGCAGTAGACTTATATACCGCTTCATAGGCCTTTCAGGCCTCTCTAAGCGGTTTACAGAGAGTCAGCATATTGCCCCCAACAATCTGGGTCCTCATTTTACCCACCTCAGAAGGATGGAAGGCTGAGTCAACCCTGAGCCGGTGAGATTTGAACCGGTGACCTGCTGATCTAGCAGTAGCCTGCAGTGCTGCTTTTAACCACTCCGCCACCTTGGCTCTGCACCATCCACTGGGAGGCTGTTCCCAGTGTGTGCATGCATAGAGTTGCCAGACCAAGGGAACAGCTAAGGAACAAGAGTCAACTTGGGAGTAAGGCCACAGGTGGTTGGTGAATGGCCTTTCCCATAGGGAATAAGAGAGGAACGAAAGGGGAGGGAAGTTTGCAGGAGACTATTAGTTCATTCCTGCATTCTTGCCAGGTATTGTGGTGTCTGAAAGATATCGGCCTGCCCACTCTCCAAGCCTGATAAAGGTCGGTAATTGTGAACTCTCTTGAAAGACTGTGGGAGAGGAAGTCACTGTAAATTAAATAAAAGGGATTTATCGGGACAAGGAATCTGCATTGTGCTGCTGGGGAAGCCTAGGTCAGAACACAAGTGAAACTGGGAGCCACTCAGGAGCTCCTCATCCCTTGGCACAATCGCCCCCAAGGACGGCTCTTCAAAGGAGAAATCCCAACTTATAAGTAGACCGCAATTTCAAAGCAAAACGTGAGCGCAAACCCCATCAAAGGCAACACATGTAGAAAGCAAACATCTCCAGTAAACTATGCTCAGAGGCAGCAAGAAAGCTCAGGATCTTTCTCCCTGCTGAGGTGGGAATACAGGTAGTCCTCAATGTACGACTCCAATTTAACCCAAAGGTTATGTTGCTAAGCGAGACATTCATTGAGTTTTGCCCTGTTTGACGACCTTTCTTGCCACAATTGTTAAGGGAATCACTGGAGTTGTTTAATAACCCCGGTTGTTAAGTGAATCTGGCTTCCCCATTGATTTGGCGTGTCAGGTGGTCACAAAGGGTGGATGACATCACCCGGGGACACTGCAACTGTCAAAAAGATGAGTCAGTGGCTAAGAGTCTGAATTTTGATCACGTGATCACAGGGATGCTGTAATGGTGTGGAAAAACAAGCCCAAGTCACTTTTTTCAACGTCGTTGTAACTTTGGTCACTAAATAAACTGTTGTAAGCCGAGGACTGCTGCAAATGAGGAGAGACCCTGCCAATCACATTGGGCAATCCGTAAAAGGTCAAACCAATGTCCCTCTCACTCCAAGGATGGGAGCTGGGAGAAGGTGAATCCTGATGGGCAACTCCCCAATCAGTCACTCAGAAAAGAGCCGGAAGGGACCTTGGAGGTCTTCTAGTCCAACCCCCTGCTCAAGCAGGAGACCCTATACCATTTCAGACAGGTGGCTGTCCAGTCTCTTCTCAAAAGCCTCCGGTGATGGAGCACCCACAACTTCTGGAGACAAGAAGTTCCCCTGATTGTTTTCACTGTTAGGAAATTTCTCCTTAATTATTGCTTCTCTCCTTGATTTGTTTCCATCCACTGTTTATTGTTTGGCTTTTTGGTGCTTTGGAGAATAAGTTGACCCCTTCTTCTTTGGGGCAGCCCCTCAAATACTGGAAGACTGCTATCATGTCTTCCCTAGTCACGGGTCATACCCAATTCCTGCAACCGTTCTTCATATGTTTTGGTCTCCAATCCCCTAATCATTTTATTTGCTCTTCTCTGCACTCTTTGTTTATGTTTATGTTGTTTATTTCATTTGTATGCCGCCCTTTTCCCCCGAGGGGGACTCAGGGCAGCTCACAACTCAAAACAAGGGAAGGGGGGATACAAACAATTTGACAACAACACAAAACAATACATAATTTAAAAGCGCAACAATCATACCATTCGAGATAGGGGCACGGTTCTTTAGCCCCAGGCCTGTCGGAACAGCCAGGTTTTAAGGGCTTTGCGGAAGGCCTGGAGGGTGGTGAGGGTGCGAATCTCCACGGGGAGTTCGTTCCAGAGGGTCGGAGCAGCCACAGAGAAGGCTCTCCTCCGGGTAGTCGCCAGTCGACACTGGCCGGCTGATGGAATTCGGAGGAGGCCTAGTCTGTGGGATCTAATCGGTCTGGTGGAGGTAATTGGCAGCAGGCGGTCTCTCAAGTCTCTCAAAACATCTTTGTTTTATATCATGGTGACCAAAACCCTGGTCTCAATATGTCCCTCTAGTCCTTCTTTTCTCTAGACTGGCCATACCCAATTCTTGCAACCGTTCTTCATATGGTTTTAGTCTCCAGGCCTTTAATCATCCTTGATACTCTTCTCTGCGCTTTTCTCAAAGCTTCAACCATTTGTTTTTGTGATGTGGGGACACAACCTGGATGCAGGATTCCAGATTGTGGGTCTTGCTTAAGGCTTTATAAAGCCTTAAAAGTAAGACTTAAGCCTTAAGGAAGCTTTAAGGTGCCAAAAAAGCCAACACAGTCCAGGGCTGCATTAACAAAGGGATAGAATCAAGGTCACACGAAATGTAAACATTTTATAAAGCCTTGGAAAGGCCATACTTGGAATTCTGCATCCAGTTTTGGTCGCCAGGATGTAAAAAAAAATGTGAAGACTCTAGAAAGAGTGCAGACAAGGGCAGGACAAGCAGCAATGGGTGGAAACTAATCAAGGAGAGAAGCAACTTACAGTAGTGTCCAAAATTGTGGAAACCTTTTGGGGAAAGTGTATTTTTGAGGTTTGATGGCTAATAACACCATTGGGGGGGATAGTACCTTAAAAGTATATATCAATGGAAATATAATTTAATCAAGAATGTAATGCAACAAAGTTTGTTCAGTTGTCGTTATCCTATGAAAAGTTATAACCAGCAATAAAACCCAATTAATAGAAGCAATCATTCAATCTTGGTTTCACATTATAACAGCTGCAGAACTAAAAGACTTGGTTCACTCCATGAGAAGATTTGTTAACTGACATGGTGATAATTTTTGGGTATTTCGTGCTTTTTTGTACGTGTTTCACTTTTCTTCTTTGTAACTGCTATTCTAATAGCAAATCCTTCATAAAAGTTATTGCATTACATTCTTGATTAAATTATCTTTCCATTGATACATAATTTTATGGTACTACTAAAAAATGGAGTTATTGGCCATCACATCTCAAAAACACTGTACACTTTTCCCAAAAGGTTTGCAAAATTTTGGCCACTACTGTAGAACTAAGAAGAAATTTCCTGACATAACAATTAATCAGTGGAACAACTTCCCTCCAGAAGTTGTGAATGCTCCAACACTGGAAGTTTTTAAGAAGAGATTGGATAACTATTTGTCTGAAGTGGTGTAGGGTTTCCTGCCTAAGCAGGGGGTTGGACTAGATGTATTTTATCTAAAGTATTTATCAATACTTTAAGTATTGACGGAGGGACAACGCACAGCCAGGGTTTCAAACAAGAAGAACTCTTTATTCGGTTGAAGGCGATTCAAGGGACGGGAAACTCCCGCCAAGGTATTTATATTCTAGTTTAACCAATCACAGGCCGGGGACGCGACAGCAACTGCTGACGTCAGTCCCTCGGCCAATCAACAATAACAGTGTGTCGGCAACACCCTCTGGAGCTCCCAGCCAATCAGAGAGCTCAGAGGATGTTACTGACAGTCAGAACAATTCAACAATATTTAACACCCCTTTCCCCCAGTTCTGCGCATGCCCGAAACAGAGCATGCGTAGTCCTTAAGATATGCTGGGCGGCGCCGGACCCGCCCAGATCTTCTCATTGCAGGAGAAGTCGTCGGCGGAGGAGGACCTCCTCGTGGTAGCTCCTCCCCGAAGGGAGTGTAGCTCCGAGGCACGCCCTTTCGGGAAGGCCCAGAAGGCGGGCTCAACTGCAACGGTAAGTGTAGCCGTGGGGGCGCGTCACTTGTCGTGGGGGGAATTCTCTGTGCGTCCTCGGCTTGAGTTGTTGGATTGGCGTCCCCTTGGGCGGCGCTTGGGTAAGCAGGGCCTGGTGTGGCGAAGGCCCCCGGTTGCGGACTGCCGGATTGAGGACGCTGTTGTTGAAACAGGAGGGGGCCTGGTGTGGCAAAGGCCCTTGGATGTGGTTTCTCGGATTGAGGGGTTTGTGCTTGGTGCAGGTTGAGGCCTGGAGTGGCGAAGGCTTCACATTGCAACCCCGGGGCTGCGGTGTTGTCCCTCAGGGGTTCGCGGCCACCAGCCTGCGACGGGAGACGCCTCCTCAATTGATCCAGGTGGCGTCTCCATTGGGTTCCATCTGCCAACTGGACCCTGAAAGAACATGGGCCAGTCAGGGCAACGATAGCACCCGGCACCCATTTTGGTTCCCCCGTAAACGACCGAGCCCACACTGGATCCCCTAGCTTAAAGGACCGGGGAGGGAGGACCCCCAGATTGCTCGGCTGATCCCCTGAATAGAGCGGGTGAAGCCTATCCAGGGGAGTCCGCAGGCGCCTGCCCATCAAGAGCTCCGCGGGGCTTTTGTTGGTAGTTGGGCAGGGGGTGGAATGTTGGCTTAGCAGGTAAGCCGCCACCCTCGCCTGCCAGTCGCCCCGGTCCATGCGGCTCAGTGCCTCCTTAGCTGAGCGGACCGCCCGTTCCGCCCGGCCATTGCTGGCCGGGTGGTACGGGGCTATGGGCGCATGCCGGATCCCTTGCTCGGCCAAGAACTCCTGGAAGGTGGTGGACGTGAACTGTGGCCCATTGTCCGAGACCACCACGTCCGGCAACCCGTGGGTTGCGAACATCCTTCGCAGGGCCCTGACCGTACTCTCGGCTGTGGTGGAGCCCATGAGGACTAGCTCCACCCATCGAGAGTAGGCGTCCACCACTACCAGGAAGTTTTGGCCGTGGAAGGGACCGGCGAAATCGATGTGGAGGCGAGACCATGGGCCTCTCGGAGCCTCCCACTCACGAGCAGGCCCGGCTGGGGGGTTGGGCCTGGATAATTGACAGGTCGTGCAGCGGCCCACATGGGCCGCTATTTCTGTGTCCAGCAAGGGCCACCAGACATAGCTACGGGCCAATGCCTTCATTCGTGCTATGCCCGGGTGGTCCTTGTGGAGCAGATCCAAAACCAGTGGCCGGAGTGCGGTGGGGATCAGCACCCGATCCCCCCAGATGAGACAACCCCCGTGGAGGGAGATCTCAGCCTGGCGATTTTTAAAGGGCTGGAAGCCCTCTGCCACTTTGTCTGCTGGCCATCCCCTTAGAACCCAGGAAGAGACCTGGGACAAGATCGGATCGGCCTTCGTGTGGGCTGCCACGTCCGCGGCAGAGAGTGGGAACCCGGAGGCGGCAATGGAAAGGACTGAGAGAGAGGGCACTGGGGCGGTGTCCGTCTCCGGGAGTGGGCAACGGCTGAGGGCATCTGCATGCCCTAGCTGTTTGCCTGGACGGTACAGCAACGTATACGAATACGCTGCGAGGAACTCCGTCCAGCGAGTCATGCGGGGGGATAAAATGGAGGGGGTCGGCTTGTCCCCCGCCAAAAGCCCAAGGAGTGGCTTATGGTCGGTGACAAGGGTAAAGTGCCGACCGTAGAGGTAATCGTGGAACCTCTTAATCCCGGACACTGCAGCCAGAGCCTCCTTGTCGATCTGGCTGTAATTGCGCTCCGCCGAGGAGAGTGTCCGAGAATAAAAGGCCACAGGGGCTTCTGAGCCATTAGGGAGGATATGGCTCAGGACAGCCCCTACTCCAAATGGGGAGGCGTCACACGCCAACGTCAGAGGCAACCCATCATGATATTGAATGAGGACTGCCGATGACGTCAGCGTCTCTTTGACAGCCGCGAACGCATGCGCTTCGCGGCTTCCCCAGCGCCAGGCCGCGGATCGGTCGAGCAACCGATGCAGCGGCTCGGCTAGTGACGCCTTGTGAGGAATAAAGGGGGCGTAAAAATTGAGCAGCCCTAGGAACGCCTGTAGCTCCGCCCTGGAGGTGGGAGCAGGGGCGTTCCTAATGGCGGCAATCTTAGAAGGTGTAGGGTGAATGCCTTGGGCATCTATTAAGAAGCCCAAGAATTCTACCCTAGGGACAGCAAATGAGCATTTGCTGCTCTTTAATTTTAATCCCGCGCCCCTGAAACGACAGAGGACCTTCCTTAATACTTCGATGAGTTCTGAGCGGCTTGTAGCAGCGATCAGAACGTCATCGAAATATGGCACTACCCCCGGAAGTCCATGGAGCAGGCGCTCCATGAGACTTTGGAAGATCCCCGGGGCCACGGATACGCCGAATTGCAGGCGGCGACAACGAAAAGCCCCACGATGAGTGACGATGGTCTGGGCAGCCGCCGCATCGTCATCCACCGGGAGCTGTTGATAGGCTTGCGCCATATCCAGTTTGGCAAATATGCAACCCTGCCCCAGGGAATGGAGCAGGTGTTGCACAACAGGGACTGGATAGGGGTTTGCCTGAAGGGCCAAGTTGATCGTCGACTTGTAGTCGGCGCAGATTCTCACCGAGCCATCCGGCTTGACCGGAAGAACTATGGGAGTCTCCCATGGAGCATGATCGACTGGCTCGATGACACCCTGCGCCAATAATTTGTCCAGTTCGGCGTCAACTTTGGCCCTTAAGGCAAAAGGCACCCTGCGGGCTTTCAGCCTAATAGGAGCAATCTGAGGATCTAAGCTAAGGCAAGGCACCCTGGCGTTTTGCGGTGCGGCTGTGGATTGAGCAGGTGGCTTCCGCCGTGGTTGTGCGCGGACTTGATCGATGTTGTCTGGCTCCCGGTCCTCACAAGGGATTATATCATCATAGTCAATGTCATGCACTTGTGAGGCCGGTGCCGGGTTAGTTGACAGCTGTAGCCGCTCCAAATCGGCGGTCGATTGCTCCGAGAGCTCAGCTGCTCTTGCGATCTCGACTGCTTGGAGCAGCGTAATGTCATGGTGGCGGAACATGCGGCTTCTTAAGTGTACATCCCGCACACCACACACAAACTGCTCGACTAGGTTTTCTTCTAAGTTCGAAAAATCGCACTGGGCCGCCACAGTGCGCAGGGCTTCCAAAAATTGACTGATCGTCTCCCCCGGCTTCTGTACCCGCCTTCTGAATGCGAAACTGCGGGCAATCTTGGATGGCGTTGGGGCATAGTGCCCCTTTAACTTGGCCATCAAGTTGTCCCAGCCCAATTTGTATGCGGGTCTGGGAGCAGCCATGGCTCTGGCTGAGGCAAACATTGAGGGTTCGCAGCATGATAAGAAAAAGCTGCACTTCTCCTCATCCGTTTGAGCCTGATTTTTAGTTGCGATTAGATATGTTTCAAAGCGCTCCATGAATCCTTCCCAGGATTCGCCGGCGGAGCCGAAAGGAGCGAAAGGCGGCAATGAATTCATACTGGCTCAACTGACTGTGAGGAGCGGATGGACTGAAGTCGTGACAGGAAAAATTTTCCTCAGCGTTCGGTGCTGGCGCGGACAGCGACTTACAGCAGCTAGCTGGAATAAACTCTCTGTCTTTAAACCTAGGCTTGCGTGGAATCGCCGGATCCCACCTTCGTCGCCAGTTTTAAGTATTGACGGAGGGACAACGCACAGCCAGGGTTTCAAACAAGAAGAACTCTTTATTCGGTTGAAGGCGATTCAAGGGACGGGAAACTCCCGCCAAGGTATTTATATTCTAGTTTAACCAATCACAGGCCGGGGACGCGACAGCAACTGCTGACGTCAGTCCCTCGGCCAATCAACAATAACAGTGTGTCGGCAACACCCTCTGGAGCTCCCAGCCAATCAGAGAGCTCAGAGGATGTTACTGACAGTCAGAACAATTCAACAATATTTAACAACCTCCAAGGTCCCTTCCAACCCTTGTCATTCGGTTTCCTAAAGCCCTGTCCTGTGCTGATCCGGATTCCCCCCCCACCCCCACCCCCCACCCCGTTTTTTCCGTTTTATGGCTGCCCCCGATCGCAACCCAAGGGCACCTTGGCCGCTGCAAGCCCGGCTTACCTCCAGCACGACGCGTCCCAGCGGCTGGTTGTCTGCACCCACTTCCAGGAAGACCAGCGGATTCTGCGAGCCGCTTCGGCCGCTGCCGCTGCTGCTGCAAGCCCGGCAGCCGGGGCCGGGGCTGCGGGCGCCTTCGGAGGCGGCAGCAGGGCTTCCCCGCAGCAGTTCCCGGCCGGCAGCGCCCAGGCGGCCCAGTGGCGGAGGCTGCGCCCAGAGGAGCGGCAAGCGGCTGGCCGAGCGCAACGCCAGCATCTCGGAGGCAGCAGGAAAAGAAGACGGAGGAGAAGGAGCCGAGCAGGAGACTCAGGAGGAAGCAGCCGGCCCCACACGCGGACTGACGGCAACTGACGAGGCTGGAATCTCGACGCCCTTATAAGCGCTTCCTGCCTGCAGGCCTGCTGACCTGCCTCCGCAGCGCCCCGCCGGGGAAGGAAGGGGAGGCGAAGGCGTCTGGCCTTGGGTTTTGCAAGCGGGAGTTTGAGAGGAAGGAGAAGGACGGAGGGAGGGAGGAGAGGAAGAGGAAGGCAGCGAAAAGGAAGAGAAAGGGGAGGGAAGGAGGGGGAGGGATGAAGGAAGGAAGGAAGGGGAAAGGAAGAGAAAGGGGAGGGGAAGAGGAGAAAAGGAGGAGGGAACGAAGGAAGGAGAGAAGAAGGAAGGAGAAAAGAAAGAGGAAGGGGAAAGGGAAATGGAGGAAAGAAGGAAGGGGAGAAGAAGGAAGGGGAAAGGAAGCTGAGGGAGGAAGATGAGAAGGAGGGAAGGAAGAATAGAAAGAAAATGGAAGGAAAGGAGGGGGAGAGATTAAGAAAGAAAGAAAGAAAGAAAGGGAAGGAAGGAAAAGATGGAAGAGGAGGAGAAGGGAAGGGAGAAAAAGGAGAGAAAGGAAAGAAAGACTGAAAGAAAGACAGAAAAAGGGGCATGGAGGGAGAAAGGAAGGAAAAGATTGGAGAGAAGGGGAAGGGAGGGGAGAAGAAAAAGAAAGAAAGAAAAGTGGGAGGGAGCAAAGGAGAAATATTTCCAACTCTTTTCAAAGCTCACTTTGTAAATCAATGTCCTTATTGAAAGCCATGCTGATTAGCCCTGAAGTCAGTTCACTTACACAACACGTGGTTTCTATAAAGATCATTCAGCTGCTTCCACCATGGGAAATGTAAGTGTATGTGTGTGTTAGAGAGAGAGAGAGAGAGAGAGAGAGAGAGAGAGAGAGAGAGAGAGAGAGAGAGAGAGAGAGAGAGAGAGAGAGAGAGAGAGAGAGAGAGAGAGAGAGAGAGAGAGAGAGAGAGAGAGAGAGAGAGAGAGAGAGAGAGAGAGAGAGAGAGAGAGAGAGAGAGAGAGAGAGAGAGAGAGAGAGAGAGAGAGAGAGAGAGAGAGAACACACACACACACACACACACACACACACAACCTCAAATGTTTAGGTTTTTGGCATGAAAGATTCTTGGATGTATTTATATTATTTTATTTAAGAAAATCATAGGGCCATCTGAATTGAACAAATGTATCCACACCAGAAAACAATAAGCTTAAGAACTGTAACAAACGTTAATCAACAGTTGGAACCTGTTAAATGTAAAACCCTACCTTCTTTCTAAATTATTCTGTATCTGAACCATACGTTCCTTTCATCATTGCAGAAGCCTTTTTTAAAAATCTCAACATAATGATACAAATGGGGAATATCTATTCCAAACCATTGGCATATTCTAAGGAAAAATTGGCACACAAACACACAGCATCAACCCTTCCCTAGGAAGACAATCCACAATGACACTCAGATGTGTCCGGTGAATCACATTAGTGGCTTGCTACCAGCTTTGTATATTGTCCCTGCGATGGTTGTGTGACACTATGAATTGTTTGAATAGTTCTCCTCAAATATTTGGGCGAGGTGGGGGCTTTTTCACTGTCAGGTTCACAGACCGAATTGAAGGGTCAAATTTGTATCCAAGAGGCCAGTGTGGGAGAAAGAAATGGTGGAAACTGGGGACGGAGTCAAGAGAGGGACCAACCTAGAATCTCTACATAGTCACAAATGAATTAAGTCCAACCTCCCTTGAATTCCCTTGAATCTTCTCTAACTCCAAGCAGGGTCTGAACATTAGTTGAGAAGATTCTGTCCACCTGCTATTTAGCAGTATATCAGTTTATTTAAACAGTCACATGCGGTTGGTCGTGGTCTTTCACATCAGACAGCCTGTCCCCTCAAGGTCATTAGTCTAGAGCCATGATGGCGAACCTATGGCACATGTGCCACAGGTGGCATACGGAGCCCTCTTTGTGGACACATTGAGCCGTCGGCTCAGCTCAGCTCCATGTGTGCGGGTCCTGCCGTCCAACTGGTTTTCTGGTCTCTGCCGTGCATGCGTGGGGGATGCGCACATGCAAGATATGTGTAGGCATGCATGAGGATCATGCACTCATGCATGGGGGGCGGCGGAACCGGGGTGTATGGCACCACCTCCTGTGGCCCGTTTGTGGTCCAAGGAGGCTTCAGGGAGTCCTGCTAGGCTCAAAATTGGGCATGGGGTGCAGCATGGGCCCCCACTCCCGTGCCCTGTTTTTGGTCCCAGGAGGCTTCAGGGAGGCCTGCTACGCCCAAAATGGGGTGGGTGGGTGTTGCGCCGTGTGTGTGTTGTGCACGCATTGCATTATGGGTATGGGCATGTGACGACAAAAAGGTGAGCCATCAGTGATCCAGAGGTTAGTGAGGAATGGCCTTGCCACTGTAGTGAGTGTCATCGTTGGGTACTTGAGAGACTGCCTACTGCCAATTACCTCCACTAGACCGATACGATCGCATCGATTAGGCCTCCTCCGAATTCCATCATCCAGCCAGTGCAGACTGGCAACTACCCGGAGGAGAGCCTTCTCGGTGGCTGCTCCGACCCTCTGGAACGAACTCCCCGTGGAGATTCGGACCCTCACCACCCTCCAGTCCTTCCGTGCCGCTTTAAAGATCTGGCTGTCCCGGCTGGCCTGGGGTTAAGATTCTAACCCCACCCGAATTGTGTGACTGTTGTGTTTTCTTTTTAATATGTTGTATTGTCTTCATGTTGGAAAATTGTTTGTCCTCCCCCCCCCCCCCTTTTTGAACTGTGAGCCGCCCTGAGTCCCCCCAGGGAAAAGGGCGGCATACAAATAAAGGGAAATGAAATGAAATGAAATGCTTTCGATGAGGGCTTTCACAATCCTGAGTTTAATATTATCCTTCTGTTCTGTGTTAATTAAACATAGGGAAGGAATAGGTTGTCACAGCAATTCTTCTACACTGACCAAAATTGCTCCTATCCTTATTGTTTTAAATGCCAGTCAGGAGAACATGAACTTTTCTTCCTGTTCCTTGCTTGGCATCGGGATATTAGTGTTAGGTCTGAGTTCACCATGGATTGCTAAATAAACCTGTTTGCTGGGCGAGGCTGGCACTGATCTCAGCCCGCAGAAACTAATTTGGGTATAACTTCAGGTCAGCTTTGCAAGTTGCACATCAAATGTTTGCATTCAAGGTACATGATTTTTTAAAATTATTATTATTAACCTGTCTGGCTTACCATGAACAACTGCTTTGGAAAAGTTGATGTGAGTGCTTCTGCCTATACTTGATGTGAAGAATTCCATGTTGGAAATTTGTAGGGTAATCAAGACAGTATGAACAATAGCACTTAGATGCATATATGCCTCTACCTAGGATTGAACTCGCAGCCTCCTGGTTGTGAGATTGTATTCACCTCTAAGCCACCACACCACTCCCGATAGACATGACATGGCTTGTTGTAATTATAGTTCTTACCTGGAATACATCTTTAATGACATAACATAATTCTTCTGCTATTTCAGTGTAAGTTTTCTGTTGTAATGATGATTGTTCTGCTCAATGAACCAACTGGTGGATGTCTTGATATCTAAGGGGGTTTCTGTAGCCATCAGATATCTAATCCATAAAGTTATTGTTATAAATATAATAATAGAATAGAATAGAAAAGAATAGAACGTATTTAGAATAGAATAGAACAGAATAGTATAGAATAGAATAGAATGTATTTAGAATAGAATAGAATGTATTTAGAATAGAATAGAACAGAATAGTATAGAATAGAATAGAATGTATTTAGAATAGAATGTATTTAGAATAGAATAGAACAGAATAGTATAGAATAGAATAGAATGTATTTAGAATAGAATAGAATGTATTTAGAATAGAATAGAACAGAATAGTATAGAATAGAATAGAATGTATTTAGAATAGAATGTATTTAGAATAGAATAGAACAGAATAGTATAGAATAGAATAGAATGTATTTAGAATAGAATAGAACAGAATAGTATAGAATAGAATAGAATGTATTTAGAATAGAATGTATTTAGAATAGAATAGAACAGAATAGTATAGAATAGAATATAATGTATTTAGAATAGAATAGAATGTATTTAGAATAGAATAGAACAGAATAGTATAGAATAGAATAGAATGTATTTAGAATAGAATGTATTTAGAATAGAATAGAACAGAATAGTATAGAATAGAATGCATTTAGAATAGACTAGAAGAGTTGGAAGGGATCTTGGAGGTCTTCTAATCCAACCCCCTGCTTAGGCAGCAAATCCTACACCCGTGATGGCCAACCTATGGCACGTGTGCCACAGGTGGCTCGCAGAGCCTTTTCTGTGGGCACATGAGCCTTCGCCCCAAGTCAGCTCCACCCCACATGCGCACACGCCTCCCGCCAGCCAGCTGATTTTCAGGTCTTTGCCACGCATGCGTAGAGGGTGGGGTGCATGTGGGAGATGCACATGTGTGTGGGGAGCATGGGGATTTGGGGGACCCACCCGCAACCCGTTTTTGGTCCCAGGAGGCTGCAGGAAGGCCTACTAGGCCCAAAACTGGGGGTGGGGGGGTGTCTCATTGCATTATTGCTTTTGGCATGCGACGACAAAAGGGTTGGCCATGGCTGCCCTATACCACTTCAGGCAAATGGTTATTCTAACATCATCTTGGCTATAAGCACAGCAAGCTCCTTGTTGGAATGGGCCAATGCCCGGCCTCATTTCTAAAAAGTAATTATTCTTGTCTTCGCACTCTTGATTTGCAAAAGCTTTTCGGCTGATTTCTACGTCAAACCAACTGTGCCAATTTTTTGAAGGAAAGGCGGTCTGCTTTCCAGCTGATGACGCCCCTGGGCAAGGCTGGGCAGGTGCAGAGAGTTCAAGATGTACAATGCGAATCAGATGAGCCAGTTTTAATTGCCTCTTGCAATTTGCCGGCATGATGAATGGCACGCAGACGAGTTTCTAAGACTCACGTGGCTGCCGGTTGTTGCTTTTTGCATATGCAGCCGTTGAAAGAGGTCATTATCGGCAGTGAGTCATTGTTTATAAATAGAAAAAAAAAGTGAAACAGCTTAGGGCAGGGGTATCCAAACTTGGGAACTTGGGAATTTTTTGTCATTTGTCATTTATTTGTCATTTATAGGCCGCCCTTTTCCCTGAGGGGACAGGGCGGCTTACAATTCGTGGGAAGGAGTGCAAGACAAAACATAAAATATGTGAATAAAATAAAATAAAACAGTAAAACACAACATTCATTCAACATTCGGGTGGGGCGGATTAGGATCTTATCCCCAGGCCTGACGGGATAGCCAGATCTTAAGGGCTATGCGGAAGGTCTGGACGGTGGTGAGGGTACGAATCTCCACGGGGAGATTGTTCCAAAGGGTCGGAGCTGCTACTGAGAAGGCTCTCCTCCGCGTAGTCGCCAGTCGGCACTGACTGGCGGATGGAATTCGGAGGAGGCCTAATCTGTGCGATCTGATGGGTCGAAGGGAGGTAATCGGCAGAAGGCGGTCTCTCAAGTACTCAGATCCACTACCATGGAGGGCTTTATGGATGGTAAGTAGCACCTTGAAGCGCACCCGGAGATCAACAGGTAGCCAGCGCAGCTCACGGAGGATAGGTGTTATGTGGGTGAACCGCGGTGCGCCCACAATCACTCGCGCGGCCACATTCTGGACTAGCTGAAGTCGCCGGATGCTCTTCAAGGGCAGCCCCATGTAGAGCACATTGCAGTATTCCAGCCTAGAGATCACAAGGGCTCGAGTGACTGTTGTGAGGGCCTCCCGATTCAGGTAGGGCCGCAACTGGCGCACCAGGCGAACCTGGGCAAATGCCCCCCTGGTCACAGCTGACACATGATGGTCAAAAGTCAGCTGTGGGTCCAGGAGGACTCCCAAGTTGCGAACCCTGTCGAATCATGCTGGCTGGGGAATTCTGGGAGTTGAAGTCCACAAGTCTTAAAGTTCCCAGGTTTGGACACCCCTGGCTTAGGGACGCATCTTCCTGAACGCCTTCCCACCACCACCAAAAAAATGTTCAAGGTGCCCTATTATAGTCCTCCAGTAATTCATGAACCTTACTGGATAATTATGTGGAAATGAGTTACTTAGGGATACCTTAATATTCTACTACTAATAAAGGTGTTAAGTTGGGTTATCTTAGAAAGTGTGATGTCTATGGAGATTTCCGGTTATCCAGGTCATGGTTGTCCCGAAGGGGCTTTGTCAAAAGGCAGTTGGACTTTCTTGTTTTTTCCTTGAAGATGTTTCCCTTCTCAGAACGGAGGAAGCTTCTGGGAGGAGAAGCAAAATGTCTTCAAGGAAAAAACTAGAAAGTGCAGCCGTCTTTTGACAAACCTTTGGGACAATTAGAATGTTTAATTTCTCATTAGCAAGCAATGGCTAAGATTGCCCTAGGTTCGTTTGTTCGTTCCTTCCTTCCTCCCTTCCCTCCTTTGTTCCTTCCTCCCTTTCTTCCTTTCTCCCTCCCTCCCTCCTTTTTTTCTTTCCTTTCTCTGTTTCTTTCCTTTCTTCTTCCTCCCTCCCTCCCCCTCTTCTTTTTTCTTTTTTCTTTCCTTCCTCTCTTTCTTTCCTCCCTTTCTTCTTTCTTCCTCCCTCTCTCCTTTCTTTCTTTTTTCTTTTCTTTCTCTCTGCCTTTTTTCCTTCCTTCCTTCCTTCTCTCTCTCTCCCTCTCTCTCTCTCTCTCCTCTTTTCCAGTACCTGGATCCATTAAATAAGATACTAATTTTTTTAACACTGTTTTCAGCATGCCAAACAATATACTTAAATCATGAATGAGCGCTGATTAGGGCAGTGATTTCCTAAGACTCTGAAAACAATCTAAATCAAACAAAAAAATACATATAAATGATGAGATCTAAAAAGAGCCGAAGCAGCCTGGATCACAAGTGGGCACAATCTTCCTAGAAAGATTATCCCACTTAAATCTAGTTCCCTTAACGTGATATTCCAGGATTGGTCAATATGATCTGAATGCAAGCATTGACTAACACTTGACAGCAGGACTCTTACACCTACACTTGCTAGAGAAAGAAGTAGAGCAGAGCATAACAGCTAGAAAGGAAGCAGCTGGGATGTTGAATATTGCACTATAAATGCATGATGTAAGAAAGGGTGATGTGATTGAGTAAAAATAAATGTGTCATTATAAGCTTGTTGTACAGGAAGGTGGCAGCGGGGCTGTCATAAGTTGACATAAGCTCTCGATCAGCTCTGGAACAAGTTCCACGCTAGCTTTTGTTGGCCAATGCTGCCACCCCTTAAATACAAAGTTCCATGCACACTGGAGAACAACTATGGAGAAAGGTAACTATGAGCTAAAGATAGTGTCCGGTTTCCTAAAAATTCCCTAATTGATTCATGAGTATCGAGCCAAGTTTCAATACAAAACTAGTCATTTATTAGGAGCACCATAGGCAAGGCCTTTTTTGCAGTCAGATCTAAGCTTTGTTTGATGTAAAGCTGAACTTTACCCTTGTTCCTTCCCTTCCTTCAGTCTGTGTCATAAATCACATTCCCGAATGAGGTGCACCCCTCCCAAGCCTGCTGCAGTAATCTGAGATCCTAACTTTAGCCGAGAGTATGCGTGGAATGCGGTTCCACCACAAAACCGCGAAACCCTTATCCGCGCCGACATAAGTGCGGAGGGCAAATCCGCGCCGTCCAAAGCGCTAAGGAAAAACGCGACCCTACCGCGATGACATAACCACAGAGGGCAAATCCGCGCCTTCCGAAGCACTCAGCACCCTAAACCTAACCCTAACCCTAAACCTAACCCTAACCCTAAACCTAACCCTAAACCTAACCCTAAACCTAACCCTAAAGCAAACCCCTAAACCTAATCCTAACCCTTACCTTAATTTAAATCGGCTTTCTGCTGCCGCGCTGTTTTAAAGCGCCCTTCTGTCGCCGCGCTGTTGTCGCGGCGGTGATGACGTGCGGTGATGACGTCGCAGCTTTAGCGACGTGGTTTTATCACCGCTATTATGACGAGCGCGGTTTTGTCGTGCCACGGTGGAATGCTCTCCCCCTTTTCTCACTGTGGCAACTTTAGGAGTTGACAGGTAAGGACAAGTGTGTGTGTTTGTCAACCGAAGACCAAAGATCACACAGCAAAATCAAATCAAGTCCAATCCCCTATTTGCTCACACCTAACAGACAGAATCTTGCCAGACTAAAGCTATAACCTTCTGTGCTGCCACCATTTTCAGGTGGCTTTTCAGTCTCTTCTTAAAAACCTCCAATAATAAAGCACCCACAACGTCTGAAGGCAACCTGTTCCACTGGTTTATTGCTCTCACTATTAGGAAGTTTCTCCTTAATTCCAGGTGGCTTCTTGATTGTAATGAAAGTATCTCCAAGAATTGAGGGCCAAAAGATTTGTGTTAGAGAAACTGAGCACACCAAATGATTTAAGAAGAAGAAATTCTTGTATAAGCACTCTAGTTCCTTGCCAAACTTATTGAAACTTTCAGGTTTCCTGTTGAGCATAGAACACTTTACAAAATCAAATCTGTATGATCTTTGAGGCTATTTGTGAATCTATTTGTGTAACCTGTGCAAATCATAGCCTATTTGTTAAACTGAAAGCAGCTTTGCTTACAAAGACATATTCCAGGTGGGTTTTTTTTAACCACACTCATTTAATTATTTGAAAGTTATGCTTTTGGTTTGTGTCCCATCCCTCTGCTTTGATGAGCATTCGGATCCAAAACTCTGACACACTGCATAATTGTTGGAAGAATAATAAAATTCTCCCTTCAGTCAGTAATAATTTCAAACATATGTGACCATTCTCTCTGCTGTTCTAATATATTTTTAATGTGTGAGGCTGTATCTTCTCTTTCTCTCTCTGCCTCTCTCATCCATCCATCATATCTATCTATCTATCTATCTATCTATCTATCTATCTATCTATCTATCTATCTATCTATCTATCTATCTATCTATCTATACCTCCACCTACGTATCATCCATTTCTATCTATCCATCCATCCACCCATCTATCCATAATCTATTCCAGTGTTTTTCAACCACTGTGCCGCGGCACACTAGTGTGCCGTGACATAGTGTAAGGTGTGCCGTGGGAAAAACACTTTATATATAGTCAATATAGGCACAGAGTTAAATTTTTTTAACATTTTCTAATGGTGGTGTGCCTCGTGATTTTTTTCATGAAAAAAGTGTGCCTTTGCACAAAAAAGGTTGAAAAACACTGATCTATTCATCCATCCCTATCTATCTATCTATCTATCTATCTATCTATCTATCTATCTATCTATCTATCTATCTATCTATCTATCTATCTACCTACCTACCTACCTACCTACCTACCTACCTACCTACCTACCTACCTACCAACCAACCATATCTATCTGTCTGTCTGTCTGTCTGTCCGTCCGTCCATCCATCCATCCATCCATCCATCCATCCATCCATCTATATTTATCTATCCATCCATCCATTCATCCATCCATCATCTATTTCTGTCTGTCTGTCTGTGTCTACTTCTGAACTAACAGAAATTAATTTTTAAGTTCTCATTGTCATTCTCATTGTCTATTCATTTTCGTCTCATTTTATGATAGATGTTAAACGATGAACAGCAATGAGCGATCTGTATTATGAATATCTGCTTATAACACACAACATGTGCTAATGACTTATACAGGCTAATGCTGAACCAGTTCGTCCGGTATTACATAATGTCCGTACTCACCGTTCTGAACATTGCTGAATGATTGACAGCATCATTAAAGAGATGACACAGAAGCTTAATTATTCCCCCCCCCCACTCTCTCTCTGGAATCAGCATAGCACACAAACCAATGAAAGCTCTTCAAAAGCAAATCAAAAGACCCAACAACCCAGAAGAAAAAAAAACCAGGAGTCATCTACAACATACAATGTAAAGACTGCAACAACCACTATGGAGGACAAACAGGCAGAAGCCTGGAAGAAGACATCCACCAACACCAACTGGCAGTCAGGAGGCACGATGAAAATTCTTTAATTTCACAGCACGTAGACCGATTTAACCATAGTTTCAACTGGGAAAATGTGACCATCCTAGACTGGGTCAAGTCTAAAAATGCCAGGGAATTTCTAGAAGCTTGGCACTCTGACAAATCAGACATCAATAGCACAGAGACATAAACCCAGAACACAGCCGCGCGAGCGATTGTGGGTGCACCTCGGTACACCCATGTTACACCTATCCTCCGCAAGCTGCACTGGTTACCGATCAGTCTCCGGATACGCTTCAAGGTGCTAGTCGTAACTTATAAAGCCCTTCATGGTATTGGATCTGGGTACTTGAGAGACCGCCTGCTGCCAATTACCTCCCACAGACCCATTAGATCTCACAGGGTTGGCCTCCTCCGGGTGCCATCTACCAGCCAATGCCACCTGGCTATTACCCGGGGGAGGGCCTTCTCTGTGACAGCTCCAGCCCTCTGGAATGAACTCCCCACAGGGATTCGGACCCTCACCTCTCTCCAGGCCTTCCGAAAAGCCATCAAAACCTGGCTTTGGCGGCAGGCCTGGGGGTGATGAGTTCCCTCCCCTCTCGACATGTATGGTTGTGCGACTGTTGTCTACTTTTATTATTTGTATTTTGTCTTTTTATGTTCCCCCTTTTTTCCCCCCTTGAATTGTTTGCCGCCCTGAGTCCTCCCGGAGAAGGGCGGCATACAAATAATAAAATACAAATACAAATAAACAACATCTATAGACTATGCAAAACCAACCAACCAGCTCTAAAAGAGAACAAAAGGACTCCAGCACCTCTCCACCAGTAATCAGCACCCAGATCAGCATAGATGAACTCCAAGGTTAACCTCAGACCAACTATCAAGTAAACATGATAAAGAAACAGCCAAAGAAACCAGCAACAAACAGCCCAAACCAAAGAATCTCTAAGATCATCCCCACCAGGGGTGGGTTCTGGTCGGCGTTACTACTGGTTTGCTCGTGTGCACACTTTGCGTGCGTGCGCTGCATGCACATTGTGCATGCATGCACAGTTCAACAGAAATTGCTCTGCGTATGCGCAGAACTAAAAAAATCACATGGTGATGGTGGCAACCGGGGAACTGGTTTAGAGGCGTGTCCACCCTGGGTCACTGCCAGTTCTACAACCCAGGTCAGCATACCACTACCGGTTCTGCCAAACCTGGTTGACCCGGTAGGTACCCACCTCTGATCCCCATCAACAAGATGGATCGATAAGACACCAGAATATAAACTGACAGCAAACTCACTCCTTTCTAGCCCTGATGATGTTGCCTAGTTGGGTAATGAAACATCTGCAAAAAAAACAAGCAAGCTCAGAGTATCTTATTTCTATCTATCTTCATTTCTGAGCCTACAGAATAGATCCCTGACACTCAAATAGCTGGGTCTGGGTCCTAATTTCACCCACCTCGGAAGGATGGAAGGCTGAGTCAACCTTGAGCCGGTGAGATTAGAACCGCTGAACTGCAGATAACAGTCAGCTGAAGTGGCCTGCAGTACTGCACCCTAACCACTGCGCCACCTCTGCTTGATAGAACATCTTATGAGGCAAAAGAAGAAAAGTTAAACAAGACCTACAAATTTGGAAAATTGAGTGGAAGCAAATTGGCAGATCCTGAGGACTATAAACATTATGCATTTTGAGGAACAGTTCCGGGATTGAGTACATTTTTCTAATATTGGCGTTTTGTTGTGATGGACAATTGGGACATTGGGATCTTGGTAAATTATTGAGTAATCCTTAGCCCATTAAAGGAAAGAAAAATGTCCCAATGTATTCAGGAAGCTATGATAAAGAACAATAGGGAGGTGAAAGAACTGATACATGACCCAGATATGAGAAACTGTCCGCAAATGATAATGAAAAATGTACAAGAATTTCAAGAAATAGAGGAGAAAGTAGAAAGAGTAGAGGAAGAAATAGAGGAGACGAATCAACAAAGGATACAAACAGATAAAGATGAGGAAGAGATAGTAAAAATTCCTGAAACAGAGCAGGCAGACCACACTTTAAGAACTCAAAATATACAGGAGGACAAAGAGAAAGGACTCCCAGGAGTGATGACAGAGTCATTGATGGGGATGCTAGAGATTTGACAACAAGAGGTAGATGTAAAGGCAGATGAAATATTTACATTAAATAAGAGTGATGTAAGGAGATGCAAAATCCCAAGGGAGGAGAATGGGACATTGGTCAAAAAAATTTTTTATAAGAGATGAAATACTGAAAGGGCAGAAGATGATGGATAGATTAGGGGTGGTATTCAGCCAGTTCTGACAGGTTCTGGAGAACGAGTAGCGGAAATTCTGAGAGTGGGGTGGGAATGGGGATTTTGCAGTATCTTCCCCTGCCACGCCCACAAAGCCCCGCCCACAGAACCTGTAGTAAAATTTTTGAATCCCACCACTGGGAAGTATCTATCCCAGTGGTGGGATTCAATTTTTTTTTACTACCGATTCTTAATATAAGTTTCGTTTGATTAAGAGTTAGAAAATAGAGGTAGAAATTAGAAATGGGGCAAATATTACTAGGTATATTGCTATATAATATATTATAATTAACATGCAGATACAAAAGTTAGAAGTTGAAAGACTATAATCAGATATACCTGAATAGTACTACCATATTATCGTCATGAGCATTGAGCATAAAGTAAATTGATGATGATGATGATGATGATATACTTTATTTATTAAACATGAAACTCAGTCAACTGAACATTCAAAAGTGTATCACATTGACTGGTGCTAATGGTTGATATGGGTTGTTGCCAGCATCCTAGGTATCAACCAAGTACCTTCTTAAAATATACGATGTTCTGAGTAGCACAGTTTTTGCAGTTTCATTGGTGTTTTTTTAGAAAGCTGCAATTTGTTGATGTCTCTCTCTTATAAAATTCTTGGACCTGGTACCAAGTGCCCTGTTGACAATGTGTATCGCTGTCACATGTTTAATTCATAACCGCGTAGTTTCGATGGCCAAGTCGCAATATTTCATGATTTTTTCCAGTTCTTTTTCTTCGACTCTGGCATCTCCTGGTACCGCGATGTCAATAGATTGTACGTTTCGGCCTTCTACAACCATGATATCTGGTGTGTTGTGTTCCAAATGATGATCCGTCTGTATTTGAAAGTCCCACAAGATCTTCACCTTATCATTTTCAGTAACTTTTTCCACTTTGTGCTCCCATGACTTTTTGGATACAGGTAAGTTGTATTTTTTACATAATGACAAGTGGATTAATTTAGCAACTTGGTCATGTCTAGCTTTGTAATCAGTTTGTGCAATTTTGCTGCATTCACATATTAAATGTGAAACAAAGTTTCAACTTTGTTCAGTTTGAATTGTCAGTGGATTTTTGTATCTTCGCTTTCATGGCATTAGTTTGTAGTGCTTGTTCTTGAGCAGCCAGTATTAAACCTTCCGTTTCTTTCTTGATGGTTCTCATCTTAAGCCATGTCCATGTTGAGTTGTCATCAGATTTTCCTTCAATGTTTTTCAAGTGCTGTCCATGCAAAGCTTTGGTTTTCCATCTATTTAATCCATCATCCAGCTGTTTTTCCTTATATTCTGCCTTTGTTTCTGTTGTTTTTATACTGTTCTCCGTTTTCACAGCCTGTAGCAATTTTTTTGTACTTTGGTACACATGATCATTCAAACTTCGTTTTTCTCCTTCTACAGTTTGATGGATTTGCAATAGCCCCCTATTATTATTATTATTATTATTATTATTATTATTATTATTATTATTATTATTTCAACTATTATCATTAATATCAGAATTATTTTTATTATTATTTTGTAAACCTAAAATGACTCAGACAATACAATGTTCATTAAGCACCTATGTATGTTTAAGGAAAAAATGGATAAATAAAATTTTAAAAAAGGAAGTAAATAATCTGGGTGAATGTTTAACCTTTATAATTATTTGTAAATTAACTTTTATAAACTCTAGGTTAATGTTTAACCTTTACAAGAGGAAAGAAACTACAAGCCGCACAGGCATAAGCTTACTCACACATAAAGGCAAATATACATGTCACGGGAGAATCTGTCTTGGTTACCTGGACCTTCTAAGCTTTTGCGTTCATGCCAGAGCCCATCCTCAGGGAACTTCTCCCTCACCAGAATGTGTGAACCATCTTACTGTTGATGATGAAGATTTGAAGGTAATCATCATGTGGTGTCATCCCCTCCCAACCGCAAGGTTTCAAAATTGGGATTAGCACCATAAAGAGGTAGAAAGGATGAAGACTCTGAAATGTAAAACCACATCACAAAAAAGAAGGATATTTCTATGACACCTGAGATCGCCGTAGCTCCAGCCGTGGTCTTCTCAATGGTCTCTAAGCTGTAAAAACGAAAATTTTGGAAAGCACAATAAGAAGACAGAGCATTTCTTGGCATTTTGAACTCACAGTTCTTTCCTAAAAATACCTTGGACTTCAACAAAAAGTATGACTTGGAAAAAGATCCAAGATAATATTTGCACTTTTTAATCTTTATTGACTATCATCATTTCTATTAACAAAATTCACTATGCTTTTATAGATTCTTTAACCTTAAAAGCGGGTGGTGGAAGATGCTGTAGAATGTATTGATTTTAGAAATATCATTGCTGGGAAATTTGTAAGAAAATGAAATTCCCTCCCCCCTTTATCCAAACCCACAGGAGGACTTTTGGAATGAATCAGTGCTTGAAATTGTTCCTTGTCTCACAACTATTAAGTGTAACAGACTGGGAAAAGACAGAACTTAAAAAAAGCAATGTATCTGCAGGAACTTTAGACTTCCGACTGCAGTTCCAAAACAGTTCATTTATAAAAAAGAGGGATTTACTTTTTTTGCTCGCTTATAAGGCAGAAACAATTTCAGTGTAGAAAGTTGTGCGGCCTTATCATTGTTTCAATGTAACGCAATCTGTTTATTTCTTGCCCAAGCTAAAATCCAACAGAGCCATGCATTTTGTGCAGGGAGAAGGCTGAAAAGAACAATTCATCATTTTAGAGGATGTGACTTGGCCAGCGGTGGGCTGTTACGGGTTTGTCCGGCTTCAGGAGAACCCGTAGCTAACGTTATGGCTGGTTCAGAGAACCTCCAAATCCCAGCCCTGGCTGGCCATGCCCACCCTGCCCCTCCCCACCCAGGAGTCTCCACGCGACCCATTTTGGATACGAGGTAAGTGCAGGGCCAGCGCGAAGGCTCAGGGAGGGGGAAAAAACAGATGCTTGGTGACCGACTCATATTTAGGACAGTTGCAGTATCCTGAGGTCACGGGATCCTTTTCTGCGACCTTCTGACGAGCAAAGTCACTGGGGAACAAAGTCAACTGCAGTGATCTACTTAACCTGTACACTGACCTGTATACTGCATGAGTCAAAAAGAGGGTTGTAAAAATATCTACAGACCCCTCACATCCTGGACATAAATTGTTTCAACTCCAACAATCAAAATGACGCTATAGGGCACTGTACACCAGAACAACTAGACACAGGGCAGTTTTTTCCCCAAATGCCATCATTCTGCTAAACAACTAATTCCCACAACACTGTCAAATTATTTATTAAGACTGTAATATTATTATTATTATTCTCTTCCTTACTAGTATCTATCTCTTCCCACTTATGATTATAACCATGTTGCTTGTATCTTTCAATTAATATTGTTTTTGTTTCCTAGTATGATTTGATAGCTTATTAGTAACCTTAACTATTACTGTGTTTTATCTTTTATTCTTGATGAATGTATTTTATTCTCCTTATGTACACTGAGAGCATATGCACCAGTGGTGGGTTTCAAGTTTTTTTTGGAACCTATTCTGTAGGTGTGGCCTGTTTTGTGGGAGTGGCTTGGCAGTCATGTGACTGGGTGGGGGTGGCCAACTTGATGTCACTCACCAGATGATGTCATGGGTTGGGTAAAATGTGGTGAAGCTCACTTAACAACGCCCTTGCTTAGCAACCAAAATTTTGGGCTCAACGTCATAAGTCAAGGACTATCTCTGCCTTCCTCTGCATGGCAGTCTTGTCCTAGTAAACTATTTCTCCTTTCTGGCAATTTTCCTCTCTGGTAGAGGCACCAAAATAACCCATACAATGTAAGGTTTCCTGCTGCAGCAGGGGGATGGACTACATGACCTCCTAGTAGCCTTCTAGCCCTAAATTGCTGTGCTGTTTTTCTTTCTTTCTGCTAACAAAGAAACCTGCCTGAGGCTCATTCCACATGCCTGCCAGATAGAGATAATGAGATAATGATCCTAGAGAAAGTTTGGCTCCATTCACAAGCCTTTTAGAAACACAATGCTCATATTGCACAAACCCCAAAACTTCAAAAACATAAAACCATATAACATATAACCATATAACCAATTTGTTCTTTCCTGCACCTTTTCAATCTAAAATTATTGACTTGTGGACTTCAACTCCCAGAATTCCACAGCCAGGCATGCTCAGTTCCAAATTTAAAGCGACAGCATTTGCTTTTCTCATTTGTGAAAGAAGTTTCCTTCTTTCTTTTTTTCTTTTCCCTTCCCCTCCTTCCTCCCTCTCTCCCTCCCTCCCTCCCCCAAACACACACACACACACACACACACACACACACACACACACACACACAAGTTGGATTGGATGATCTCTCCTACCCCCTTCCCTCTCTCACTCACTCACTCTCTCTCTCTCAAACACACACACACAGAAACACAAGTTGGATTGGATATCTTTTCCAATGGCTTGAAAGCAGCTCCTCTGTCATCCCGCCATCCCCCTCTGCCTTCCCCAAACACCTCTCCCATTGCAAATGCAGCCTGCTGTCTGGGTGGGAAATGCCTGGAACGCAATAAAGCTCACCCATTCACCTCCTGCTGGCAGGCTGGGTTGAGAGGAGAGGCAGAGAAGCAGGAGGGGAGCCGATCTGAGCCTTCCAAAAGAGAGAGGCTAGGGGAAAGTGTGTGTGCTACAGCATGGCTCTTTGCCTGGCTTCCTGCCTCCTCCTGTGGTCTCCTCAGTGCTCGCTTGTGCTCTCCCTCCTCAAGTGTAGTTTGATTACAGGCGGAGTCACGTTGCCTTTTCAAACTTGTAGTCAGTGAAGCTGGGTTGGATTTTTATATAGTTTTATCCAGCTGTGTGTCTGTGTGTGAGAGAGAGAAATGGATGAGGGCCTGGGGAGGAAGTCACTACACTTGGGGAGGGAGAACATGAGCGAACACTGAGGAGACCACAGGAGGAGGCAGGAAGCCAGGCAAAGAGCCATGCTGTAGCACACACACTTTCCCCCAGCCCTGGAAGGATCCCCTATGTAAAAATCCAGCCAAGCTTCACTGATTACAGGTTTGAAAAGGCTAAGTGGCTCTGCCTGCAATCAAACTACACTTGGAGAGGGAGAGCACAAGCGAGCCAGGATCCTTCCCTCCAGCGTTTGCCCAGAGGCAAAGCACCAGGAGGATGAAGTTTGAATTCCTCCCCCTCCCTCTGACCCACATGTGCCTTTTCCAGCTGCTTCAGAGAAGACTTCAACTCTGCTCTTGCCTCGGGTTCTCTGAAGGAGCCCCGCCTTCACTTCCTTCTCTTTGAGAAGTGCCTTGCAAATGGGCTGCAGGGCAGGGGAGCGTACCGGTATGGGGGCGTGGCCACGCCTCCGTGGAATGGGTACACAAAAGTACGGCAAATTTTTGGAATGCCCGAAGATGCGCGAACTGGCAGGAACCCACCTCTAATATATGCACCAAAGACAAATTAATTGTGTGTCCAATCACACTTGGCCAATAAAGACTTCTATTCTATTCTATTCCTATTCTATTCTACTCTGTTCTATTCTATGTTCTATATTCTATTCTATTTTCTATCCTATCCTAATTCCATTCTATTCTAACAACGGTGGCAGGAACGGTTGTAAAATGAGGCAAAACTCACTTAACAACAGTCTCTCTTAGCCAACCAGATTTTGGGCTCAATTTTTTTATATTTTTTTTTAGCAATAGCAGTTAGACTTATATACCGCTTCATAGGGCTTTCAGCCCTCTCTAAGCGGTTTACAGAGTCAGCATATCGCCCCCACAGTCTGGGTCCTCATTTCACCCACCTCGGAAGGATGGAAGGCTGAGTCAACCCTGAGCCGGTGAGATTAGAACCGCTGAACTGCAGATAACAGTCAGCTGAAGTGGCCTGCAGTACTGCATCCTAACCACTGCGCCACCTCGGCTCTTATATTAATTTTGGTTCTAAGTCAAGGACTAGTAGTGTCATACAATTATTATTTTTCTTGATATAACATCAGAAACAGAAGCTCGAGGTGTACAAAACAGCTGCCCAATGATCAGTCCATGATTTTTTTTCCAAATTTATTTAGGAAAAGAAAAGTAACATGAGCAAAAATGAGCGTAGTTTCAGTGTTACAAGAAAGTATATATAAACGTCTAGCAAATAATCAATCTGATTTTTAAATACAAAATAACGACATGAACACCTAATATACAGGTTTCATTCGAATACATATTTATTAGATAAATATTAGGTTTGTCACATCATCTAACTACATACAATTTTTGCAAGACTAAAAATCACAATTCTTTTTTTGTTTCTGACCAGTTTTAAAGTATGAAATGACTGGAGTTGTACTGTACATACAATGTACAAACAAAGACAAAATGGCCATTTTTGCATGTTAATTCAGATTGTACTTTTTTTTTTTTAAATTCTCGTTCGGATCACAATATCAAAAAATTGTACAAAGTATGAATTTGGTTACAATCTTTTATTATTATCATTATTATTATTATTATTTAATCCCCTTATTTTCTTCATTTTTTTTTTCTTTTCGTAGCACCCTAAAAATACACAGGTGATAAAGACTAATACACTGAAGCTAATTATTACATGAAGGTAAAACAAAACAAAACAAAAGCAATCTTTCCCCCCACAAAAGATTCAGAGTATATTACAAGAAATGAAACAAAGGTGGAGACTTCACAAACGCTAACAAACAGGATTCATTTCCCACATAAGATGATTCTTCAAGCTTTATTTATTTTTTTTCCTGTAAAATAAAAACAATACACAATCCAAGGAAAATGAATGCATTTCTGTTAACATGTCTCTATTTTCCATTTACATATGTACAGATGTCCCTTGGAGTCTCTCTACTGCAAACGTGTCTGTGTGTGTGTGTGTGTGTGTGTGTGTGTGTTCGCGCATGTATGTGTTATCCTCCTATAATAACAATAACAACGATAATAACAATGCCTTGGCAGTAGAACTATAAATCTTTGTGTATGCTTTTCCATTTAAATTGGGAAAATTTAAAAAAGTGGAAAACTCAAACAAAATGCCCCTAAAACAACAAATTGTGTCTGTGGATAAATAAACCCAAAACACTATCTAAATTTGCTTTTCAATACACACAGACAAAAAAAAACCTCATTAAGGCCATAACTTATATTTCTTCAGAATAAGTTGCAGTGAATGAAACAGGACTGACTTTTTAAGGATTTGACTGCACGCTGCTTAGCAGATATTCTCTGTATTTTAACAGTGATGGCAGTGTAGTTTACTTATTTTTCCTCCCCAATACAATCTGCTGATGAATCTTTTGTGTTTGTTTGTGTGTTTGTGCATTTGTGTGTGTGTATGTGAGTGCAGGGTTTTCTAGGCTGATTTTTGGAAAGCGCGTTCTTTTGATCAAATCCATACCCTATTCCTCAATTTAGCCGCAGAGATGCCGTGTTCAATAAATACGCTTCTTCTTTTTTTGCAGGCCAAAGCCACATACCTCATCTACCTCTACCTACCACGCAGATTTAATTTCTGTTATTTGAGGAAAGAAACCTTCAAATAATGGGGAAGCTTCATACCCACAATAGCCTCAATCGTAGATGTCTTCCCTCCTATCCAGCTTTCAAAAAAAAAAAAGTGACTTTTTAGCGGCTTTTATCTAGATCCCCGTGAGCCAACTCTTTCTTCAACACACCTGTTCTAAAATAATTTGGTTTCCAATTACGCGGAAAAGCAAGAGGGGTGGGGAGGGAAGTCCTTGTTGGAACAGATATGTGCTTAATAATAAAGGGGCCATGTTAAGAATTGCGCAACACAATCTATGGCTTAAGATTGGCCTCCCAAAAATTGCATCCATTAAGCTGAAGACACTCAGCGTCTTCTGACTGACATGAAAAAAGCACACACACACCCAAGCTTGTTGTGGGCAACCAGACGTAGCTGTGTGAACTTGATCACAAATAAATTTGAGGAAATATATTAAAAAAAAGGAAAGACCTCCCATACTTCTATCTTCTTCTGTTCTGATGGCTTGCCATCTACAGCTCCAAGCACTGCCCCCTTTCTTCTCTCCTAGGTGTGGATAAACGATGATTCTCAGATGCATTTAAACAAGGATCTTTAAAATAATAATAATAATATATTTGTCTATAAAGCGGGTGACAGTCATAATCCTTGCTGTTTGATGTATGTGTGTATGGCCCGTTAGCAAACGGGGCTTATGGATGATATGGATTTGCAAACTGATCTGGGCTAATATATATATATATATATATATATATATATATATATATATATATATATATATATATATATATATATATATATATAAATTAAATGCTACCTTAGTTCAAGAACCTTTAGCTGGGGACAAAGGGAAGAAAGAAAGAAAAAAAGAAAGGGAAAAAAAAGAAAAAAGAAAGAAAAGGCCATTCCCTTCCCCACTCCCAGGCTATGTATTTTAAAAACAGACGTAAAAAAAGTGTTGGCTATTATAATGAATGACAAGGCTAAAATATTCACAAAAGATATTTACAATATCGATTCTTAAAATAATTGATTTTGCATAATGAACAGCACTTTTTTTCTTTTTTAAAGAGAGAGAGAGAGAGAGAGAGAGAGAGAGAGAACTGGAGCAAAAGTAAAATGCAAGAACAGGTCTATGTAAAATATTTTTTTAAAAAGTCAAAATAACGGTTGGAGAAGTATAAAGGAACTGAAACTGCCATTTCCTGTTTCCTGTTTCCAGAAAGATGCTGCGGGTTAGCGGTGGAACAAATGCTCCAAGAATTTTACAAGCATGATTTCAACGAAGAGAACAAATGCACAATGGATGCAGAGTTTTTCTTTCAACATGCCATTAATTGAGCAGAAGATGACAGAAGATGGAAACCAACCAGCCACAGAATCGCTGGCCTAAATATGGACAGGAAAGGGAGCAATAGTGATTTTTTTAAAATGGAAGGGAGGGAGGAGTTAGAGAGAGAAGAGGAAGGAAGGAAAAGGAGATTTATTTATTTAGCCTATGACAAGGAGAGCGAGGAGGGGATGTAGGAGATTGAGGAAGGAAGGAAGGAAGGAAGGAAGGAAGGAAGGAAGGAAGGAAGGAAGGAAGGAAGGAAAGCAATATCTACACACAGAAATCAGCTGTTTAAATGTTGGCCTGTGACAGAGCAGAGTTGGCACACATGCACTTTTTTAAACACGTAGTTTACTGTACATGCTTTATAAAAAGAGGACGACAGCATAACAGTGGGCTCAGAAGTGACTGGAAGTGCATGCAAGAAGGAAGCAACTGAGGGAGAACCACAAACGCCAGTGAAGCATTCGGCATGGGAATTGGCAGGAAAATTGCACCAGAATGACTTCATTTCTTCCCCATGCCCAATTACCTTGGAAATCCACTTTTTGTTAAAAAATGAAGAAAGAAAGGAAGGAAGGAAGGAAGGAAGGAAGGAAGGAAGGAAGGAAAGGAAAGAAGGAAGGAAAGAAAGAAAGAAAGAAAGAAAGAAAGAAAGAAAGAAAGAAAGAAAGAAAGAAAGAAAGAAAGAAAGAAAGAAAGAGGAAGTGGTGCTTTCAGGTGAAATGATAAAACACAAGGTCAAAAGGATGAATCGCAACACAGCCTGGAAAACCCAAGACAAGCATTTAGGGTTATTTGGTGTTTCTCTTCATATAAACGCCTGTTTCAATTTTTCACAAATTTGGCTTGGATGAAGCGGACAGTCAAAACAATCAAGATTTTAGCTGTGATGTGATGGAAACCTACCACTTTTTTAAAAACTTACCACGCCTCCACCCTGTAGGGTCAAGGACCATGATGACGAACCTATGGCACGTGTGCCAGAGGTGACACGCAGAACACTCTGTGGGCATGCGTGCCATCGCCAGCTGCTCTTCTGGTTTCTACTGTGCGCCAGCCAGCTGATCTTCCTGCGTGCCGAAGCTCAGGAAACCCGAAGACCAGCTGGCCGATGCACACATGCATGCAGTCTTTGGATTTCTGGCGCACACATGCATAATGGCCAGCTGGTCTTCAGGTTTTCGGTGCTCCGGCGCACGCGTGCACATGAGTGCGTTCAGGTTTGAGCACTCGGTGCCGAAAAGGTTTGCCATCACTGGTCTTAGGACAACTCAGCATGGCCAACTCACTGCGGGACAATTCATCGTTACACGAATATCAAAGAAATGGTGAAATAGAATAGTTAAAGAAAAGATAACATGAAATGCAAATGACCAAAAGTTAAAATCTTTTTTTAAATGATTTGAAATCCTTACATTGAATGATTGAATTGCCTCGTAACGACTTGTCCTGTGGCGGGTTGGCTGTGTGGTGAGTTGTCCCATTCAGTGCCCTGCAGATTAAAAAGGGGTGGAGTTTTGATCACCTGTTTATGGTGGCCATAATGGATTTTGAACTTTTTCCCTCACCTTGCTGGGAGGGGAGGGGGTTCTTTCCCGTCCCTTCCCCTTTCCTGTTTTCTGTAGGAACGGAGCAATTTTTTTGACTGCCTAAGTAAAGAAAAGAGAGACGTTCTCACGGCTAATATGTTGCAGGGATTTCTGATTTCCTATGCAAAAAAAAAAGGTTCGCGCCTTTCTCCAATTTTTCTTTCCTTTTCCTTTTTTCCCCTCCTCAGAGACTGGCCGTTCTGTGACCCAAAAGACAATCAACGGAGTGAAAGCATTTGTCGGGGAAAAAAAAAACACGAGACGTCGGACCACAACACGTTGTGTAAAGGGAAAGAGCTGTTCTGCCCACAAGAGTGATTAAATCAAATCAAAGATGCTACAATTGACTAGGAAAAAAAAACACCCCATGCTTGCTACAACCTGGAGATTTCACAGGACCATGTGGGTGGATGGGTAGGTGGGGAAGCCCCACTGTCTGATGTCTCCCTCTGACACATGTTGTATATGTTACCCTACTTGTGACATGACTGATTTCTTTGTGCTTTTTGGTATTTTTGAGTTCCGAGTCTGAACTGTGCCGCCAACGGTTGTCCTTATTTTGTCCGACAGGTAGACCGGAATCTGCATAACTTGGAGAGGACCGAGCGGAAAGACAGGAGGAAGGAAACGCATGGAAGAACATCGGTTGGAAAGACACTCTGAAACTGGTCAAGGATGGACCTGGGGCCCTTTTTCTTTCTTTCCTTGCTGAGAGTGGCTGGGATGTTCCTTGCTAGATATCCCAAAAAGTCATCCACTCTTTCGGTCTGTAGAACCAGAGAGTGAGGGTTTATTTTTCCCATAGCTGTACAAACGGTCTGGGATGTGGACAGGCAGTCTAAGAGGTCAACCCCAGATTGTCCTCTTGCTTCTCTTCACCGCCGCGGTCCAAACTTGGGACTCGAGCAGGTCCGAGGTGAAGACAGGAAGGAGTGTGTGCTGCTGTACGCTCGAGCGGTGAGCTTGACCTCGTGGGAAAGAGTCATTCGCGATGCCTCGCTGTGAAGCTACGGAGGTGTCCGACGGGAGGGAGGTGGGTTGGGAGTGAAATGAAGAAGGCTTCAGTTGTTCTCAAAGAGAGAGAGAAGGTCATCGTTGCTATTGCTTGGTAAGTCAGGAGGATCCAAGTAGGAAAGTAGCTCATCGGGATTCGTGAGCTCGGGAAGTAGCTACAACAGAAAGAGAAGACAGATGGTGAAGCTCTTGTCAAGAGTGCAGGCATCCATTGGCCACGTTGATTGGAAGATGCAACTTCTAAAGCATTGACAGAGACTCTCAATCCCACTAAATGACAACAGAACGTTGACCTGCCGTGATGCCTTCACTGATGGAAGCCAAACAGAAATGACTCTTTGAGCATCGTTGTCTCTTGCACGCAACCACATAATTTGTCCGTGTGCATAGGTAGCCTTCCATGGAAAATACTAGCTGAGTCCTTTCTCCCCAAATTGCATATTTAAGGAAACTCTTCATCAGAAGGACCTTTCGGTATATTTACTCCCTCATTTTCATAAAACAGATGGCTGAAGTTTCACTAAGTGTTCTACTCATCTGTTCAATACATTTCTTAGGTATGTCCTAGTCTTTAACTAGTATTCATCTACCCATAGGTTACCCAGTCTCATAAATAAATGTGCTTGATAGACCTGCTGACAGTCAAAAATGTTTAGCAGTTCTCCGGAACTTAAAATATATTACCCACTTAATTTTTGTTAGCCTCTGCTAACATTGTCAGAGTGTAAAAA
Source organism: Thamnophis sirtalis (assembly GCF_051295495.1). Lineage (NCBI taxonomy): Eukaryota > Metazoa > Chordata > Lepidosauria > Squamata > Natricidae > Thamnophis > Thamnophis sirtalis. The sequence continues at coordinate 31,545,695 of NW_028261395.1, forward strand.
ATACCATGTCTGAAGTAAAAACAACAGAGCTAATTATGGATGGGTGGCAGGTGGATAAGCCTATCACATGCACAATGGCCAAATTGATCAATGATGTATAAAGGTAAATATCTCCTCAATGGTAGTTTTTACACTCTGATGATGTTAGCAGAGGCTAACGAAAGCTAAGTGGGTAATATATTTTAAGTTCCAGAGATCGCATTGTCTGTCTCTTCTTTTATATAGTTGTTCCTGACTCTAGGGGGCAGTGCTCATCTCCATTTCAAAGCCAAACAGCCAGCGCTGTCCGAAGACATTTCTGTGGTCATATGGCCAGAATGACTAAATGCCGAAGGTGCACAGAACGCTGTTACCTTCCCACCAAAGGTGGCTCCTATTTTTCTACTTTTCTACTTTTATGTGCTTTCGAAGTGCTAGGGTGGCAGAAGCTGGGACAAGTATTGGGAGCTCACTCTGTTACGCGGCACTAGGGATTTGAACTGCCGAACTTTCTGAACAACAAGCTCAGCGTCTTAGCCACTGAGCCACTGCATCCCCCATAAATATTTATATTTATATATAAATATTTCTACTATGGTGTTCTTAAAGCCAACGTCCTTTCCTAGTTGTATTCAGGCATGTTTAAACTCAAATTTTAGTGGGAGAAAGTCTTCAAAAAATTTGATTTTGCAAGCGTTCATCAATTATCAGAATAAATAATAAAGCCGAACACTGCTGTCTAATTCACTAATATCATGTAGCTTGTCTGATCCATTTATTCAGGACATTCCACACTCTGGAGTTAGGGGCAATGAAATGTGAGGCTTCCTGAGTGAAAACACTGTTAAGACCTTTTATTTTGCCAGCATCGGAGATATAAAATCACATCCCACCTTTTCCCCTTCCAAATACCATAGATATTTGTCACAGTTTAGATAGTAATAAATAAATACAATAGCAGAGTTGGAAGGGACCTGTCTTCTAGTCCAACCCCCTGCCTAGTTAGGAAACCCTATAGTGTGAACAATCTTATCTGAACGCACAGATGTGAACTGAAAAAGTTGTGTTCACCTACATGGGGGCTTCCATTCACATTTTTGAATAATTTCTCCCCCTAAAAAGTCTTAATGGGACGCGGTGGCTCAAAAGATGCTGAGCTTGTCGATCACAAAGGTTGGCACTTTGATGGTTCAAATCCCTAGCACCGTGTAATGGAGTGAGCTCCCATTACTTGTCTCAGCTTCTGCTAACCTAGCAGTTTGAAACCATGTAAAAATGCAAGTAGAAAAATAGGATCCACTTTTAGTGGGAAGGTTACAGTGTTCTGTGTGCCTTTGGCATTTAGTCATGCCGGCGACATGACCATGGAGACATCTTCGGACAGCGCTGGCTCTTCAGCTTTGAATGACAACCCCATATGTGCGAGGGGAACCTTTACCTTTACTTTAAAAAGTCTTGCATGTTAGCTTTTTTCCCCCCAACTCCTCGGCTAACTTTCTTATTATATGGGGAGGGGGGAAACCATCCATGCTCTTTGCTTACAAATGATTTTGCCCCAGCTCATCACAAGGATGAGTGACTTCCTTGCCAAATTATTATATGACTGCATCTTAGCAAGTACAGACAAATAATAAAGTTGCCTTAGAATTAATTCAACTCTTAATAGCTTTATGAACATTCCATGTAGTTTCTTTGAACAGCTACATTGCCTCCCCCCCCCCGATGTCTTTCTCCCAGTTTCCCAGTTTGTAGTTGTGGAATTTCCTAGGGCTCTATCTGAGGCCAGAAAGGGTCTAACTTACTCAACCTTTTTTTTTTTTTAGACCAGCCTGAAAGAAAACTGACTGGTCAGATCCAAAGTTAATTAGATGTTGCCACCTAGCCTGACATAGCAAACATTAAATGTAAAGATTCCCCTCGCACATATATGTTAGTTGTTCCCGACTCTAGGAGCGGTGCTTGTCTCCATTTCAAAGCCGAAGAGGCAGCTGTCCAAAGACGTCTCCGTGGTCATGTGGCCGGCATGACTCAATGCCAAAGGTGCATGGAATGCTATTACCTTTCCACTAAAGGTGGTTCCTATTTTTCTACTTGCATTTTTACATGCTTTCGAACTTCTAGGTTGGTAGAAGTAACAGGAGCTCACTCCATTACACGAGATTCGAACCACTGAACTACCAACCTTCTGATCAACAAGCTCAGTGTCTTAGCCACTGAGCCACCGTGTCCCTTATAGCAAACATTGCACAACATTAAATATACTAGCTGCAGGAATACCCCGTCAAAAATGAGAAACATTTCTAAGTCTAAAATATAGATGCTTGACACCAAGGTGGTTAATTAGTTCTACAATGCAACAAGGGTTCTGTAAATGGATTTTGGAGATTCTAGCAGGGGACTGCAGTTTCTTGCATTCCTTTGATCTATCTGGGGGTGATCAGATACGACCACTGAGCATGAAGCTTCAGGAGGGACACACATGGAGTGATGAACGGAGAGGGAATGCCCACCTAACTTGCCAGATCAATCCTTAAGATCAATAAAGAGGTACATTTTTCCCCACCAAAGTGGTACCTATTTATCTACTTGCATTTGCATACTTTTGAACTGCTAGGTGAGCTGGAACAAGGAACGGGAACTCACCCCCTTGCGCAGCATATGGGTCTCAAACCTGGGCTGTCAGCATCTTTCAGCATCTTTAAGCATCTTTAACCGCTGAGCGACCACATCTCCTTAAGATCAATAGGGTTACAGCCAGACCAGCCTTGCGTCCTAGTTCATGTCTCTTTAACGCAGGGGTGAAATTCAGCAGGTTCTGGAGAACCAGTAGTGGAAATTTTGAGTAGTTTGGAGAACCAGCAAATACCAGCAGGGCTGGCCCCAGAGTGCGGTGGGAATGGAGATTTTGCAGTATCCTTCCCCTGCCACGCCCACCAAGCCACACCCAGAGAACCAGTAGTAAAAAAAAATGAATTTCACCACTGCTTTAACATCCAATCCTTCATCCTTTGAACAATCGGTGCATATGCACAGTAGTTTTTTTTTTTTTTTAAACAATTGTAGCTGCCTTACACTCTTCTTTTGCTATTGGCTGTGTTCGCAAGAATTATGCAACAAAACGAATGAGGGCTTAACCTTGGTGGCTTCCTGCCACTCTGCCATTCTAGTTCCTTAGTTTGGAATTCAGATAAAAGATTGCCACTTTGGTGAAGCTTTATAAGCTGAATAGATTAACTTCAGGGCTAGCAAGTAGATTGGAAAGCGGTGAAAGCATCCTGAAATAAGACAATGTTAAAACAATTTCCATACTGTTATCAAGAAAGCTACATGGATATGTCCATTTAGGCCACAAGAGTTGAGCTACTCTATCTGCGCTAAGGCAGGGGTGAAATTCAGCAGGTTCTGACAGGTTCTGGAGAACTCGTAGCGGAAATTTTGAGTAATTCGGAGAACCGGAAAATACCACCTCTGGTTGACCCCAGAGTGGGATGGGAATGGGGATTTTGCAGTATCCTTCCCCTGCCACACCCACTAAGTCACGCCCACAGAACCGGTAGTAAAAAATGTTGAATTTCACCACTGCACTAAGGTTTAAAGAAAAAGATCTGTGTTATGGACCTCAAAATGCCTCTGTAGAGGACAGAAGACCATTCTGAACATGGTAGGTGATAAGGAGAAATGGTCCAAAAATCAGATCCATCTGCTTCTATCAATATAAGCCCCTCTAAGGACAGAAGAATGTTATCAGTATCATATTATCCCTAAGATGCTTTCCCGAAAGGCAACTGGACTTTCTTGATTTTTTTCCCCTTGAAAATATCGTGCTTCTCATCCAAGAAGCTTCTTCAGTTTCTTTAAGAAGAAACCCCCAAAAAAGTCCAGTCCAGTTGCCTTTTGGAAAAGCACTTATGGGACAACATGACCTGGATGAATGAGAATCTCCACAGATGTTACCAAGAAGTTATCTTTCAGTTATCTGTTAATCAGAGATTTTATAACAAGCCATAATTTCCATTGGCCTGAGGTCATGTCCCTGAAGTTTATTGCCAGAGAGGAAATGAGGCGCAAGCACAGAATGGATTTGAATTTCATGCATATCAGCTCTACTTCACTTCCCTGTCCAGTTCTTCATTGCCTACATATTTGTAATATTGTTTTAACAATATTTAACAGATATTTTCTGTTGCAGCACGGTAGATGGGACCATAAATTAACCCAAACAGGCTTGGCTTGCCCCAGCTAACTCTTAACTAATATGTGGGCGTAGACTATGTAAACCAGGGCTCTCCAACCTTGGCAACTTCATAACTTGAGGACTTCAACTCTCAGAATTCTTCAGGCAGCATAGCAATAGCACTCAGACTTACATACTGCTTCACAGTGCTTTACAGCCCTCTTTAAGTGGTTTACAGAGTTAGCATATTGCCCCCAAGAATCTGGCTCCTCATTTTAGCCACCTTGGAAGGATGGAAGGCTGAGTCAACCTTGAACGTGGTAAGATTTGAACTGCCAAATTGCAGGCAGCTGGCAGGCAGCAGAAGTAGCCTGCAGTAACACAAGGGTTCCCCCGCACATGCTTGCTAGTAGTTTCCGGCTCTAGAGGCGGTGCTCATCTCTGTTTCTAAGCCAAAGAGGTCTGAAGACGTCTCCGTGGTCATGTGGCTGGCATGACTAAACGCCGAAGGTGCACAGAATGCTGTTACCTTCCCACCAAAGGTGGTTCCTATTTTTCTACTTGCCTTTTTACATGCTTTTAAACTGCTAGATTGGCAGAAGCTGGGACAAGTAACGGGAGCTCACTCCATTACATGGTGCTGGGGATTCGAACTGCTAAACTGCCGACCTTCTGATCGAGAAGCTCAGCATCTTACCCATTGAGCCACCACATCCCCTAGCCTGCAGTACGGCACTCTAACCAATGCGCCACAAAGCTGACATAGCATAGTGGCTGAGGAATTCTGGGAATTGAAGTCCACGAATCATCTAAATGATGACCCCTGATGATAACAGTTATCCTTCCTTCCGCCTTTTCTGACCTCGGATGCACTGTGAAGGGAAGCAGATGACAGAATGACACAGACTTACATCCAGCGAAGGTTCCGGCATGTCAGATGTCCCCTGCCCACCAGGTTGAGCTTCTAAAGCTGTCGAGGGGTTAAAAGCCAGATCGCTGTGAGGATGGTTGCTAGAAGCGGCCTGGGTCGGCTGCCGGGACGGCTGAGTCGGGGGACCACTGTGATGTAATGGCTGCCCTGACTGGCTGCTGGGATGAGGGACGTGCAAACCTTGAGGCATGGAGCTATGGGATTGATCAGTGTTGCCAGGATGAGGGATCTGCAGGAGGAAAGAAGCCGGAGAGGAGACATGAGGAGATGAGGTGGCAAGCTGGGAAGATGGGGACAGCATGGTGCGGGAGGGCGAGGGAATTGTTTCATAAACCATCATCGCTAAAATCCGTCATCATCCAGGAGAAACCCATTTGGGTGCCTGCCTGGCCTTCAAAACACAATTTTTTAGAAATATACATGGAATAGGAAATGGTGATTCTAAGTCCAGATCCAAGCTCATGCCTTGAAAATTCGCTGTCATTGGGAAAGTTGAAACTTCTTTAGTTTTTTCTAGTCCCAAAGATGCTTTTTTTTTCAAGAGGCAACTGGCCTTTTTTTTGTGTTTTTCCTTGAAGACGTTTGGCTTCTCATCCCAGAATCTTCCTCAGTTCTCACTGAGTGAGTCAGAACTGAAGAAGCCTCTTGGATGAGAAGTGAAACGTTTTCAAGGAAAAACAAAGCCCAGTTGCCTTTTGAAAAAAAAAAGCGTCTTTGGGGCAACCATGACTTGGATGACTAAAAAAATCTCCATAAGCATTGACGTTTTCTAGTATGTTAACTTCTACTTCCCTCTCTAGTATGTTGACTTCTTTTAACTTTTCTGGTATGAATTCTATCAAAGCGAGCACAACGTTCTGTGTTTTTCTTTGGGGCAAAATACTTTCCAGCTAAACAAATATGCATCAGAGAATCAACTATTGACAGTTTAGTTGCACAGTGCAAGGAACAAAATGAAATGAGAAAATTAGAAAAGCTCACCTATTTGTTTAAAAAAAGCCTCTCCAACTCTTCTTACTGTTCTGCATATAGACATCCACTCATTCTCTCTCTGTGTGTGTTTGTGTGTGTGTGTCTTTGTGTGTGTGTGTTTGCTTGTTTTTTTTATCAAGTTTTTATTTTATTTTATAACATATAAAATTTCCATTTTTAATTAAACAGTGCATTGTCTGGGTACATAGTTTTAGGAAATAATAATCAAAACATTTACAACAGTGTTCATTACATTAGTATTGATTATAATAATATTAATCATAATGATGATGGTGTTTACTTAACCATTTTAACATACCTCCCTTATATCATTGATCTTTTCCTTATATTTCCTTGTTTCTAACTTCTGCTTTTATCAGCTAACCATTGATAAAATAAATACAGGTCAAAAATTATTCAGTTTCTTTCTTTTCATTAATTGTGTTAGCCTATCCATTTCTGGGCTTGTTTTTTTTTTGTTGATGGACTTTCTTTTTACACAGATCTTCCTTCATAGAAGACTATAATGATTGAGGAATAACAGAATTGAAAGGGACCTTGGAGGTCTTCTAGTCCAACTTCTTCTCAAGCAGGAAATCCTATATTATTTCAGACAAATGGTTGTTCTGTCTCTTCTTAAAAGCCTCCAGTGATGCAGCATCCACAACTTCTGAAGGCAAGTTGTCCTACTGGTCAATTGTTCTCACTGTCAGGAAATTCCTCCTTAGTTCTAGGTTGCTTCTCTCCTTGGTTAGCTTCCAACCATTGTTTCTTTGTATAAAAACAATTTTTATTTGTTTTTGAACAAGGACAAACAAACAAACAAAAACAATCTTCCATTACAAATTGTAGAAAGTGTGTCAGTTGGTTACAGTATTTCTATGCATCTCTTCCATAGCCATCACCTGCTTTTCATATCAAATCGCATATTTTTAATTCACCTATATTCATGTATATCACAATTATTATATCTCAACCTTAATTTGACTATAATTGTTTTTACGTCCTTTTATATATAATATTCAAAATCTAAAATAGGATTATATGATAACATTCCATTAAATCATCCTAAAATCATCCAAACACAATACATCTTTATAACATATTCTAGAAAAGCTTTTAAACCTCCTCTCATAATCTCCATGTGTGGTTTATATAAAATTTCATATTATCAAACTAATATATATATATATATATATATATATATATATATATATATATATATATATGTATGTATGTATGTATGTATGTATGTATGTATGTGTATATATATATATATATATATATATATATATATATATATATATATATATATATATATATATATGTATTGTTATCATTATTAATCATTATTTAACTATAGCTGTTGTTGCTTCATTTTATACCTACTACTAGTAAACTAAATTTAGCTTAATTTTTATTATACATTTTCATTGCATCAACCTGTATCCCTCCAGCAATAGCACAATCTTATATCTCTTGCCATTTGTAGCATTAATGTTCTAGTTACTTTCTTAATAAATCTTGTATAAACCTCCCTTGGCAACATGCTGCTTCTTTCGTATCTCACAAAAGCTTGAAACCCAACATCTGCTCTTTCCATCAGCTTATTTTTGGTTATCACTAGTGCTTCTATCAAGATTTCTCTCCTTCTCTCCATCAATTTTTCTCTCTTTTCTTCTTCTGTGTTCTGAAGTCTGGGGTAGAGTTCCAATTGATCCATTTCCTCTTTCCATATTCTGCTCTTGCCATTGCCAACCACATTCACTTTGTTGTCAGTATCCACAGTTTTCTTATCTCTTTGTTCATTTTTTTCTTCCATCTTTTGAACTCTGTCCTCCACTTTCTTCATTTGGTAAACACCCTCAGTTTCTCCAACAGATTTTTCTGTTTTGTATTCCATATTCTCCAATCTCTTTTCAATTCTCTCTGTCACAACTAATAGATTTTGAATTTCAAACATAATCATTTGCAATGTTACAGTTTCTTTTTCCTGCTGAGCCATTCTTTCAATTTTGTAGATACTGCCACTATAGGGTTCAAGGCTATTTTAATAAACTTCAAACAGGTTCATTTATTATCTTTCAAGTCAAAATGTTGTCTTCCCTCCATAGCTAGTAATAGAACTTCCAAAAGGCACCTGTATAAACAACTTATGCTCTTCCTACTATCACTGTCAGTAAACAAACTGAAAGAACCTTGAATCTCAAGTGATCAAAGAGAAAGAAGAAAAAACAATGTATCCAGCCTCCAGCCTCTAAGTGGCAGTGTAATTACTTTTCCTCCTGTTGTTACAACCCTCTTTATAATCCTTCTTATTTTCTTCTTTATATTCCAAGCTTAAGAAAGAAAAATACCCCCTTAAATGGAGATCAAAAACAATCCAATCAATCAAATCAAGCATTATTTTAAAAAGGAGAATTTTAATCCATAGGTATAAGCCAGTGATGGGCAACCTTTTTGGCGTGGTGTGTCAAAAATCGGCAAAAAATCGAGCATAACTCGCGTTGTGTGTCACTTCAACAAAAACATAAGACTCTCTGTGCCGGCCTGACTGGAGAGAGGCGCGCACTGTTCCCGCGCTCCTCTCCTGCGGGTCCTCCCTCGCCGCACTGATGACGTGTGTGCGCATGGCAGGCACGCCTTACCAGCAGCCCCTGCACTCAGAAAGGGGCGGCGGCGATACAGTAAGTGAGTGTGGGCGGGGGAGATCACACGTCCCGCCCCCCCCGTTCCTCCAGCACAGATTCTTTCATCCTCGGCGGCCGTGCAGGAGCCGAGGATGAATCGCATGAAATCCTGTGTGTGTCACCCCAAATGGCTACGCGTGTCAGCACTGACACGCGTGTCATAGGTTCGCCATCACTGGTATAAGCAAAAGTGAAAAAAGAAGAAGAAAGAATTAATCCATTCAGTTTAAAAAATAGGGAGCCCCTGCAAAAGTTCCATCCATGAAAAAAAAATTAGAAAGTGGATAACACACTAAGTTCAATGCAGATCAATCTTGCTGCCTACAGTCTTCTGTCTTCAATCTTAACTTAACTTTTTTTTTCTTGGATAGTCTCTTCCTCTAATAATAAAATTTCCTCACCAATTCAATACATTTCTCTTTTCGCTTTCTTCCCAGTCTGGAGCTGTCCCAACTTCATTAGCTGCGTTTCTGTCACCGGAAAAAAAAGGCTATTCCTGGATCTTTCAGGGACTTTGCAGTGTCCCTCAGATCAGCAGGAGGTGCCCTTCTCAATCACCATCTCTGCGGGACAGTTTAGGTCCAAGTGGATCATCCAGCGGCAGAAATTCGACTGCAATCTCGGGGCACCAAGATCGTATGTCGTGCCGTTGCGACATCAGCTATCTTCTTCCCAACCATTGTTTCTTGTCCTGCCTTCAGGTTTTTGGAGAATAGTGTGACCTCCTCTTCTTTGTGGCAGTCCCTCAAATATTGGAAGACAGCTATCGCATCTTTCTTTCTTTTCATTAAACTAGACATACGCAGTTCCTGCAACTGTTCTTCATATGTTTTAGCCTCCAGTCTCCTAATCATCTTTGTTGCTCTTCTCTCCATGCTCAACATTTTTTTTTATATTAGAGTGACCAAAACTGGGGGCTTTATGTGTATGAAACCTATATGTATGAATTTAAAAAGAAGTGTCATTTAAATTCACCTGTATATATAGTTGCAAACCCCATACACAAACGTAAGGACACAAAAGGAAGTGCACAAACTGTCAGAACTTCAGCCATCTTTTCTTTTGGATCTTTGGCCTGCCACACTTTCTATTATTCTGCCATGCATTTTCTCTTGTGGGAAAATAGGAGGGGGCATTGTATGGAGTTAGATGCTATGTAGCCATAATGAAATTCTTTCTAGAAAGCCAAGGTCATCCTTTGTCTTTGCACCTCTGCACCTGACTGGAAATGGATGGGTGGACCTGCCCGCATGGCAGTGGGAGATTGGACCATGTGATGGACTTGTGGAAGTGGGGGCAAAATCTTGAACTTTCAACTAGGTGGGGAAAGCGGGAAGCTTTCAGATTCAAGTTTTCCCAGATGTATCAAGATGGCTCTCTTAATAAATTGGAACTTTGAGCAATACCTTGCCTTGGACTCTGATTTACTTTTGGATGCTATTTGGAACCCTGACAAAAACTTCCTAGAACACAGACTTCTGCTATATCATACAGAATTATTTTCGTATATGTAGTCACAGCACACCCTATTTCAACCAGCTCAATTTTCTTCAGCTTTAGACATCTAGAAGGAAATCATTTGTGCTCTCACTTATACTGATGTTCTACTCTTCGAAGAACAATGTAGTTTGTCATTCCTTTTACAGTCATGGTACTCAGTAGCTGCTATTCAAATGTCACCATTTAGAGGTAGGTTCCATTCAAATTAAGAACACATCCCTAATACTTAAAGCATCCTGCTTCCCATCATAATATAAAGCAAACCATCATGCTTGCAGTGTCGACACAACCTGATTCAGGGGATTCCAGCAAATATGTGGGCCTTCTCCCACTGCTACGTTGGTGGTTCATCCTTCCATTCTCCTGGCCCAGTTGGCAGAAATCACTAGTGTGAAATTGGGTATCTGCAACACCGATATCTTTTCTGCATTTCTTAGCAGTGCCACACCTGATTTCGTTCAAAGGTAATGTCTAACCCAAGGGTCAGCAACTGGCGGCTCTGGAGCCGCATGTGGCTCTTTCTTCCCTCTGCTGTGGCTCTCTGTCACCAGCAAAAGGAAGCCGCACTAGGAGGAGACTCTATGGTGGGGAACTGGACTTCCAGCTGGTAAAAGGAAAAAGGATGCTGTGCTAGGAGGAGACTCTTTGGTGAGGAAACTGGACTTCCGGTCGGCAGAGGAAAAAGGACACCATGCTAGGAGGGGACTCTATGGTGGGGGAACTGGGCTTCCGGTCAACTCTAGAATTGAACTGGGGGCTTCCAGTTAGGACCTTTGTGGCTCTTTGAGTGTTTAAGGTTGCCGACCCCTGGACTAACCAAACCCAACTGATTTATTCTCTTGAGGTTGCCCTTGGATGGGTTAGGAGAACAGAGAACATACCACTTGTGATGGTAGTCGAGATGAAAGGGCAAGATGAAGACAACACCCTGAAGAGATGTTGGCGAAGAGATGTTATTGGGACATGTTTGTGCCATGGTGAGATGCAAGACAGGAAACTTAGAAGCCAGGAGGCTCTATATGTGTTACTTGCCCAGGGGGGCAAGCACTAAGGTGGAACATCTGTCTTCTACAAATGACCATTTGGGGCAGGGAGGTGGACTACCTGCCCCAAATGGTCAAGGCCATATGCTAACGTTTGCAACTGGTCCTTCAGATAACACACAGATACAGCAGGACATCTCCCTCTTTTTGAGATGGGGCAGGAACATAATGAGCCAAGCCAGAGTTTGCAGAATTGGCATTTTATATTTGTAAAGAAATCAGAGTAACTTTGCACATTTTCTGTTTCGAGAAGCAGGGACAGAGAAGTGGTGGGAGAGAGGAGATTCTTGCTGTGTTCTGTTATTTTCTTTCCTATCTGGTTTCAGAATAGGGGAAATGAATTTTTTCTCCTCTTTTACAGGAAGGAAGGAAAGAAAGGAGGGAGGGAGGGAGGGAGGGAGGGAGAAGGAAGGGGGGGGAGGAAGGAAAAGGAGGGAGGAAAGGAAGAAAGGAGGAAAGGGAGGGAGGGAAGGAAACGAGGAGGAAGGAAGGAGAGGGAGGATGGGAAGAAGGGAAGGGTGGAAGGAAGGAAAGGAGGGAGTAAGGAAGGAGAGGGAGAGAGAAAGGAAGGAAGGAAAAAAGGAAGGAGAGGGAGAGAGGAAGGAAGAAAAAAGGAAGGAAAGGGAGGGAGGGAGGAAGGAGAGTGAGTGATGAGGGAGGAAGGGAGGGAAGAAAGAAGGAGAGGGAGGGAAGGGAGGGAGGGTGGGGAAGGGAAGGGATGGAGGAGGGAAAAGGAGGAAGGAAGGAAAGGGAGGTTTGGAAGGGCGGGAGGAAGGAAAAGGAGGGAGGGAGGAGAGGGAAGAGAAGGAAAGGAGGGAGAAAGGAAGGAGGGAGGGAAGGAATGAAAGGGATGAAGGGAGGAACGGAGGGCAGGGAGGGAGGAGAGGGAGGGAGGGAAAAGGGAAGGGAAGGGGGGAGAAGGAAGGAAGGAAGGAAAGAAGGGAGGAAGGAAGGGAAGGAGGGATAAAAGAAGGAAAGGAGGTAGAGAAGGAATGAAAGGGATGAAGGGAGGAACGGAGGAGAGGGAGGAAAGAAAGGGAGGGAGGAAGGAAAGGGAGGGAGGAAGGTAAGGAAATGAGAAGGAGGAAGGAAGGAAGGAAGGAAGGAAGGGGAGGAGGGAGGAAAGAGAGGGAGGAAGGAGGCGATTTGCCCCTATTTCTTAGTACCTGGTTAATCTCAGTCCTTGTAAAAGTGTGGGAAATGAAGCTGAATATCAGCTCAATTTCATATATTTTTTTTGCAGACAGTGCTATTTTCCAGCCTGAGAATCAATTGCATTAAGGCCAGCACTGCAGACTGCTTGATCTTACCGTAGCCAAGAGACATTCAAAATGATTTATGAAAAGGCTAAAGTAATGACTTCTGGGAGAGACCTCATGTGGGGGAGTGGATCTTAAATAAGCACAAGCCAGGGCAGCTTCCCTCTTTTAAAGGGGTTAAGTGTATTTTCCTTTCGGAAAAAGGATTTACCTCCTTCTGGATTTCTGAATGTGTGCCTATCATGGCAGCTGAATGGTTAGCTTGCAATGTTCTATAAAGGGAATCTGAAAATAAGCAACCCTAAAATGGGATTTTGGTGTGTGTGTGTGTGTCTTTTTCATTTATTTCGGAAACAAAATAAGTCCATGTGCAAAATGCATTAGTATTAAAAATTAATTGTGCCCTTAGATTTGAAAACTGGTTGCTCTTGGCGACAGGAACTGCACCAACGAGGGACATGCACAGCTAACCAGTTTGAGGTAGAATGTTCTGGAAAACTTTGGCCAAAGGTACTCTTTCAAAAGTCAACTGGACTTTCTTGGGTATCCCACCCCCCCACCCCCGGAAAATGTTTCACTTTGGACAATTCTGCTGTTTCCAGAAGAAATTCTCCAAACCCAAAGGAGATTGAAGATATCTGAGGCATGGTTTGGCATTCTAGTTACATAGACGAGGGGTCAGCAACCTTAAACACTGACAGAGCCACAAAATGGAAGCCCCCCGTTCAATTCTGGAGCCAACCGGAAATCCAGTTCCCCCATCATAGAGTCTCCTCCTAGCACAGCATCCTTTTTCCTCTACCTGTCCTAACCGAAAACCCTATCAATTATGGTGCTGATCGGCAACAGAGAGCCACAGCAGAGGGACGAAAAAGTCACATGCAGCTCTGGAGCTGCATGTGGCTCTTTCATATCTCTGCTGCAGCTTCCTGTCGCCAGTCGGCACCAGAATTGATAGGGCTTTCAGTTGCTGATCCCCGGCATAAACTTATTTCAAGGGTGACACCATGAAATTCTCCTGGAATGCCATGGTTAGAAAAGAGTTAGCATGGCATGGAGGAGGAAGGGAACCAGAAGCTCTCAAGATACATCTTTGCGTGAGGGAAGTTGTTCAGGGATGGGCTGCTATGGGTTTGGCCATGTTTGGGAGAACCCATAGATAACATTATGGCCAGTTCAGAGGACCTCCATATCCCAACCCTGGCTGGCCCCACCCACCCCTCCCCTCTCAGGAGTCTCCACGTGGCCCATTTTGGATGCAAGGTAAATGCAGGGCCTGGGTGGAGGCTCGGGAAGGGGGAAAAACAGACCTCCCGGAAGTTCTGGGAGGGCCTCCAAAGCCTGGGGGGAGGCAGTTTTCGCTTTCCCAGAGGCTCGGGGAAAGCCTCTGGAGCCCAGGGCAAGTGAAAACACCTCCCCCCCCATCATGGTGCAGGAGGCACCCAGCAACCAGGCAGAGAACCCATTGCTGAAATTTTTGAAGCCTACCCTTGGATACGTCTTTGGACGAAGGAAGTTGTTGTGTCTCGTGTGTGTGGTCAGAACGTAAGTTGAGTTCAGCTAAAGTGTGTGCTCGTTTTGTTTAACGAAATGCACAACTCGACTCTCATTATTCCTTAAAGTGAACTGATTTAAGTAAAGGGAGAAGTAGAATTCCGTTTCACAGCAGCACCTCCCACTTCAGAGGACTTCACTTAAGACATCAGTACGCAACTACAGATTGTTTAGGGACCATTCAAAATTACAATGGCACTGGGGAAAAAAGGTGTCTTGTGATCGTTTTTCACACTTATGGCCATTGGAGCATCCCCATTGTCGCCTGATCAAAATTCAGACGCTTGGCAAATGTCTCCTCTTGATGATGGTTGCAGTGTCCTGGAGCCTTTTGTCTGAAATGGGGGTCTTGGAGGTCTTCTAGACCAACCCTCTGCTCAAGCAGGAAACCCTAGACCAGGGGTGTCAAACTTGCGGTGGCACGGCAGTGTCAAGTGATGTATTGGGACTTTTCCCCCCTTCGGTAAACCGGGTGGGGGCAGAGCCAGTATGTGATGCATCCAGCCCATAGACCGGAGTTTGACACTCCTGCCCTAGGCCATCTCAAGACAAATGGCTGTTCTGTCTCTTCTTCAAAACCTCCAGTGATGGAGCACCCACAGCTTCTGGTGGCAAGTTGTTCCACTGGTTAATAGTTGTAATTGCAATGGTCATAAGTGCAAAGATCGGTTGTAACTCCCCTTTTTCAGGGCCATTTAAACTTCTAAAAGTTACTAATGGTTGTAAGCCTGGAACTATGTGAATATGTTGGAGATATGGCAAGGCAAATAGATTTTTTTTTCCCATTGGGGAAATCAAATGCTTCTTTTCATACAGCGAGATACTTTGCAATGATCATAACCCCAAAATATCCCAGAGGATTTTTGTTGTGCCTCTGTGGCACTTGGAAAAATAAAAAAGAAAGTTAAAAATGTGCCAAGCCAAAATAGGAAATGTGGAATCTGTTGTCCATGTATTGTTTTGTTAATGGCTGGGAAGACACATACATTTTCTTGGTTATCATTCCTAAAGGAGTGCCGAGGAAGATCAACAATTATTATGTACTCTATTTAGAAGTGAAGGACATCGTAACATTAAATGCATTGTAGTAAATAGTATAGGTAAAGGTTCTCCCGCACAGGTGTGCTAGTTGTTCCTGACTCTAGGTGGCGATACCCATCTCTGTTTCAAAGCTGAAGAGCCAGTGCTGTCTGAAGACGTCTCCGTGGTGATGTGGCCGGCATGACTAAATGCCGAAGGTGCAGAGAACGCTGTTACCTTTCCACCAAAGGTGGTTCCTATTTTCTACTTGCCTTTTTACATGCTTTCTAACCGCTAGGTTGGCAGAAGCTGGGACAAGTAACGGGAGCTCACTCCGTTACGGAGAGCTGGGGATTCGAACTGCCAAACTGTCGACCTTCTGAACAACAAGTTCAGCTTCTTAGCCACTGAGCCAAAGGCAGTTTTATTTAGCAGAGGAACAGATGAGGATTGTAGACAGTACAGCGACTGCAGTCACTGCAATCACTGAATCATGTCCTTGTATCAATTTTTATCTTCTTATGTGGCTTCAGCAGCCAAGTTAAATATCCCCTAATATAATAAAAGCTTGATTGAATGGACCTTTATTGCACATAATTTGGATGCGACAGGCAAATTTGAGCAATTGGGAAGATCACCAAAAAGACACTAAGACAACTTGACTGGGGTCATATGGAGTCATAGCAATAGCACTTAGACTTATATACTGCTTTACAGTGCTTTACAGCCCTCTCTAAGCAGTTTACAGAGTCAGCCTTTTTCTTTCTTTATGACTTAGTGCTTACACAGCATTGAAAGGAACAATATATGGGCTAAATAGTGCCCCCTCCCCTGACCTTAAAAGAGCCAGTGGGGGTGTCTACATACACTATATTGCCAAAAGTATTCGCTCAACCATCCAAATAATCAGAATCAGGTGTTCCAATCACTTCCATGGCCACAGGTGTATAAAATCAAGTACCTAGGCATGCAGACTGTTTTTACAAACATTTGTGAAAGAATGGGTTGCTCTCGGGAGCTCATTGAATTCCAGTGTGGAACTGTGAGAGGATGCCACCTGTGCAACAAATCCAGTCGTGAAATTTCCTCGCTCCTAACTATTCCACAGTCAACTGTCAGCTGTATTATAAGAATGTGGAAGTGTTTGGGAACGACAGCAACTCAGCCACGAAGAGGTAGGCCACGTAAACTCGTCCAACATCAGTGTGTGACCTCACAAATGCGCTTCTGGAAGAATGGTCAAAAATTCCCATAAACACACTCCTGAACCTTGTGGACAGCCTTCCCCGAAGAGTTGAAGCTGTTATAGCTGCAAAGGGTGGACCGACGTCATATTGAACCCTATGGATTAGGAATGGGATGTCACTTACAGTAAATTCATATGCGAGTAAAGGCAGGTGAGCGAATACTTTCGGAAATATAGTGTATGAATGAACTCAACAAACAATATGGCCAAATGGCCTTTCGTTATATAAGATAGATAGCTAGATAGATAGATCTCTCTGCCCCCTCTCCCTATCTCTCTCTCTCTCTCTCTCTTTCTCTCCCTCTCTATTTTTCTTTCTCCCCCACCCTATCTCTCTCTCCCTCTTTCTCTCTCTCTCTTCCTCTTCCTCCCCACTCTCTTTCTCTTCTCTCTCTCTCTCTCCCTCCCTCCCTCCTCCTCCCTCTTCCTCTCTCTTGAATCTCATTGGGCTCAGTCTTCCATCCTTCCAAGGTAGGTAAAATGAGGATCCAGATTGTTGAGGCAATACGCTGACTCTGTAAACCGCTTAGAGAGGGCTGTAAAAGCACTGTAAAGCAGTATATACATACGTACAGTAAGTCTAAGCGGTATTGCTATATAGATATATGTTGGTGTAAACTGCACAGAGTCACGAAGGCAAGATGGGTGGAGCTGGTCATCTAATCTCTGTCCCAAAGATGCTTTTTCCAAAAAGGCAATGGTACTTTCTTGGTCTTTTTCCTTGAAAACATTTCACTTCTCATCCAAGAAGCTTCTTCAATTCAGCTTCTTGGATGAGAAGCGAAATGTTTTCAAGGAAGAAGAAACCGAGAAAGTCCTGTTGCCTTTTAGAAAAAGCACCTTTGGGACAACCATGACCTGGATGACTGTGAACCTCTATACACCTCTGATCTTTGCTTGATTTCCCCAGGCATTGCCTTGCAAAGGTGGAGCTATACCTCTTTTGCGAACTCACTTTCTTTTCTTTTCCTTTCTCTGCTGCCCCCGTTTCTTTTTTTAAAAAAAGGCTTCCTTTTACTTTGCTTGCTGCACATCCCCAATTATGCACGCTGCCTGTGGACAGAAGGTCATATGAGCAAGGTAAAGAAGTAAGATCCTTACAGGTTCCTGCATAGGATGACTTAAGGGCTTATCAAGCGCTGCCATGTTGCTGGTCATATCCGGTGGGTGTGACAACTGGGGAGCATGCATGAAGTCGTTCATAGATGTCCCACCGGGATTCCCATGGGGGAAATCGAAATTGCTGTGGCCTTGGTAACTGTTACCTAAATAGCAAAGAAAAGTTTAGTCAGAATAGTAAAGTTGGAATCAAAATCAAACCAACGAGCCCAGGTCCCATTTCTGAATGAACCAGGCTCTAACCAGCTCCACATTCACACTTCATGTTGTTATCTATTAAGAGTTTCCACGTGAGCATATGGTCCCAATGAGACCATCGTCTTCTATAAAAGTTGTAATAATTAAGAGACTTCTATCCTACTGCAAAAGGGAGGGAGGGAGGAAAGGGAGGGAGGGAGGGAGGGAGGGAGGGAGGGAGGAAGGAAGGAAGGAAGGAAGGAAGGAAGGAAGGAAGGAAGGAAGGAAGGAAGGAAAAGAAGATAGATTTCTGATGGCCCATAAGAATAGTCAATGGGGAAGCCAGCAGGAAGTCAGAAGTTGTTTTCTTGCCAACTGTGATAATACTGTTTCTCTGTTGAAATAATGAAAGATCTCTGAAACAATGACCCAGTGAAGCATAGATTGCCTACGATTCTAGGAAGGTTGCAATAATAAGACATTTCCATCCCACTGTTCCCATTCCTGGGTGCGTACTGCATGTATTCAGAATTGGCCTTATTATTTCATTTACTAGGTACCAATCCCATTAATTCATCTTAATGACACAATATGAGGTAACAACCTGGTGATGTGCAGATTGAAAATAAGCAGCAAGAAAAAATCACAAAGTAACGGGACTTGTGGGATTTCAGAATTCAGACTGTCAGGCACTTGGCCTACAACACGCCTGACAAAGCAAGAGTTGAAAAGAAAAAAAGTATGATTCATTGACATTGCAATACCTGGAGATGCACGAATTGAAGATAAACAGCAAGAAAAAATCACAAAGTACTGGGACTTGCAAATTGAAATTGAGCGACTGTGGAAAAAGAAATCGTGTGTTGTCCCGATTGTAACTAGAGCCCTTGGAGCAATACCTAAAGGGCTACCTCGCTATTTGGAAATTCTAAATTTATCGGACTTGAACATTCTGACTCTACAAAAAACCACCCTACTTGGAACAGCTTATATCCTCCGACGTTACCTTAACTGTTCCTAGGTCCTTGGTTAGGACTCGAGCTGTTGAGCTACCAACCAGCCCCAAAGGCTGTGAAACTCACCAAAGTTTAACCAACAACAACAATAACAACAACAACAACAACAACAATAATATTCCCAACATAAAAATGTAAGATTTCCTTTTGGTATCGCTTTCTTCAAAAACAACAACAATAAAAAGATGAGATACTAAACTACAGTTAGTCTGTGTTCTACTGCAAGGAATGGATTGAAGTAAGGGTCACTGGTTATGAAGAACATGTGCTCAAACAGAGGTGAAAACTGAGTATCTCAGAAGAAGCATCAAAGTAAATTGAATTCAGTGTTCAACAGCCAACCTGAAGTCCACATAACTCACAAATCCTTAGTGTGGTTTGTTTGCCTCCAGTTTATCACTGTATTTTATTCACTGAATCATTGGTTCAGAGGTGGGATTGAAAAAAATTAGCAACCGTTTCTCTGCCCGGTTGCTGGGTGGACGTGGCCATGGTGGGTGTGGCTTACTTGGCCTCCTGCACCATGGGTTTTTGCCATGGAGGCTTTCTTCGAGTCTCCAGGAGGGCAAAAACAGCCTCCCTGGGCTCCAGATGCTGGAAATGGGCCTGTCTCCAAACTTCTGGAACTTCCAGGAGGCCCATTTATTGCCCTCCCAGAGTCTCCACCCAGGCTCTACCATTATCTAGCATCCAAAATGGGCTGTGTTGAGACTCCTGGGAGGGGCAGGACAGGCTGGGCCAGCCAGTCCTTTCAACTACCGGTTTGGCAAACTAGATGTAAAAATAGTCCAAACCAACCCAAACTGGCTGAATCCTTCATCGGTTGAACAAGCTTGGTCTTAGACCCATGTCTATATTTTGGATTAAGACAAGGAAGGAAGAGAGCTGATTGCTCCTCAACTTCAATTGTGTTCATTTGGAAGAGAGGAAAGTTAGGGCTTGGGACTTGAAAGAATAGCAGGGGAGGGCACTGGTGAAACTTCTTTGGGAAGTGGAGAGATAGTCAAGAAGCTCTTTGCTCAGGCATTTCTTTCAGGGTCTTTGCAATGGAGAATTGTAAGCTAGCAACCTGAAATTAAGATGTCACTGGGAAAGACAGCTGGAAAATCAGTTTTAAACGGCTGACCTGCTCTTGAGCATTGTGACTGAATTTGCTAACACAGTTCTTGACAGATTAACACAGCATCTGCTTACTCATTCACAAAATGATTGATGCCCAAATCTGTGGGTTTCCCTAAAACCCTGATAAAAGCTGGCCTGTTTCGTTAAAGGGTTTCCTCTCCAAATAACCTTTTTCGCCAGCTGTTACCTTGTCTGGAATTGGAAGTTAGTTAAAAAAAGAATTTGGCATGGTTAATTATATACTATGACAGGAGGCCGCCAAAAAATTCCAGGGAAAGTTGTACGGGTTGATGAATTGGAGGGACGAACAAAATGGCAAGACAATTACTTGGACAAGAAATGGGGGGAAATATTTATAGCTTGGGTGGTCGATGTTGTTAGTTTGTTGTTTAATTTCTGATCGTTTCATCACCAGGTAACATTTTCAGTGGAACTGCGATTGAAGTATCTAATTTGAGTTCCCTTCTGCTTTTATAGGTCTTATGTCAGGGATGTCAAACTCAATTTCATTGAGTGGTGCATCAGGGCTGTGTTTGACCTGGAGGGGAGGGTGTGTGTGCTTGGGGTGAGTGTGGCCAGGGTGGGCATGGCCAGCTCGACGTCACTCATCGAGGCTCCGTTTTAGGCCACAATGGCCTCCTGCAGCCCTCTGTGTCAGAGTATGTTCATAGACTGGAATAGACATGGCAACAGGTCAGCCAATGAGGGCTGTTTGGAAACTGAAACAGTATTTGCTGTGTAAGTAACATGGAGACAGTAAGGAGCCTGGGTGTGGCTTAGTTTAATTTCTGTACAAAGCTCTGAGTCTGTGCTGAGCTTTCTACTAGTCTGCTGCTCTGAACTGAAACTGAAACTGTTCTCTCTTCTGCTTGTGTTTTGCTTGTATTTACTACCACATTGGAAAACCTGCTTTCGGTATTGCATATTTACTTCATGTGTTATATTATATAAAAAGAGAAGTTAATGAATCCTGCTGAATCAGTTACCTGTGTGTGCTTTCTGGATGTGATTGCTGTAACTAATTCTGACACTCTGCCAGCAAAAACAGAGCTTGGGGATCCCGTTTGTTGACTCCCCATGCTTCGTTTTTGCTGTCAGAGGGCTGCAGGAGGCTGTCATGGTTGAAAATGGAGTTCAGGCGGGCTGAGCACAGCCCTCCCAAGGTCCGTTTTTGCTGGCAGAGGCCCTGTGGAATGGTCCTTTCCTGTTTCCAGAGTGGCCCCAGGTGCTAGATCTGGCCCACGGGCCTTGAGTTTGATAACCCTGTCTTATGTGGTCAGATGGTCACTTTACTGACTGATCACGACCAGATGATCCTCACGTGGCATGACCAGTCAGTCACATGACCAACCAACCACTTAAGACCTATAAAACTTCTGCTGCTGATGTTACCTAGCCCAGTGACAAAACGTTAGGAAGCTAAACAAACAGCTCAGAGAACAAACCACCACCAGTGACTAGGATATTCCAGGAGTTGAGGTCGACTCAGAAGAGACTTCAATTCATTTACTCTAGAATTTCCATGAAAAATAAATCATGGTTCGTCATTCCCAGCTCTATATTTTTAAGCTCTGCATAACCTCGCACAAAAACATGCTAATTGCAAAGTAAGTGTTATGGCCTCCAAGCAGAGCTGAGGAGGTTGGGGAGGAACATGGGCAAGTCCTGGAATCTGGGGAAGGCTCTGATGAGGCCTCTGCATCAGAGGCAGAGAGGGGGCCAGGGCCGTCTGACAGTTATCAGCTGCCTTCAGAGTTGGAGATCAGTGGGGCAGAAGAACAGCTGGAGCCTGTTCCTGATGTGTGCACGTGCAGAGCTGCCAGGAGAAGGGAACAGTTAAAGAACAAGGACCGACTCAGCAGTAAAGGCACATGTGGATGGTGAATGGCCCCTCCCAAAAGGAATAAAGAGGAGCAAAAGAAGAGTGGAGTTTTCAGGAGACAAATTCACCCTCAGTCAATTGCAAAAGGCAGCCTGACTCAGAGCAGCTTACATCCTGTGATGATAACACCACCAAACATCCACATCTGCCAATCCCAGACCCTTTGGAAGGATTCATCCATCAAAATCTCAAAATATGTCCAAGCAGACATCGGTTGCACGCATCAAATGGAAAATTCACCTTGGCTACTGTATTCATTGGAGCTGGTTCCTCCGGGAGGCGGTGGGATTGATGGGTAGGGAGATGGACCTGGACCCAGGGCAGCAATCATCTCCATCACGTTAGGCATGATCATCTGGCTGGGACTCATGGTTTTGAACCTTTTGGAAGGAATGCCATCTGGATCATCCTTGATGTGAATGTCTGACTTGATTGGGACAGGTCTCCAGCTACACGTTGGATCAATTGTGACTTCTTCAAACTCAGAGCTGTGAAAACACAACACAATACTGAGAGCTCTCAACGCAACATATACATTTTAGATGTTGCTAATGTCATTGTCATATTAAAGTTAACAAGTTCAATATGTATCCAGTTATTGTTCAGTGGCTAAGTCGTGCCTGACTCTTCACGATTCCATGGACCACAGCACACCAGGCCCCCTGTTCTCCACTGTCTCCCAGAATCTTTACAAATCCTTGTTCATTGCGCCAATCATGCTATCTAACCCTCTTATCCTTTGGCCGTCCCTTTTCCCTTTCCCCTTCCATCTTTCCCAACATCAGGGTCTTTTCCAAGTAGTTCTCATTTGGTGGCCAAACTATTTGAGCTTCAGCTTCAGCATCTATCCTTCTAAAGAAGGGTTGACTTCCTTTAAGGATTGACTGATTTGATTTTCTTGCAGTCCAAGGGACTCTCAGGAGTCTTCCCCAACACCACAATTTGAAAGCATCAATTCTTTGGCACTCAGCCTTCCTCATGATCCAACATATCCACTACAAAAATCCAAATTAAACATTCCCACAAATGGACTAGACTGGCTTGTTTGAACATGTCCAAAAAATGTGTTGTAGTCCACTGGCGGCCTGCGGAGCTGGCAGCAGAGTTGGACAGTGAAGAGGTTGGGGAGGAACATGGGCAGTCCTGGGGGCTGAGGAAAGCTCAGATTCACAATATTCACAATTTAGGAAAGCTCTTTGAGGACCAAAAATTCACATGAGGAGGACATCATGTTCTGAAATGATCAGATTTTACTGACCTAAGATTCTATGTTGAAACAAACTCTAGAAAATGTCTTCCAAGAATTAGAGCAGGCTATTGTGGCCCGCCAGTGGCCAGCAGAGCTGGCTGCAGATTCGGACAGTGAGGAGATTGGGGAGGAACATGGGCCAGTCCTGGAGTCTGGGGAAGGCTCTGATGAGGGCTCTGCGTCGGAGGCAGAGATGGGGCCAGGGCCGTCTCATAGTTATCAGCTGCCTTCAGAATCAGGTCAGTGGGGCAGAAGAACAGCTAGCGCCTGTTCTCAGTATGCGCATGTGTAGAGCTGCCAGGAGAAGGGAACAGCTAAGGAACAAGGGTCGACTTGGGAGTAAGGCCACAGGTGGACAGTGAATGGCCCCTCCCATAAGGAATAAAAGAGGAGAGAAGGGGGAGGGGAGTTTGCAGGAGACAATTAGTTCATTCCTGCATTCTTGCCAAGTATTGTGGCGTCTGAAAGATATCGGCCTGGCCACTCTCCAAGCTTGATGAAGGTCGGTAACTATGAACTATCTTGAAAGACTGTGGGAGAGGAAAGACTTTCCTTGGGTGGAATTCACTGTAAATTAAATAAAAGGGTTTTATCGGGACGAGGATTCGGCTTTGTGCTGCTGGGGAAGCCTAGGTCAGAACACAGGTAGGAGATCATGGATGGATGATTCCTGTTTTTGATTCTTGATCTGAACTGTCTTCTCCTATATCTCCCTCTCCCTTCCTCTTTTCTCTCTCTCTCTTTTTGTAGGCAGGTGACACAAATTGACAGGAAAGAAAGAAAAAGCTTTCTAATATAGGGTGATACGATTAAAAGCTAGAAATAAAGGGAATATCAATGTATTACATTTCTATTTGGTGAAATGAAAGTAACGAGGAGAAATCGGTGGAATAATTGAATAATGATAGACTGTAGCCAAATGTAGATGTGGATTGTTATGGGAAATTTACAAGTTGATTGAATGTATAATAATGTTTAATTTGGCTAGTTGTGTTTGTACTGGAATGTATGGCGCCCAGGGGCCACACTGCTCACACATTGATTTGATATTTTTATAAAAAATATAAAAAGTCTTTTTTTTTTAATAACATAGGCGACTGAACATAACGTTAAAAGATACACTTACTTTTGTATAGCGTTCAAAATGCCCCACATGTATTGATCCACCTCTAGGCCCTCCAGCAGAGCTGTTTTACTGGAAGAGAAAAACGGGGCACACATTTACATACTTGCATTACATTTGCCATATGAGATACGTCTCTGAAGAGATATAAGCAAAGTAGCAAAGCACTTCTATGCGTCTGCCAAGGAAATAAGGAGGATCTCATTACTTGGGCGTGTCCAAGCAAACACTAACAATTGAGTTGACTTGGAAGAATCATTTCGAGGAGCATAGCTTATGGAGAACATAGGACAGAGAATCACAGGGCTGGAAGGGACCTCAAAGGTCTTCTAGTCCAACTCCCCTGCTCAAGGCAGGAGTCCTCATACACGTGATGGCGTACCTATGGCAGGTGTGCCTAAAGTGGCACTCGGAGCCATGTCGCTTGGCACTTGCGGCATTGCGCATACTTCTTCCGCGTTTCTGATATGCATACATGTGCGATGATCAGCTGGCCTTCATGCGTGCACCCGTGCCAGAAACTGGAAGAGCCGGTCTTCCATTTTTCGATGTGAGAAGCTGATCATCGTGTGCACATGCATGTCAGTAACCAGAAGACTAGCAGGTGTGCCGGAAACTGGAGGTTCATTTTCTGGTGCACGCATGCGCCCTGGGCAGCTCCTCTTCTAGGTTGCGGTCACAATGAGCATACTCATGCACAGGCAAAGCATGCACACTCTCTTTTTGGCATTCAGTGCTGAAAAGATTTGCCATCACTGCCTTATACTCTTCAGGTCAAATCCCCTCTTCCTTGTGACTGTTTTTGAAAACCTCCAGTGATGGAGGGCTCCCAGGAGGCAAGCTTTCCCACTGGTTAATTGTTCTCCTGTCAGGAAATGTCTCCTTAGTTCTGGGTTGAATCTCTCTCTTTGATTATCACCCACCCATCATTACGTCTTGTCCTGCCCTCACTGCTTTGGAGAATAAATCAATCCCCTCTTCCTTGTGACAGCCCCTCCAATATTGGGAGACAGTTATCATGTCCCCCTTAATCCTTCTCTTTAATAAGCCAAACATACCATATTTTTTGGACTATAAGACACACTGGAGTATAAGACCAAAATTTTGAAGAGGTAAATTTTTTTTAAAAAGGTTTTTGCCCTCCCCAGCCTCTAGGAGCACTCTGCGGGATTCCCAAACCCTCTGCACACCCTATTTTTTTGTGAAAAATAGAGCATGCAGAGAATTTGGGAGGCCTAAAAAATGCTCCTGAGGGCTGGGGAGGGCAAAAGCGCAATGCGTGGCGGGTTTGGGAGGCAAGAAATGGGCCAATTTTTTTTGCAAAAACAGGGTGTGCAGAGGGTTTGGGGGGCCTGAGGTCTTGGGAGGGCAAAAACACTCCCGTTTTGTGAGAAATGGGTCTGTTTTCACTCGTTTTTGCCCTCCCCAGCCCCAGGAGCACTCAACAGGCCTCCCAAACCCTCTTGCGCATCCATTTTTGTGAAAAAAGGGATATATGGGGAGAGGTTTCGGGAGGCCAAAAATGCTGTATTCAGTGTATAAGACGCACCCAGTTTTCACCCCCTTTTTGGGGAGGAAAAGGTGCATACGGTATCTAGTTCCCTCAATCATATGATTTAGCCTGCAGATCCTTTATCATCTTTATCATCATAAAAAAAAAGAGGTCTACAGCAAAACTATCGCATTTAAAAAAAAATACCGTTAGGTTAACTATGTTACATCTCTGGTGCAAAATGGAAGACTAATTTTGCATTGGTCTGGTTTTTGTTATATTAGCACAGATTTTGATATTACCACTCACTTGCATACGGGGCATCTCCAGGTGCCTCGTTCACAGTTCAGCTGCAGGTAGGATTCCAGATCAAAACACTGCAGAAGAAAAAACAGGAAAATCTTAATTAAACGATGGTGCGGCTTGCAAAGAACACTGAAGATGTCGCTGCAAAGAACACCCTCCCAATGGGTACGGATAAAGGAGAGAAGCTGTTCCATCAGATGCATGCCAGGAAGAAAAAAAAAACCCATTGGGTTGTGCTTCAAAGCATGACACGAAAGTTAGTTTTAATCACTGAAAACACTAGGACAGCAGTCCCCAAGCTTTCTGGCTTTGCAGACTGGTTGCGGAGGGGAATAGTTCCATGTGCGCAGCAGGCATGCATGAGCTCTCCTGCTGCTTGTGTACAGACCAGTTCTGAATGGGCCGCGTCCCACAGCCAGGCCGTGGCTCGCGGGTGGGGGACCTCTGCGTTAGGATACAAAGTCGTAGAGAAGAAAGCTGTTGTTTCAAGCACATATCTGTTGAAAACACGTGCTACGATTTGGGATGGGAACCATTGCGAGGTGGCGCAGTGGTTAGAGTGCAGTACTGCAGGCTACTTCAGCTGACTGCTGGCTGCAGTTTGGCAGTTCGATTCTCACCGGCTCAAGGTTGACTCAGCCTTCCATCCTTCCGAGGTGAGTAAAATGAGGACCCAGATTGTTTGGGGCAATAGGTTGACCCTGTAAACCGCTTCATAGGGCTGTAAAAGCAAGTCTAAGTGCTATTGCTATTGCAATGATGGGTAGAGAAGACTTCCATCTGGGTTGAGGGAATTAGAACTCAAATACACACTTCTTAAATGGTAAGAAAAAGTCAGAAATTCAGATGGAGCACACGGACCAGGAAATAGGAGAGAAGGGGATAAAAGAGGGCACAAATGAAGAACAAGGAAATAATATTGAAGAAAAAGGAACTGAAAATAAAATAAAAACAGTTAGATGATTCACTGGGATTCACAGTAACACAAAAAGGGTAGACAGGGGGGAATGTCCCCCCCAAAAGAAACATCAAACAAACAGCAAAGAAGGAGATAGTGGGAAGAGACTAGGAAAAACCCTGGGGAAAACTACTAGAAAACTACTGCTGGGGAACACCAGTAAAACTCTCCATAAACCACACTGATGTGTATGTGTAAGTGAGTGGGGCAGCATAGCACCTGACAATTTTAGCATTAGTACTATTGGTAGTTAATAATTAGATAGGTGGCTGTACGCATTTGTTAAACAAATAGATACCAAGTTGTACCATCTTCACTGCATGAATGAGACAGGAAGAGGCTCTCACCTGTACATGCTTGCAATCGTGACCTCTTGCTGGAAGTTGGATCCGCCGGAATGTGATGGGACATTTGAGAGAGACTTTGATGGCCGTCTGCTCCACACCATCTTCTCCGTTGAGAGGAGCGTTGCCCGAAGAGGCGGCCACGCTGCTAAAATTCCTCTTGACTGTTGCAAAAAAAATAAAAAACAAAGGCGGGGGAGCGATAATAGAATTCATACTTAGGACTGTTTTAACAGCACGACACTTGGCTTGACAGAAACTGTCCCAAGACTGAATGGAGTTCATCGTCTGCCTTCCAGGCCCATTGATACACAAGTTCTACTCACTTTTGGTGATACAATGTTCAGCCGGAAGCAGGCGCTTCTTTAATAGGCCCTGAAGAACAGAACGGACTGAAGGCCGGTGTACTAACTGCAGAACAAACAAATGGGACTGGGGGAAAGGGAAAATATATAAACAGTGGTTTATAGAGGATCCATGCAGAGGTGGGCTTTACATAATTTAACAACTAGTGCACAACTGAAAATGTGAGTGTGAGCCTTCTACGTTTGCGCACGGCTTCAAACACATGGCAATTTCATGAGCGCGGCTTCCAGTACACTTTCTCGGGCAGCCGCGGTGAGTAGAGCGGGCGAGGCACGGAAATCAGCTGTGTGGGCAGGAAGAGCGAGCCAGAGAGTGAGATACATAGGATGGGATAGCACTGGGGTGGGTGGATGGGTCCAGCCGGTGGTGGGAACTACCGGTATGGGCGATCTGGTCCGAACAGGCAACAGCCCAGCTGTGGATCTGTGGCCACTCAATCCGAGCATCTGATGTGGATGCATTTGGAAAGAGGTCAGAGGGGGAAGTTAGTTGAGAGTGTTTCATCTCACTGGGGTTCGCGCTCCAAATCTCTCCTTTAGGATGCCAGCCCATTTCGGGAGAAATTTGGAGTGGGATGAGTCTTTACAGGAGGGTCTCCAGAGGAAGAGCTCCAACTTCTTGGAATGTTTTTTCCCCCTAATGGACATGTTGTCATGGCCCATCTGGGTCCCACTGAGGTAGTTGTGCCTTCAAGGACTCCAAGCACCTCAGTGAAGATGCTGGTTAGTCCTTCTCAGTTAGACCAAAACCAGGAAATCAACCGCAAAAGAAGATATTGGGGAGCACTCAGAAACTTTCTTTAGTTCCAGGCTGAGTAACATTTTGTCAACTGGAGTCCAGACTTCATCATCATCTTTGGTCTTTGAGGTCCCACAAGGGATGTCCAATGTCCCCCAAAATCCTTTTTTTTTTTGCCTTTGGGGACAACGACTGGTATTTAGTGGCTAGGAAGGCAGCTCTACTACCCAGTCTTTACTACCCCTTCCCAACTTCTCTCATCTGAGTTGGATTTGATTCAGTGAAGTCCAAAGGGATGACAGATTGTATCACAATGTTGTGTCTCTCATCTAATAATCCCCTTTCCCCTTCCCTTCTCTCTTCCCTTCCCCTTCCTTTCCTTCTCTTCCTTTCCATTCCCTTCCCTTCCCCTTTCCCACCCCAATCCAGTGAATGCCATTGGTTTGATTTACGGACATATTGGTTAACTTTCTATTTTTTTCTAAAGCAGGGAGGTGCCATTGGGTGGTTTTTTGGTTTTTTTATGGTTTTCCTGAGGTATCCATGGAACAAGGAATCTATTGACAGAATAAAATCCTTTCCCTCTGACAAATGGATTTTTCAGTTAAGATATTATATGTTCCTAATCAAGAAGGTCAGAGGTGATAGTCAGCTGGTTTGGACCCGTTCAACCAAACTGGTAGTGGAAAACACGAGTGGGCCTGCCCACTTGCCCTGGCTCTATGCCGTCCTATTTAGGCAGGTTTTCAAGCTAAAGCACATGCGCACATGCTCACATTTGTGAACCAGAAGGGAAAGTGAGTGAATGCCACCCCAGAAGAAAGTGATGATTCTATTTGTCATTGATTTTTATAAGAATTTTTCTTTTTTAACTTTTCACTCTAGGCTCCAGATCAACCTTTATCCTGAATATTTAGCTGATATTGGCTGGCAGAGCCAACAGCTCAATGAGATAGAAATGAAACTTAAAAATCATTACAAGCTGTGAAACACTGGTGAAGAATACTAGGAATATGAAGTCTTGGTAGGACATTTCCTTAGGTAAAAGTAAAGGTTCCCCCTGCATATATGGGCTAGTTGTTCCTGACTCTAGGAGACGATGCTCATCTCGGTTTCAAAGCCAAAGAGCCAGTGTTGTCTGAAGACGTCTCCGTGGTCATGTGGCCGGCATGACTAAATGCCAAAGGTGCACGGAACGCTGTTACCTTCCCACCAAAGGTGGTTCCCATTTTTCTACTTGCACTTTTTACATGCTTTTGAACTGCTAGGTTGGCAGAAGCTGGGACAAGTAATGGGGGCTCACTCCATTATGTGGCACTAGGGATTCCATCAGCTGAACTGCCGACCTTTCTGATCGACAAGCTCAGTGTTAGCCACTGAGCCACCCTTTCCTTCATCTAAAGCTAATTCCAAACAGCCAAACCATAGAAAGAACAGATTAGGTACTTACACAACAGCATGCCGTGACAGTGATTTGAATTGTATTTCTTCCTGGCTGGCAAACGTGCTTGAGGTGCAGAGGTTTATGCGATGTCTTATTGTCGCCCCGTTCAATGGTGAGTGGAGTTGCGTTGACACTGACCTGGACCGACGCTGGCCAGTTAGTGTTCATTTGCCTGTCTTCATGGTGATAACACTTGAATTGTAACTCCAAGTCTGATCTGTCAGAGAAGGCAGAGGTTTGCATTGCTATTAGCACCTGCTCATTACATATGTATGTCAGAATAACAAGAGTTGGAAGGGACCTTGGAGGTATTCTAGTCCAACCCCCGGCTCAAGCAGGAGTGTTGAACTCGATTTCATTGAGGGCCGCATCAGGGTTGTGTTTGACCTCGGGGGCCCCGGTTGGGCATGGCCAGCTCGACATCACTCATGTCTGGGGCACTTTTGGCATTCTGAAGGCTCTACCAGTGAAAACAGGCTCCCAAGCTGTGTTTTCGGCTGCAACGGCCGCATGCGATCCTCCTGAGCTCTGTTTTCACTGGCAGAGGCACTGCGGGCCAGATCTAAGCACCCTGCGGGCCGGATCCAGGCCCTGGGCCTTGAGTTTGACACCCCTGCCCTATGCCATTTCTGACAAGTGGCTTGTTCTGACCTAGGCTTCCTGACAAAGCATAAATCACAATCTTAGTGTCGAAAACCCTCTTTTATTTAGACACAATTTACAAATAGTCAGTGAAGATTCCAACAGATGTCTGTCACAGTCTTTCAGGGTAATGCTGATAAGCACCCACCTTTATCTCCCTTGAAACGCTGCCAGAGATCTAATTGCCAATTAGTTTTGCAACGTCAAATGGGGCACTGAGTCAAACAGAGCATTTCAGAGTTTGAACCAACCAGAATGAACTAATTGATTCCTGCAAAGGCTCACGTCCAGTTCGCTCCTCTTTTATGTCTTATGGGAGGGGCCAACCATTTTCAAGCCTTACTCCTGAGTCGCCCCTTTTGTCTTAACTGTTCTTGCCTTCTGGCAGCTTTGTGCATTCGCACACTTGGAACAGGTCACACTGTTCTTCTGCCTCGCTGATGTCAGACTTTGGAGGCAGCACATAACTACCAGATGGCCTTGGCCCCCTCTCTGCCTTCAATGCAGAGCATTCATCAGAGCCTTCTCCAGACTCCAGGACTGGCCCATGTTCCTCCCCAACCACCTCACTGTCCGACTCTGCTGCCAACTTTGCAAGCCGTTGGCGGACCACAACATGGCTGTCCAGTCTCTTCTTAAAAACCTCCAGTGATGGAGCACCTACAACTTCTAAAGGCAAGCTGGTTAATTGTCTACCTTCAAAACAGGAGTGGGCTTCCCATTCACCACTGACCCAAGAAAGAGCCTTTTGGCTCCCTTCTAGTTTGGCATCCTGGGGCAATTACCAACTTCACCCCGTTGCAATCCTACCTCCACATGAGGGTCTGGTGGACGGTTGGCCGCAGGTGAAAGACGTGATTGCTGACCGCCAGGTTGTGCTCCAACCGGAAGGGCTCTAAGACAACCCCGTCTCGCACAGGGAACGTCAGGCGCAGCTCGTCATTATGGCTGGCTGGAATTGAAGAGGGAGAAGAAAGTTAAGGATGGACTTTCCTATTAGAATAGAATAGAGCTGGAAGGGACCTTGGAGGTCTTCTCATCCAGCCCCTCATACCATCTCAGACAAGTGACTGTCCAGTCTCTTCTTAAAAACCTTCAGTAATGAAGCGTCAACAACTTCTGGTGGCAAGCTGTTCCACTGGTTAATTGTCCTCACTGTTAAGAAGTTTCTCCTTAATTCTATGTTCTTTCTCTCCTTGATTAGTTTCCATCCATTGCTTCTTGTCTTGCCTTCTGGAGCTTTGGAGAATAATTTGACCCCCTCTTCTTTGTGGCAGCCGCTCAAATACGGGAAGACTGCTACCATGTCCCCCCTAGTCCTTCTTTTCTCTAGACTAGCCAAACTTAAATCCTACAACCATTCTTCATATGTTTTAGTCTCCAGCTCCAGTGCCGTTGTAACTTTGAATGGTCACTAAATGAACTGTTTTAAGTCGAGGACCACTTGATATTTCTGATTCATTCCCAGAAATCCCCCCCCCAGCTGATCTGGAATGCTTTGCAGTTTTCTGAAAGATGCTTAATCCACAGGCCATCGCCTCTGTCTCGATTGTTTCAACCAGACCAATATAATTTGCATGCGGTGGAAAGCAGGATCAGGCGAAGACTTTCACAGGTTTGATACTTACTTGGAGGTGGTGGTAAAGCATTGATATTTGGCTTAATGTCCGGCGGGAAAGGTGGCTTGACATCTTGATTAGGAGACAGGTAGGGAGGCATATTGCTGCCGGGAGTCATAGGTGGTGTCGGATTTCCTGGAACAGGTGAGTGAGGGTAATTTGCTACAGAAAGAGGCCTGGATGACTGCAAGATGGTGGTTGCCATTGGAAAGAGAGAGAAAGAAATTGGAATTATCACCGTGCTCAGGGACTTTTGGCTGCATAGTAGAATTCTTTGTATGATAAAAGCACTGGATGCTGTGGGAAGATTTATTCTGTCTGTCTGTCTGTCTGTCTGTCTGTCTGTCTGTCTGTCTGTCTGTCTGTCTATCTATCTATCTATCTATCTATCTATCTATCTATCTATCTATCTATCTATCTATCTATCTATCCTGTTTCCCTGAAAATAAGACCTCCCCGGATAATAAGCCCTATCGGGGTTTTGAGCGCATGTGCTAAAATAAGCCCTCCCTGAAAATATTGTAACACAGCAGCAGCCATGAGGTGACCAGGCTCGCAGCCTCTTGCACCTCAAAAATAATAAGACCTCCCCGAAAATAAGGCCAAGTGCTTATTTCGGGGGTCAAAAGAAAATAAGACCCTATCTTATTTTCGGGGGAACAGGTATCTATTTATCTATCTATCGATGGCTGTGTATGTGTGTGTGTGTGTGTGTTTATGTTCCAGCATAACTCTGGAACACTTCAAGCAATTCCAACCAAACTTGGTGCACAGATTACTTATCCTCTGGAGAAAAAATAGTGTGGCGGTAAGACACCCCTAACACCCCTCGGGGTGTCTGTTCTGTTAAGATACAGCCTCTTGTGTCTTAAAATGACTTCTACTGTACTGCTGTAAAATGGTTTCTACTGTACAGTGCTGTGGAGTTGCCATGGTAACAGCTTCACAGTACTCCACAGGGGGGCTCCCTCTGGTAAGGGGGAAAATCGAACATTAGAAATTACGTTTCTAAAGCGTAAGTGATGGATAAGGTACAAATATGGTGTTTGGAGAGCAGAAGAGGCAATAATTGTTTTTGGGAGTTGATGGCAAGACAAATTGATGTAAACATTTAATAATATAATACGATGTTATATATTTATATATAAATATATTTCGTAGATTTTCACGGGTGTAGGTATGCTGGTCTTGTTGTATTCGGGTCTTTTCAGCTAAAACACCGAAAACACCAGCCGGAAGATGGCGAGTGAGACCTCGCTGAAACGTTGCCAAGACAATCTCAATCTTACACTGGAAAAGACCCAAATACAACAAGACCAGCATATATGGGGGCATAGGGAAAATATTTTTAACTAATTTAATTGTTGCCAAAATTAGGGCTTAGGGAGAAGTCGCTCTTGCCATTGCCTCTTCGAAAATTGCGGCAACGTTCATGGAAGGAGGGAGAACAGCCCATTCCCCACTTATGTTGCCACTTGACATCACCATTCCTGCTTAATACAGGATTGGGATAAATAAATATCCAGGCAACACCAGGTTGTTAGCTAGTTCTATATAAAGGTAACCCTCAACTTATGATCTCAATTGAAGCCCAAAATTTCTGTTGCTGAGCGAGACAATTGCTAAGTAAGTTTTGGCCCATCTCACGACTTTCCTTGCCATGCTTGCTTAGTGAATCACTTTCCGTTGTGAGTCACACGTATATCAAGTGACCGGCTTCCCCATGGACCTTGCTAGTTAGAAGGTCACAGAAGGAGATATAGTGACCCCGGGACACTACAACCATAAATGTGAATCAGTTGCCAAGTGTCCGGATTTTGCAATCAAACAGCCAAACAACCAAACTCAGAGAGCACCAAGGACCCCACAGTCTTTGTCCTCCTCCCTCCCTCCCTCCTCCTCTTTCTTCTTTCCCTTTCTCCTCCTCCTCTTCCTCCATCTCCTCTCAAACTCCTCTGCCTTCTAGCACTGATGATGTTACTTACCGTATTTTGTGGAGTATAAGACGCAGCTTTTTCCCTCAAAAAAAGAGGCTGAAAATCTGGGTGCGTCTTATACACTGAATACAGCATGTTTTGCCCGCTTCACCAAAATGGCTGTGCATAGCTTGTAGGAAGCTTTTAGAGAGCTCCTGGGGGCTGGGAAGGGCAGAAATGAGCAGAAAACGCCCCGTTTTTTGCTCATTTTTACCCCACCCCCTCCAGCCTCCAGGAGTACTCTATAAGCTTCCTAAAGGCTATCCATGCCCCCTTTTTAATGAAAAATGGGCCTGTTTTTGTGAAAAACACCCAGTTTTTTGCTCGTTTTTGCCCCCCCTCCCAGCAGCACTCTGCAAGACCCCTAGAGGCTATTCATGCCTTTTAAGGGGAAAAATGGGTCCGTTTTTGTGAAAAACAGACTGTTTTTGGGAGGTGTGCAGAGTGCAAAAACTGTTTTTTTAAAATTTGCCACTTCAAAACCTTGTTGCGTCTTATACTCCAGTGTGTCTTATACTCCGAAAAATATGGTAGTTTGGTTAATGAAATGTTTGCAAGAAAACAACCAAGCTCAGAAAACACCAAGGACCCCATAGTCATAGTCGTCCTCCTCCTCCCCCCCCACCCCCTCCTCCTCCTCCTCTCCACACTCCCTTCTAGCACTAATGGTGTTAACTAGTTTGGGTTATGAAATGTCTGCAAGAAAACAACCAAGCTCTATCTCATTTCAACCCTGAACTGCAAATATTCTCCTTTATTGATACTTATAATAATATATAGTCAACATCTCAATAATACACAAGCTACAAGAGTTTTTTGTTACTTATTCAACAGAGAAGAGTTTTTCATTATAAATAAAATCAACATCAACATAAAATCAACATTAATATAGTAGCCACCATTAAAGCTTACCAAATGGCCAAAATGAACTCTCACAAATGAGTAAAAAAAAATGAAGATCAATGGTCCTCACCTTGTAATATTGCCCCATGTTAACGGCTGGATTGGGATACTGCCCCGTGTTTTGCTGGTTTGGCATTCTCTGCGCTGGGTAGTTGGGCGACGTAAGGGGTCTTGGAGCATTGGGAGCAGGATACTGGCCGGGCTGGGATGGAAACTGGTTATTTGGTCCGTATTGCTGGTTTCCATAATTTGGCTGGTTAATAGAAAAGACCAAAAACAAACATATATATGTGTATGTGTATACATATGTGTGTGCATGTGTGTATGTGTATGTCTGTCTGTCTAGCTATCATCTCTCTATGTCTGTCTGTCTGTCTGTCTGTCTGTCTGTCTGTCTGTCTGTCTGTCTATCTATCTATCTATCTATCTATCTATCTATCTATCTATCTATCTATCATCTATCTATCATCTATCTATCTATCTATCTATCTATCTATCTATCTATCTATCTATCTATCTATCTATCATCTATCAACTTATCAACCTATATATTTCTCTATCTGTCATCTACCTACCTATCTAATCTACACACATACACACACACACACTGTATAGACATTATAACGACACCTCCGGCGGACTGCAGCTAAACTGGCTCAAAACTAACCCTGTAAAATTTTACTTTAGTTGAGATGTTCCAGCACCATTTGGGAGCTGATCCTGAGAAAAACTAAACATTGTCACATTTGGTTGATACTTAGATAGGAAACACACCAGGAAAGGTTGACCAGATTTTTTTTTCGGGGAAGTTGGGGGGGGGGGAAGCTTGCCATGGCAAACCATTTCTATCCTGAGGGCAAGAAAACTACATGGATGTATGTGTGTCTGCACAGAACAATCACATTCAGAAATTGGAATAGAGAACAAGAATTGGAAGGGAGCCCCTGCTCAATGTTGGAGCATCCACAACTTCGGGAGGCAAGTTATTCCACTGATTTGATTGCTCTAACTATCAAAGAATTTCTCCTTAATGCCGTCATGGTTCTCTCCTTGATTAGTTTCCATCCATTGCATCTTGTCTTGGTTTCAGATGCTTTGGAGAATAGCTTAACTCCCTCTTCTTTGTTGCTCTTTATGTTGCTCTTCTCTGGACTCTTTCTAGAGTCTCATTTTTACATTGTGGTGGCCAAAACTGGATGCTGTGTTCCAAGTGTGGTCTTACCAAGGCATTATAAAGTGGTATTAACTCTTCATATGATATTCTATTCTATTCTGTTCTTATTCCATATTCTATTCTATTCCATTCCATATTCTCTTCTCTTCTCTTCTTATTCCATATTCTCTTCTCTTCTCTTCTTATTCCACATTCTATTCTATTCTTATTCCATATTCTATTCTTATTCCATATTCTTAATTCTATTCTATTCATATTCCATATTATTCTATTCTACTCTATTCTATTCATATTCCATATCATTCTATTCTCTATTCTATTCTATTCTATTCTATTCTATTCTATTCTATTCTACTGGTTGCCTCCAGAAGTTGTGGGTGCTCCATCACTGGGGGTTTTCAAGAAGAGATTGGACAACCATTTGTTGAAATGGTCTATGGCAGGGGTGTCAAACTCAATTTCATTGAGGGAAACATAGGATTTTGTTTGGCCTTGGGGAGCTGAGGTGGGGATGGCCAGGGTGGGCATGCCCATCTTGATGTCAGGGGGTGCCTGTGGTAGCATGAGCGCTCTGCTAGCAAAAACGGACTCCCAAGCTCCGTTTTCAGCTGTGACAGCCTCCTGCTGCCCCCTGCCAGCGGAAATGGAGCTCAGGAGACCATGCACAGCCCACCTGGGCCCCATTATCAGCTGCGATGGCCTCCTGCAGCCCTCTTCCAGAAGCCCTCCCCCCAGCTTCATTTTTGCTGGCTCCGGAGGCCAGATCTAAGCACCCTGTGGGCCAGATCTGGCCCCTGGGCCTTGAGTTTGACACCTCTGGTCTACGGTCTCCTGCTTGTGCAAGGGCTTGGGTTAAAAGATCTCCAAGGTCCCTTCCAACTCTGTTATTCTATAATATAACCTCCATAGTTTACAGGAGACAGAAGGCAACCCACTCTGAATTGAATCCCCGATACCCACCTCTCCAGGATATGTTCTCTTCATGCCTTGCATGGGTAACGACTGGGGACGGGGGCCAGGGTAAGCCTGCTGGGGCATCCTCTGCCCATGGTTGAAAGGGCTCATTCCCGGAGGTCTGGCCTGGCTCATGCCCATGGGTGGCCCGCTCATATTGGAAGGCGTCATGTTCGCCCCCATGGATGCCGGGTTCAGGTTGGCTGGCATGGAAGTGGGACCGCGAGGGCCAGGCTGGTTGATGAACTGGCTGTTGTAAGGCTGTGCCGGACCCATCTGGAAAGAGGAACAAACCTTCAACAGAAGAAGGAGAAGAAGGAGAAGAAAAAAAAGAATATAAAAATGCGACATGGACTTAAAAGGGGAAGGGGGAACCGTATGGGAGGGGGGACTCAGAGCTCTGTCGCATTTTTTTCAGGGCTGGTTCCTTTTTGGGAGGACCATCATTGCTACTGGGATTTGAAAAGGCAACGGACAAGGAGGCCATTCTCGACTTAATGGCGGTCGTGAAAACCCTCTTGCTTAACTTCCGTGGGCCCGGGAGTTATGTTCCCCATGCCTTTTTCAAACTGAACATAGGAGCTCGTCTCTCCTAAGGCCATGGGACAAAGAAATGCAACATAATCATTTTGGCCAGTGAACTCGGCAATGTCTGGATGGGCTAGCAGCAAACTGGGCAGTGGTGAAATTCAAAAATTTTCCCTACTGGGTCTGTGGGCATGGCCTAGTGGTCATGTGACAAGGTGGGTGTGGCTTAGTGGTCATATGACTGGGTGGACATAACTGAACAACTGACTCACACACAATGTAAAAGCAGCTGGACTTCACACAAAGCGGCCCCTGCAACAAGCCGGAACATCACAGACAATCAGGCACAGCTGATTGTCACACAGCTGATGGTCGGAACTAATTTTTATTTATTTTTTAAAGTATTTTTTTAACTGCCGGTTCAGAAACTGGGTTTGATGACTAGAAAGAACTCATCTCCAGTGAACTTGGGCTGATCAAGATTGCTCTTGGTCAGTCTGGGAACCATCCGATTGGGAGGTTAAAGATAAAAATGTATGAAACCAGGTAGCACTCAATCTGCTTCTGCTAAGAAGCAGTGTAAACATGTCCATACCCATCAGCAAAAATGTGTGTGAATGCCTAAATTTTGGATTTGATTTCAGTCCTTGACTTACGACCACAACAGAGCTCAGAATTTATGTTGTTGAGTGAGAAGTTGGTTGAGTTTTGTCCCATTTTACAACTTTTCTTGCCACCTTTGTGAAGAGGGAATCCCTGCAGTTGTTCAATTAGTCATACGGTTGTTAAGCGAATCTGGCTTCCCTATCGACTTTGCTTGTCAGAAGGTCGCAAAAACAGATGACGTGACCCTGGGGACACCACAACCGTCATTAATATGAACCCGTTGTCAAGCCTCCGCATGTAAATCACGTGATCCCGGAGATGTTGCAGGGGTCATAAGTGTGAAAAATGGTCACAAGTCACTTTTTTCATTGCCTTTGTAACTTTGGTCACTAAATGAAC
The DNA here is from genome assembly GCF_051295495.1 of Thamnophis sirtalis. Lineage (NCBI taxonomy): Eukaryota > Metazoa > Chordata > Lepidosauria > Squamata > Natricidae > Thamnophis > Thamnophis sirtalis. The sequence continues at coordinate 31,584,200 of NW_028261395.1, forward strand.
TGTCGTAAGTCAAGGGCTAACTGTAATGATTATCTGAGACACGGATTTCTCTGTAGCTGTAGGAAGAGTTCAAGACGAAGGAAATGTCTTTCTATTTGCTTTTTCTAGTTGCTATTTGTTTTTGGTTCCGTGTTATTTTAATTTCTGCTTATTAGTTTTAATCTGGGTTGTCTTGTTAGCGGAAGGGACTCAGGGTACGCCAGCAGTAACATGAGGCCATTTGGCATGGTGCAAAGACAAATTAATTTTTGAGTTTTCACAAAAAAAATGTGCCCCCTTCAAAAAACAACAACAGTTCTCCTGTTGCTTTGTACTTAATGTCTGCTGAGTGTTTTGAGGTGTGTTTGTGTTCCTATGTCTAAGTTAAGTTTAAGTTTACTTTATTGTCATTGCACCTCGTACCACGAAATTAAATACCATCTTCAGTGTACATCATACATAAGAAAACAATGAAAAAATAAAACAGAAGCACACATCTTTCACATTCTACACAATTGAATTGAAAGTCCATGATATTGCATTAGTATCACACTATGCAGTAGAATTCAATATAGTTACTGCCCTGGGATAGAAGCTGTTTTTCAGCCTATTTGTCCTTGTTTTTATTGTCCTGTACCGTCTGCCAGATGGTAATAGTTAAAAAAAAAAGGTGCCCAGAATGAGATGGATCTTTAAGAATGTTTTGAGCTTTCTTAAGGCAGTGGGAGCTATAAAGCTTTTCCAAAGAGGGGAGAGGTCAACCAATGATCCTCTGGGCAATGACGTTGATCCTCTGAAGCGCTATCCTATCTGCCCCTGTGCAATTGGCAAACCATACACAGGTGCAGTAAGTTAAAATACTCTCTACGGTGCAGCGGTAGAATGACCTTCTGTTTCATTCAGTTGTTGTTTCCTGAGAAGTCTCAGGTCGTATAATCTCTGCTGGGCCCTTTTGACCAGTGCTGCAATGTTAGTGCCCCAGGTCAGGTCCTCTTTTATGATAACACCCAAAAACCTAAAACTGGCCACTTGCTCTACTTGGTCTCCATTGATAAGCAAGGGCTGGATGTCTGATCTATTCCTTCTATAGTCCACTATAATCTCCTTGATCCTATTGATGTTAAGGACCAAGTTATTGTCTCCACACCACGAAAGCAACCGGTCCACCTCATCTTGAGGTGTATGTGGGAAGGAATCGCTCTTTTAAATTCTACTGTTTAAATATCTCTTTGTTGTTCTTTTAATTTTCTTTTCTGAACCCGTGTTTCAATTTTTGCAGGCGTTTCTGCAAATCTGGCTTAACAGGAAGTGGAAAAGTCTCTTTTACAAACTGCAACATTTGAAACAGAAACATATCCCAGGCCAAATGCAGTCTTTTCCTTTCCCCTTTGGCATTCCCTTCCCTTCACTCTCTGATCTGGGATAAAGCTTCTAATTCCTCTGTAATCTCTTTTCAAAATCCTTTCTGAGGTCAACTGAGACTAGCCCAACATATCAAATCTATTTTATTTATTTTTTTAAGAAAAAAATTCTGGAAAAGCGGCAAGGGATGAAGACGCGAACAAGCAAAAAATAAGTGAAAGTGATGCTATACACATCGACTAATTAGGACTGATTTACAAAATTACTACTGCCCTTTTAGTAACACGCTGTTGTGGCCAGAACAGCTGGCAGCAGATCCGGACAGTGAGGAGGTTGGGGAGGAACATGAGACAGTCCTGGAGTCTGGGGAAGGCTCTGATGAGGGGTTTGCGTTGGAGGCAGAGAGTGGGCCAGCGTATGCCAGTTATCAGCTGCCTTCAGAGTCAGACATCAGTTAGGCAGATGAACAGCTGGAGCCTGTTCAAAGTGTGTGCATGCACAGAGTTGTCAGATGAAGGGGTAAAGAATAGGGGTCAACTTGGGAGTAAGGCCACAGTGGATGGACGATGAATGGCCCCTCCCAGAGAAAATAAAAGAGGAGCAAAAGGGGAGTGGAGTTTGCAGGAGATAATTCATTGGCGTAATTGGTTCATGACTCTCCAAGATGCCTTGCCAAGTTCTGCAGATATTGGCTTGTCAGCTCTCCAAGCCAGATAAGGTCTGTGACTGTAAATCCTCCCTTGAAAGACTTTGCTGGATGTGAATGAGCAGAATTCACAGTCAATTAATAAAAGGGTTTTTTGTCAGAACAAGGAGTTTGCTTCATGCTCTTAGGAAGCTTCAGACAGAACACAAGCTCCTCTACACTTTAAAGAAGAAATAAATGAGACCCCAGTAATTAAAACAACCACCACCACCACAACTCTTCTAATATAGAATGGGATTAAAATATACCCCAGGGGCAGGTAAGCATCGTTCTTGGACTCTTAAAAGTTACAACCTTTGAAAAGCAAGGTTGATTATCGAAAATCATAAGAGATCAATTTTCCTGGTGATTCCTGATTATGAAATTATTACATCTGGGTTGATGTAATAAAGGAACACCATTAGATACATCAATTGAGCTATCTGATTTTCTACACAATGAACAATTATCGGCTGGCTTTCATGCCTCAGGTGGGACTGGAACTCACTGACTCCTGGTGATTGGCTCAAAGTCACTCAGCTGGCTTTCCTGCTTAAGGTGGGACTAGAACTCACTGAATCCTGGTGAGTGGCCTAAAATCATTCAGTCAGCTTTCATGCCTAAGGTGGGACTAGAATTCAGAGTCTCCTGGGGATTGGTCCAAAGTCACCCACCCGGCTTTCTGCTTATGATGGAAAAAGAACTCACAATCTCTAGCCTTGTGGCTTAACCATAAGACCATACTGGCTGAAATTGAGAGTAATGGCAAATTGCAAAGTTTAATTAGTCACATGAACATAGCAGATAAGCCTATTTCTGGTTATCTGCCCTCTAATATGTAATTTGCTTGCAATTACTAGAAGTTATAATTAGATAAATAATTATAACTGAATGAATATGAAAGGAGCAAAATAAAACAAATTTGTCTGGATGCAGATTGTTTTGCATTAATATTCGCAGATACAATTAACCCCATTATAAAGTTAGAAAAAGCATAAAGTATCAATAATTTTCAGGAATTAAAACACAGATGGAGATAGTAGCGATAAATCAGGACAATGAAATTCAGTGTATTTAGAAAGATTTATGATATTCATTAAAAGGCAGGGGTTAGTTAAGACGGTTCCAAATAAAAATAAAGTTGTTTAAAAACGCGAATAGAACCTATTTTTAAGTGGGATGTAGTTTATGGAGTTAAAATATAATAAAAAAGTGCTATGCTTTATTTTTTAATTTACCAGCAGAGATAGATCCTAATACTGTTTCTAAATATCAACAAATGAGAATAAGAATAATATTAAATAGAATAAAAAAGGGTAATATTACAAAATAAAAGAATGGATTCTTATATCGTAGCCTGTATTAGTATAGAAACAAACATATACGGGAAGTCCTCGACTTACGACCACAACGGAGTCCCAAATTTCTGTTGCTAAGTGAGACATTTGTAAAATGAATTTCCCCCCATTTTACGACCTTTCTTGCCACGGTTGTTAAGTGAATCCTTGCAGTTGCATGTGCATGCACTGGAGTACTGGAAACACAAAGACCAGCTGACTGGCACACGTGCTTGTTTTTTGGCCATTTTTCAGGCTGTTTTCAAGCCATTTTCTGGCAGTTTTTGAGCAGTTGTTCAGGCCATTTTCTGGCCAATTTGGAGCATTTTTCAGACCATTTTTGGGCTGTTTTGGGGCCAAAAATGCTCCCAAAACAGCCTGAGAATGGCCTGAACACAGTCCTGAAAAGGCCCTTGAAATGACCAGAAAAATGGCCTGGTTTTTGGCCATTTTCAGGCCATTTTCTGGTGCTCCATCGCCCACGAAGACCAGCTGACCATGAAGACCAAGTGCACCAGTGGTGGGTTGCAAATATTTTTGCTACCAGTTCAGGCGCGCTCCCGCGCATATGCAGGAGCATCTGGGCAGGTGGGCGGGGCGTCCTGCCGCTGCTATTACCGGTTTGGCCAAACCGGGAGCAACCCACCTCTGATGTGCATGCTGGAAACCAGAAGAGCAGCTGGTGACGATGCGCATGCCCAAAGCGAGGGCTCTGTGTGTCACCTCTGGCACCTGTGCCACAGGTTTGCCATCACAGCTCTTGTCTTTTACTTCTAGTCTAAGCCGTGAAGGGGGAAAATATCTGGGAAAAAGACAAGGACATGGGATTGGTAGTATGCAGTCATGGACAAGAAACTACCAGTGCTGAAGTCAACTTGAAGATAAGCCAACATTTCTTTTTATTAATAATGGTTTATTATCCATGGCACTTAAGGGCAGGACAAGAAGCAATGGGTGGAAGCTCATCAGAGGGCAATCAATTTGGAAATAAAGAGGAATTTCCTGACCGTAAGAAGAGTTAATTGCCACAATTTGCCTCCTGGAGTTGTGGGTGCTCCATCACTAGAGGTTTTTAATGGACAACCATTTGTGTGGGATGGCCCAAGGACGCCTTCCTTGGGCAGGGGTTTGGACTAGAAGACCTCCAAGGTCCTTTCCAGCCCCATGAGTCTTTTATCTTTTACTTTGTCGCTATAATTTCTGCCATGGTTGACTTTCACTACAAAATTCATCCTGTCTGATAAGGGTATAGCAAGCTTCTTTGGGAAATCTCAAAAGGTTTGGTTCAGAACCATTTCAGCCCACTGCATCTGTGGCCCGCTGGCAGTCAGGGGAGCTGGCAGCAGAGTCGGACAGTGAGGAGGCTGGGGAGGAACATGGGCCAGTCCTGGGAATTGAGGAAAGCTCAGACGAGGGCTCTACGTCGGAGGCAGAGAGGGATCTAGACAGCGGTGAGGCAGAGGAACAGCTGGAGCCTGTTCCCAGTGTGTGCATGCACAGAGCTGCCAGAAGACAAGAACAACTAAGAAAGCAGGGTCGACTTGGGAGTAAAGCCACATCTTGGAGGTGATTGGCCCCTCCCATAGGAAAAAAAGAGGAGCGAATGAGGAGTGGGCTTTTGCAGGAAACTATTTGTTCCTTTGGTCATTTCAAGAGTGCAAAATTCTGTTTTTGACTATAAGAGACTGTTCCAAGTTTGGCCTTGCCCTGCATTTGGAAACTAGTTATTTGGCAGCTTGCCAAGTGAGATAAGGTTTGTGTTGATAAATATTCCTCCGAAAGACTGTTTGCTAAAGCCTTGCTGACTGCGAATGAAAGGAATTCACAGTTGTGTAAATAAAAGGGGTTTTGCTGGGACCAAGACTCTGCCTCATGCTTTTTAAGGAAGCCTAGGTCAGCACACTGCCCTTGTTTGAACCAGCAGCCAGATGTCATCAGCTGTGGCACGACAAAACCGCGAAGCCCTTATCTGCGGAGACATAAGCGCGTCGCTAAAGCCGCGACGTCATCACCGTGCGTCATCACCGCCGCGACAACAGTGCGGCAACAGAAGGGCGCTTTAAAACGGCGCCGTACCCGTTGTGCAGAGCTTGGGTCTTGAACCTCAGCTGTCCAGCGGACAAGCTCAGGGTCTTTAACTCACTCCGGCCATGGTACCACCTCTATGATCTATACCCAAACACCATTAGAATGAAAAATCCCCCCTCAAATGGACATGAACTGGCATGCTTACCGGTCCGTATTGATTCATGTCTTTATTTTGAGTTTCCTGCAGCGCTGCAACGGTTGCGGTAGCTGTAGCTGTGGCAGTGGCGGCGGCGGCAGCAACAGCTGCAGCGGCGGCGGCAGCAGCTGGTTGAGTGAAATCAGTAGGGGGTCGGGTGTGCGGTGGCATCCCCATTCCCGCAGGGTTATTAGGGCCTCCTGGATAGCTGTGGGAGAGAAATCAAATGGACGGACATCAGTGTTTGAGCCACCAAAACTTTGCCAATACGGTCCCAGGCTGCATCAACAGAGGGACAGAATCAAGATCACGCGAAGTGTTGGTGCCACTTTAGAGTGCCTTGCTAAGACCACGTTTGGAATAAATACTGCATCCACTTGTGGTCCCCATGATGCCAAGACTCTGGAAAGAGTGCAGAGAAGAGCAATACATATGGTTAGGAGACTGGAGGCTAAAACATATAAATCATTGCCCATACAAGGCATGAAAAGAACATATCATGGAGAGGTGGGTATTGGGGGTTCAATTCAGTGTGGGTTTGCTTCTGTCTCTGGCAAACTATGGAGATATTATAAGAGAATAAGAGTTGGAAGGGACTTTGGAGATCTTCTAGATCATTTCAACAAATGGTTGTCCAATCTCTTGTGAAAAACTTCTGGAGGCAACCAGAAGATAGAATAGGATAGAATCAAGATCACGTGAAGTGTTAATATCACTTTATAATGCCTTGGTAAGGCCACACTTGGAATACTGCATTCAGTTTTGGTCGCCACGATGTAAAAAAGATGTGGAGACTCTAGAAAGAGTGCAGAGAAGAGCAACAAAGATGATTAGAGAGGACTGGAGGCTAAAACATATAAAGAACGGTTGCTGGAATTAGATAGCTCTAGTTTAATGAAAAGGACTAGGGGAGACATGACAGCAGTGTTCCAATATCTCAGAGGCTGCCACAAAGAAGAGGGAATCAAACTATTCTCCAAAGCACCTGAGGGCAGGACAAGAAGCAATGGGTGGAAACTAATCAAGGAGAGAAACAACCTAGAAATAAGGAGAAATTTGCTGACTGTGAGAACAATTAAAAGTTTTTCTTCAGAAGCTGTGGATCCTCCATCACTGGAGCTTTTCAAGAAGAGACTGGACAACCATTTGTCTGATAGAGTATACGGTCTCCTGCTTGAGCAGGGGTTTGACTAGAAGACCTCCAAGGTCCCTTCCAACTCTGTTATTCTCTTAGTTTGCATTTGTAATAATGCACGCGGGGAATTTTAACATGAAAATGTGGGTCCCAAATGGAGATGACAACTAGAGAGTTCTGGGAACATCAGCAATGCAATCGCATCCCAAATGCATCCGTGCATAATTACAGATGCTCCCCAAAAATGACTATGTGTTTCCCTTATTCATTTTGCAGGCACAACTGTCCATATTTCATTCTGAGTGTTGTTGTTTTTTAAAGTGTATGGCATGTGTTAGCCAGGGATCACCAAGGTGGCTGGCTGCCTCTGTGAAAGGAATTTTTTCGGGTGTGTTAGCTTTTGTTGTGGGATGCCACTAGGCTGGTATGCAATTGGGGGGGGGGGAGTGTCCTTTCCTGTCCCTACCTGGTTTATTCACTCACAGGAACCAAGCCACCAGTCTCAGCGGTGCGCAGGCTCAGCCTCCTACAACATGAGCCACCAAGTCCTCCTGAGTACATCATCTCCTGAAAATTCCCATTTATTGGGTTTGTGTGGGTTTTTATGCTCTTAATTACCTCCCAATCCATTTGGCTTCTCAGGACAATACCCCAATCTAGTATGGAAAACATTGGGAAATTGGGTGGAAACTAATCAAGGAGAGAAGCAACTTGGAACTAAGGAGAAATTTCCTGACAGTGAGAACAATTGATCGGTGGAAGGACTTGCCTCCAGAAGTTGTGAATGCTCTAACACTGGAAGTTTTAAAGAAGATGTTGGAGAACCATTTGTCTGAAGTGGTATAAGGTTTCCTGCCGAAGCAGGGGGTTGGACTAGAAGACCTCCAAGGTCCCCTTCCAACTCTGTTATTCTAAATACATACGACATATTCATCTCTTCTTTTTTTGGCTTCTCACGTTGTTCCTTGAAGACTGGAAGATTCCAGCAAACTTCACTAATTTCCGCACTACCCCAGTTACAGTGGTGGGGGAAAGAGTCACAGTTATTCCCTTGTGCCAGCATACTGGATCTGGGTGAGGACTGCTCAAATCACAGATCTCCTATCTGGGAGTTGAACAAAGATTTGTGCAAAAAGGTTCTAATCTGGAAATCACTTTGCACATTATTTCCGACAAGTTGGCATATGTGTGACAAAGTAATAATTCCACGTTTGAGGGTCTCAAATTATGCAAATGATAATAAAACATGACGTTTGGTTCTAAATATTATTTAAATCCGGTTTTCTTTACAGGCAAGTACAAAAGGGATGTTTTGAGTTTGGTTTGGCGAATGTTCAACATTTGTTCTCCTGACCAAAACTGTAATATTTTTATCTATTAAAAACTTTCGTACAGATGCTCAGCAAAATGTTAGCCACTTATATGTCTATGTGTTGCATCATGCATTTAGTGGTTAAATAAAACTATACCTTAGTTTGTACGCCTTATTTGATTGACTTGAGTCATGTACAAATAATTTTCCTGAAGGTATTTTGAGTTCATCCTTCCTGAAAATATTTTGCTTTAAATTTGAACTTTCCCCTCCCCTCCCCTTCTCCCCTTTCTCCTTTCCTCTCCTCTTCTTTCCCCTCTCTCTTTCCTTTCCTTGCCTTTCCTCCCCTCTCCTTTCCTTTCTCCCTTCCTTTCCTCCTCCCCTTCCCCTTTTCTTCTTCTCCCTTTTTCCTTTCTTCTTCCTCTTCTCTTCTTCCCTTCCCTTTCTACTTTACTTCCTTTTCCTTCCCTTTCCTTCCCTTCCCTTTTATAGCAGCTAAATAGTTTTGCTAAGAACTGTATGTTTCTGAAGTTTGTTTTAGGATTTCCCCCATCCTTAGGCCTTTAAGAAGACTTTTCAAATTTGTCTTTAAAAACCCATGTTACCTCTATGGTTTATCATGGATGTCTTTGGAAATTGCCCCTCCAAGTTTCATCTCTCTGTTTAGGGGTGACGAATATAGAAAGGAACGGTCCCGATGACTCCCAACTCAATTCCTATCACGTTCTGATGGCGCCTGATCTCTTTTCTCTAAGCCTCTTCTAAACCAGCATGGAATGGGCAACCTCTGTCCCAGCCTTACCTTCCCGCAAAGCCTCCACTGCCGGGATATGCAGTGGGTCGTCCGTACATGCTTTGTTGAATGTAGGACTGGTTGGAGCTGGCCTTGGCCGAGAAAGACGGCTGCTGTCCTGCAAACTGAGGGGAATTCATGCCAGGATTGCTGGCCGTCATTCCAGAAGCCATGGGGTTGCCTGCTGGGTTCATAGCAGTGTTCGCGTTGGCCATGGGATTTCCCAGCACCTGGTTGAAAGGGAAGGTGACATCTTAGAGAACATCCATACAAGCAACTGTAGAGATTTTAAGAGGCAAGCTGTTCCGTTGGTTAATTATCCACACGGATAGATAGATAGATAGATAGATAGAGAGGGAGGGAGGGTGGGAGAGAGAAAGAGAGAGAGAGAGAGAGAGAGAGAGAGAGAGAGAGAGAGAGAGAGAGAGAGAGAATGAGAATGAGAATGAGAATGAGAATGAATTCTTTATTGGCCAAGTATGATTGGACACACAAGGAATTTGTCTTTGGTGCATATGCTGTCAGTTTACATAAAAGGAAAGAAAAAAATACTCTCAAATATCTCAAGACTTAAAATGGACACCTAACATCAAAAACATCATCAAAAAAGCACCACCAAGAATCTTCTTTCTGCGCCAACTCAGGAAGCTCAAACTGCCCAAAAAGTTGCTGATTCTGTTCTACAGATGAATTATTGAGTCTGTCATCTGCGCCTCTATAACTGTCTGGTTTTTCCTGAATGCCATCTCTCTGCTCAACAAGACAGGCACAGACTTCAGAGGACAATCAGAACTGCAGAAAAAACAATTACTGCCAACCTGCCTTCCATTGAGGACTTGTATACTGCATGAGTCAAAAAGAGGGTCATGAAAATATTTACAGACCCCTCTCATCCTGGACATAAATTGTTTCAACTTCTGCCCTCAAAACGACGCTATAGAGCACTGCACACCAGAACAACTAGACACAAGGACAGTTTTTCCCCGAACGCCATCACTCTGCTAAACAAATAATTCCCTCACCATTGTCAAACTATTCACTAAGGCTGCATTACTATTAGTCTTCTCATCGTTCCTATCACCCATCTTCTTCTACTTATGACTGCAGGACTGTAACTTTGTTGCTTGTATCCTTATGATTTATAGATTGTTTTCTAGTATGATTTGATTGCTTATTTGTACACTATGACTATCACTAAGTGTGGTACCTTATGATTCTTGACAAATGTATCCTGTCTTTTTATGTACACTGAGAGCTTTTGCACCAAAGACAAATTCCAAAGACCATATGCATTTTAGTAAAAGCACCTTTGGATTGTAACTGCAGGCCTGACACATAACTTATGTAGCCATATAGGTAAAATCCAAGATTGCAGCCCTGCTTGGATTCAGCCCTCGAAATAATTAGTCCCTTGGTGGCTTGCTTAAGTTTAATAGGCACACAATGGACACCATCAATTATCAAGGTTCAATTTTGCAGTGGAGTAAACAGAATCTATCTATCTATCTATCTATCTATCTATCTATCTATCTATCTATCTATCTATCTATCTATCTATCTATCTATCTATCTCTAATCCATCCATCCATCCATCCATCCATCCATCTATCTGGCTCTGTATCTGTGTGTGTGTATGTTCCAGCATAACTATGGAACCCGCCTGCAATTTCAACCAAACTTAGTACAGAGATGACTTACTCTCTGGAAACAAATACTGTGAGTAAGTATTTACACAGGGTTGGGTAAGACACCCCTAACACCCCTCGGGGTGTGTATTCTGTTACAATACAGCCTGCTTTGCCTTGAATTGGCTTCTACTGTATTGTCGTAAAATGGCTTCTACTGTACAATGCAGTGGAGTTGCCATGGTAACGGCTTCAAGTACTCCATAGGGGGCTCCCTCTGGTAAGGGGGGAAAACCCAAACATTACGTTTGGTCTGGATATTTTCCCCCTATACATAAATACCTGTGCAACCCTGGGTTATCAGCTAGTTGTGAAATAAAGAAAAGAACTCCAGACAAGCCGAAGAGAGAACAACTTCCAGTCTTACAGCACTCTCAGAAGGGGACATTATTAACTCGTGTCCAAAGTCACAAGTTTTACCCTTAGTAAAAGTCTAGGAGATATTTCTGCTTTAAGAGTAAGTCACACTAAGTAGGAAAGAGGAATTATCTGTACAAGACATGGATCCAAATCTCGATTGCTTGTCTCAATACTTTATGATGACCCAAAGATTGTGGTGCCTGATCTATTTGCATCCATCCCCTGGCCATCCACAGAACAGGGGTCAGCAAAATCCAATCTTCTGTGACTTACAGACTTTTTGATCTTTAAAAATATCGTGGCCATCAATGAGTGCTTCTCTACAAAGAGAGACATACTGTCATGCCCCCTTCAGATCCTGAATCTGTGGGGGATGATGAGCTGGAACCTGAGCCGACAGAGATTGAGGGGACGGCTTCATTGTCTTCAGGAAAAAAAATGGGGAAGGCCAGGGCCTTTCAGGATTAGGACATCTTGTAAACTGGGAGGAACAGGGGCAGGATGAACATGAGAGATAGGCGAGGAGCAAGGACCACCCCTTCCTGATCCAAGAGCTCGGAGATTGGAGACAAGGCATGAACAACGCAGATTGAGCAGGCTACTTAGAAGAAGAGTGCTCCGGCCATCTTCACAAGGCACACCTTGGGAATGAGACTTAAGGAGATGCTGTGGGGAGGGGCATTTGTCGGGAACGAATACGGAGTTCCTGAAGAGTTGAGTACCGATATTTGAACTTTCCAAGAGTTCTTGCATTCTTTCTGGCACTCTGGACTAATAACCTGGATCTTTTGCTTTCTGAACTCCTTGATTTGCCCTGCTGGATTTATGGCTGTGCAGCCCTGGTATACAGAGTGCTGGGCTGGATTAATTGCAGCCAGAGACTGCTTGAGGTTTTGTGTGAGGGTTTGTTATCACTTTGCTCTGGGACTTGTCAGAAACATGGGAGCGTTTGGGGAATTTTGGAGCAAAAAAGGGGGCGGTTTGAATTCCCAGCTGTTTGAGTCATCTCCCTGGGTCATCACACATGCCTTAACAATTCTAGAAACTCAGTACTTGTGAGCTGGGCACTTTTATTTCAGAACGAACATCCAGCATAGAGATATCTCATATCTCTTTCAACAGCACAGGTCCCACTAAACCAGCATCTTCCAGATAGTCTACTTAAAACTGGCCAACAGCAATCCAGCAAAACACCCAGCTTCTCCCTAGCAATAGGACACTCCATCATGAGCGAAGTTACCTGTTGAATCAACCTTACACCCTGACCAAACATTGCTCAGCCTTTGTGGGCAGGGGAGGAGTCCATCTGACCACCCTTGGGGAAAAAAAAACCAATGGAGAGAAGATTCCCAGAAAGATACTTACCTGGCTCTGTGATGTGTTAGTCACACCCCATACTGTCGTGACCACCGATAGGGAACCTGGTGGTTGGTTACTATTTTGTTGCCAAGGAACAGAGTCATAAGGAAATGATCCATCACTATAATAAAATATGAAAGAGAAAAGGGGAAAAAAAGGGGAAGGGAAGAGACACACATGGTAGATAAAGTCAACACTTTAATATTTTCATATAAAGGACTACCAGGGCAGGTGGGAAAAAGCATCTTTTCATTTCCAAACAGGTTTCTCCGCTAACTAATTTGGTGGACCTGGATGGGTCCTTGGTGCTCTCTGATCTTGATTGTTTTCTTGCGGACGTTTCATGACCCAGCTAGGTAACATCATCAGTGCCAGTATTAGTGATGATTGTTAGAATTTTCATGACTGGCAGAGACATGGCAACAAGGTCAGCCAATGTATAGGCAGGGGAACTGGATCAGCCAATGAGAACTATTTGATGGTGACTGAGAGCCATGCCAGGCAGCTTGAAGTAGCTGAGAACAGAAGTAAACACGCAGTCTGTCTGAGCTTGTCTGCTGATATGGAACTAACTGCTTGTGTTTGCCAGCATACACTGTAGCTGCATTGTGGAAATTGGCAGAGTTTTGTAAATGTTGGAACAAAACAGAAAGAGAAGAACTGAAGATGATCCATGCTCTCTGACTAAATGAGATTATATATATATATATATATATATATATATGTATGTATGTATGTATGTATGTATGTATGTATGTATGTATGTATGTATGTATGTATGTAGTATTTGTAACAAAGGAAACAATAAAAATATTGGGTTTCTGCCTGGATGGTCTCTTGTGATGAGCCAAAGGACAGAGAATGGAAGTAGTGATCTTCCTCCCATATTTGGGCATACCGGGAGTTGTAAAAATCTAATAGATACCTTTCACCCTGGCTTGACTGATAATGGATAAGAACCTGTGGCCTAATGGCTAAGATGTCTGCCTAATATGTAATATAGCCCAGGTTCAAATCCCAGTAAGGGTATGGCTAGCTGATGAGAGCTAAATAGCTTGAAATAGATCTATACTAGTCTCCCTTTATTTATTTACCAGCACAAATACAAATACATATACATATACATATACATATACATATACATATACATATACATATACATATACATATACATATACATACATACATACATACATACATACATACATATATATATATATATGATAGATATAAATAGATAGATAGATGTGTTTGTGTATCTATGTATTTATGTATGTATGTGTATGTATGTATGTGTGTATATATATGTGTGTGTGTGTGTGTGTGTGTATACACACACACAGACACATATATACACACATAAACAAACACACACACACACACACATACACACACAGTAGTGTCCAAAATTTGTTAGAATATTCATGACTGGGAGAGACATGGTAACAAGGTCAGCCAATGAATAAGCATAGCAACTAAATCAGCCAATGGGAGCTTGAACAAATCTGAGTCTGTGCAGAGAATTGAAACAGAAACTTAAGCAGTCTGCTGCTCTGAGAAGTAAACAAGCAGTCTGTCTTGGGCTTGACTGCTGATATGAAATTAAGTGCTTATGTTTGCCTGTAACTCTCCTGGCTTGTGTTTACTTGGAAGGACCACCAGTTTGTATTATACATTTATTCATCTATTCTTATGTATATCAAGAAGTTAATGAATCCTGCTGCATCAGTTATGGGTGTGGGCTTTCTGGATTTGAATTTATGCAACAAACTCTGACAATGATGTTAATTAGTTTGGGTCGTGAAACGTCTGCAAGAAAACAAAGCAAGCTCAGAGAGCACCAAGGACCCCCTCGTGTCAACCCTGAGCTACAAATATCCTCCCTTCATGGTGAACCTTCCTGACATAGATAACCTTGATGGGAGTTCATTGGACTGCAGAGAAGAGCGGGGAGCTGGGAAGAGAAGAAATACATAGAAATTGAAGAGGGAGCACAGAATGTGTATGACAACGAGGACAAAAAGCAAATGGGGATGAAACCTGGTGAGGTGCAAATGTTGGGGTGCAAAATTTGTCATGTTTGCCTACCTGTCAAAATAGTCCCTGGCAAAGCATTTTTGGGGGGAGGGGGATGTGAGTACCTGACAGAATACATGAGGATTTTGGCTTTGCATGGTTTACAGGCTGCCCTCGACTTACAGCCATAACTGAGCCCAGCGTTTCGGTTGCTAAGCGAGGCACCTGTTAAATGAATGAGAGGGGCCTCGTTTTTATGTTCTTGGTTTGCTGCAGTTGTTAATCCCTGAAGTGGACTGCATGGTTGTTGAGCTAATCCACCTTTCCCTCGTTTGAGTTTCTTTTGTCAGAGAAGTCAGCTGGGAAAGTTACAAAATGTGGCTGTCTGAACACAGGATGGTACAACTGTCATAAATACATGCCATTTGACAAGCACGTGAATTCTGGTGGGGATGTTTGCAACAGTCATAAGCGTGAAAGTCATCTTTCACTTTTTTGACTGCTGTGGGAACTTAGAATAGTTGTAAGTTGAGGGAGGCCAGTGTCACTTGCTGAAATCTCTGGCCATCTGAGCTTTGCTGCAACTTGTGTGTCCCTTCACGCCAGCATTTTCTACCCTGGCTCAAAACAATCCTTTGATAGCAATAGCATTTAGACGTATATACCACTTCACAATGCTTTACAACCCTCTCTAAGTGGTTTACAGAGTCAGCCTATTGCCCCCAACAATCTAGGTCCTAATTTTATCACCCTCAGAAGGATGGAAGGCTGAATCAACCTTGAGCTGATCAGGATTGAACTCCTGGCAGTGGGCAGAGTTAGCCTGCAATACTGCATTCTAACCACTGGGGAAGGAAGGAAAGAAAGAAGACTGAATCAATAGCAATAGCACAGACTTATATACCGCTTCATAGTGCTTTTACAGCCCTCTTTAAGCAGTTTACAGAGTCAGCCTATTGCCCCCAACAATCTGGGTCCTAATTTTATCACCCTCAGACGGATGGAAGGCTGAGTCAACTTTGAGCTGATCAGGATCGAACTCCTGGCAGTGGGCAGAGTTAGCCTGCAATACTGCATTCTAACCACAGGAGAAGGAAGGAAGGAAGGAAGGAAGGAAGGAAGGAAGGAAGGAAGGAAGGAAGGAAGACTGAATCAATAGCAATAGCACTTAGACTTATATACCGCTTCATAGTGCTTTTACAGCCCTATCTAAGCGGTTCACAGAGTCAGCCTTTTGCCCCCAACAATCTGGGTCCTCATTTTAGCCACCTCGGAAGGATGGAAGGCTGAGTCAACCTTGAGCCTGGTGAGATTCGAACTGCCAAATTGCAGTCAGCTGGCAGTCAGCAGAAGTAGCCTGCTTTACTGCACTCTAACCACTGTGCCACCATGGCTCGTGATTGAACAAACATTACAGAGCCATTTCATATTGGACG
Organism: Thamnophis sirtalis; assembly: GCF_051295495.1. Taxonomy (NCBI): domain Eukaryota; kingdom Metazoa; phylum Chordata; class Lepidosauria; order Squamata; family Natricidae; genus Thamnophis; species Thamnophis sirtalis. The sequence goes on from NW_028261395.1 coordinate 31,599,883, forward strand.
TCCGTCCCATCCTGAACAAGCCAAAAAATGCGATTTGTGAGCTGTATGAAAACTACCGGGGTAATAGTAGCTAAGACTCAGCTTTGGTCTACAAAGTCCTTACTGAAATTTTATCCTGATTTACAACTGTCTTGGCATTCTGCTTTTTCTCCCCCCTTCTCAATTTGGAAATAACAATACTGAGGTGAGCCATAGGCTCACCCAATCCCAAAACTTAAAATGAATGAGCTGGAAGGGACCTTGGAGGTCTTCTAGTCCAGCCCCCTGCTCAAGCAGGAGAACCTATACTATTTCAGATAAATGACTGTCTAGACTCTTCTTGAAAACCTACAGTGATGGAGCGCCCATGATTTCTGCAGTGCTTTGGAGAATAATTTGACCCCCTCTTCTTTGTGGCAGCTCCTCAAATACTGGAATACTGCTATGATGTCACCACTAATTCTTCTTTTCTTTAGACTAGCCAGACCCCAATCCTGTTTTGGTCTCCGGGCCTTTGATCATCTTAGTTGCTTTTCTCTGAACTTTTCCCAAAGTCTCAACATCTGTTTTATAGTCTGGTGACCAAAATCGGTTGCAGTATTCCAGGTGTGGTCTTACTGGGGTTTTATAAAGCGGTACTAATCACGTGATCTTGATTCTATGCCTCTGTTTATACAATCCAGGATTGTATTAGCTTTTTTGGCTGCTGCCGTATACAGCTGGCATATATTCATTTGATCGTCCACTAGGACTTCAATTGTCCCTCCCATAGTGACTGTTCTTGAGCCAGGTCTCACCTAAACTATACTTGTCCCTTGCTTTTTCCTGCCTAAATGTAAAACTTTGCTTTTCTCCACACTGAAATTCATTTTGTTGGATAGGGCCCTTGGCTTACAATCACGATGGAGCCCAAAATGCCTGTTATTAAGTGAGACATTGGCTAAGTGGAGTTTTGTTCCATTTTATGACCTTTCTTGCCTCTGTTGTTAAATGAATCACTGCAGCTTTTAAGTTAGTAACCCGGTTGCTAAGTGAATCTGGCTTCCCCATTGACTTTGCTCATCAGAAGGGGATCACGTGACGCCGGGGCGCTGCAACGGTCATAAGTATGAACCAATTGCCAAGCATCTGAATTTTGATCATGTGCCTATGGGGATACTACAAAAACAGTCATAGGTCACATTTTTTCAGTGCCGTTGTCACTAAAACGAATTGTTGTAAGTTGAAGACTACCCATAGGAGCTTATTTGGCCTAGTTGCTAAGGCACCAGGGTAGAAAACAGGAGACTGTGAGTTCTAGTACTACCGAAGGCATGAAAGCTAAGTGGGCGACTTTGGGCCAGTCCCTCTTTCTCAGCCCAACTCAACTCACAAGTTGGTTGTTGTGGCGGAAATAGGAGGACGAAGGAACATTGTGTGTGTGTGTGTGTGTGTGTGTGTGTGTGTGTGTGTGTGTGTGTGTTTGTTTGTTGCCTTGAGTTATTTGTGAAAATGACAAAAATGACATACAGGTAAATAAATGAGATAAAATTATACAAGTAATAGCTTGGAATGTTAAAAAAGACCCATATAAAAGTGAATGATTGTATTATTAAAACCCGAGTTAATAAAAATTATTTATTTTCTGTCACCGCTAAGATCACCCATTCTTATAAATTAGATTTGCTGATCGGATTTATAGGTGGGGGTCTTATTACAACTCCCTTTTATAGATGAGTCGAGGTTAACAGACTAAGGTAGGAATTGTATACCGCCATCTAAGTCTCCATGGTCTCACCTGTCCTAGGACTGAATACAGCAGAAATCGTGTTTACTTCATCTTACAACCTATAGCCATGATGGCACACGTGGCAGAGGTGGCACACGGAACCCTCTCTGTGGGTATGCACACCGTCACCAGTTGGTCTTCATGGGTGCCGGAACGCTGGAAAATGGCCCAAAAACCAGGCCGTTTTCCAGGCCATTTTCATGTTTTCTGGGTCATTTTCAGGCTGTTTTAAGGACCATTTTCAGGCTGTTTTAAGGGACATTTTCAGGTTGTTTTTGGCCTGATTTTGACCTGAAAAACAGTCCAAAAATACCCCCCAAAACAGCCTTAAAACATCCTGAAAAGCAGCTCCAAAACAGGTTGTTTTCTGGGCCATTTCCAGGCTGTTTTTGGCCCATTTTTGGCTCAAAAAACAGCCCAAAAATGCCCCTCCAAAACAGCCTGAAATACGGCCCAAAAACAGTCATGCAAGTCCTGATGCGTGCCGGAAACCAGAAGACTAGCTGGCTGGCATGCCCTTGCACACTGGCTAACTGATCTGTGGGTTTCTGTCACTCAGGCACACATGCATGCGCATTGCGGTTTGGGTTCTCAGTGCCGAAAAGGTTTGCCATCACTGGCCTATAGCTATGACGTTTCGAATTCACTATAGTAACCTTCCTGCTCTTGTACGATTTTCCTCATGGACGTATTTTACCTACTACAGGTAGTCCTCGACTTACGACCACAACTGAGACCCACATTTCTCTTGCTAAGTGAGATGTTTGTTAAATGAGTTTTGTCTTATTTTGCAACTTCCTTCACCACAGTCGTTAAGTGAATCACTGCAGTTGTTAAGTTAAGAACGTGTTTGTTAAGTGAATCTGGCTTCCCCATTGACTTGGCTTGTCAGAAGGTCACAAAAGGGGATCGCGTGACCCCGGGATACTGTGACGCCATCATAAATATGAGTCAGTTGACAAGTGTGTGAATTTTGATCACGTGACCTTGGGGAGGCCGCAACAGTTGTGTGAAAAATGGGCACGCATCATTCTTTTGGTGCTGTCGTAACTTCAAATGGTCACTAAACAAACTGTTGTAAGTCAAGGACTATCCGTACTTGCCTAATTCATGCCCACAATAACGTGCATTAAAACGGATTCCTCTTTTCTGTCATTTCCCCCCCTTATATGTGTTTAATCTGTATGAGTGACAAACACGCCTATCACTTCTTTGAAAAAGACGACAAGGGATAGCCAGCGATGGACATACGACTACGAAATGTTGAGAACGCCAATATTTATACAATTAAATAGCATCTCAGGTTGGACGTAACCATAATGCTTTTACAGCCCTCTCTAAGCGGTTTACAGAGTCAGCCAATTTGCCCCCAACAATCTGGGTCCTCATTTTACCCACCTCGGAAGGATGGAAGGCTGAGTCAACCTTGAGCCTCGGGAGATAAACTGCCAAATTACAGGCAGCCGGCAGTCAGCTGAAGTAGCCTGCAGTATTGCACTCTAACCACTGCGCCACCTCGGCTCTAAGGACTGGAAATGTTTGTGTTCACGAGGATTAAACACTTGTTGTGCAGCTTCCATTCTTTGCTAAGTGTGCGAGTCCAAATGACCAACATTGGATAAGGTCAACAAGTCTTTACTGGTTGAAACTGAACGATGGAAAAGGAACAGAAAAAGGAAGGACACGTATGGAAAAAACTAAATGGGTCTGAGTTTGAAATTTCTTCTTAACAATGATTGATTGTTAAGAATCTTTTTGTTGAGGGTAACCCTTTAGCAAGGGTGTATTCCATGCTTAAAGAGGAATAGATGTCATAGGTGTAAAGGAAAGAAAACTTCATTAGAAAATATAAAGACTTCCTCGAAAACAATTCATAGAAAGTTGTTTATAAGGGGTCTACTAAAGATGGTTTCAGATGTTGGCTAGACAGCTAAAATAAACTATCATGCTATGCACCAAATAGCACCCTTAATGGACTTTCTTATTGAGAGATTTTTTTTAAAAAAAAAAGGAGAGTGGGAAGGAGAGTCAAACTATCAGAAAGTGAAACTCTATCTTAGGTCATCTCTACATAAGACATTATTCATTTCAAATCTGAGAGGTAGAATTAGATCTTAGAATGATGCAAATCGTCATTGTAAATATTGAAATCTGGAAATATGAATGCCATACTCTTTTATCTGCCATTCAAATCTCAATTCTCTAAGTTCTTTGAGAACCTGGTGGGTTTTGGTAAAAGAATAAAAAAAGGGGAGGAAAAAAGTTCAGTCAAAAGGCAATCAATTTTCTACCACCGGAACTCTTGACCCTGTCTGAAATTGAAGAAAAATTTGAAGCAAAACAAAAGCCAATTAACAGGGCCCTTGGCCTGCCAAAGTTTAAAAATTCATGTGCCAGATCATGGTATTTATCTATATACTTTCCTAAAACGTGTTAGGAAACTCCAGAATGTAGACATCTAAAGCTGGACTGACTGACTTCGGTGGAGAGGTCTGAAATACAGTAGAACTTCTAGTCACAAACGCTTTTGACAATGACCAAATCGGGTTCCGACCAAAAAATTCACAATTTTTTCCCCCGCAACTGATTTCCCCTTCGGTGCCTTTTTTTTTTTTTGTGCCAAATTTCCAAAATTAGGTTCAGGTCACCACCAAATCGGGTTGCAACCAAAGTTATGGAACAAATTATGATCGTGACCAGAGGTTCTATTGTAACCATAAGTTCTTTTTGCAAAGGTTTCCTATGCCTCTTGGTGTGTTTTCAGTTTGCCGCTTCTCTTGATCTGCCATGAGGTTGTCCACAACATTTCCCACCATAACCGAAGAGAAGAAACAAATGAACGATTTGCAAACATCCTCAATCAAGCCTACCATTAGGTAGCTAAGCCTCAAAGATGAATGAAGGCAAATATATATATGACCCAGGATAATGTTGCAGGATTCAATTTGGGTTGGTCAACAGGACCAGAGGTTTACTCTTCTGAGCATTTGGACTTGTGCTGGAGTCATTAAGCCACAATATTGGCCGAGCAGGTACAAAAACAGCCAAGGAAATGACTGAAGCCTGGGAAACAGACCCCTTGGTCAGTCAACAGGAGTGTTGATTTATCACCAGTTTATCAAGTGCTTAGGAGACAGAGGACTTGGGAGTACAAAGTAACAACCACCAATGACTTAATAGCTGGCCATCAACACCCCAATCACCAGCTAATTAGTCACACACAACCAGACACCACATAAATACTATGCATAGAATAGCCCAAAGCACACATTCCGGTGAGACGGACATTCCCTGAGGATGGGCTGCAGCATGAGTCCAAAAGCTCAAAAGACTAAACCTCTGGTCCCGGTGACCGACTCAGATTGGATCCTGCAAGCATCAAATAATTTAATCTTCATTGCATTAAAAGAATAATAAAAAGCATCTTCCAGGGACTTCAGCAGGGTCTGCAACAAACCATGATGATGTAATAATGATGACACAAGTACAATAATGAATTCAGTCAATGACAACATAGTTGCATCATAATGGTCTAAAAAGCAAGTACTGTGTTTCCCCGCAATTAAGACAGGATCTTATTTTCTTTTGACCCCTGAAATTAGCGTTTGGTCTTATTTTTGGGGAGGTCTTATTATTTTTGAGGTGCAGGAGACAGCGATGGGATCATCTCATGGCTGCTGCTGTGTTGCAATATTTTCAGGAGAGGGCTAATTTAAATGCATGTGCTCAAAAGCCCGATTGGGCTTATTATCCTGATCTTATTTTCGGGGAAACAGGGTATGAGGTTGTAGGGTTGGCATGATGGATGTCATCACACCTGGGTCCTCAACTACCTTCCTTGTCTTCCCCCAATGGATACCCTGGACGTCTATAAATCCTTATTATGATCTATCTCTTCTTTTAGCTTAAGAAAAAAACCCAATCAATATTAAATACGATGCACCTTGGTTTGGAGATAGGGCGTGTAGTTGCTATTCTATCTCAGGCAGAAAAATAATAATCTGATGCAGCTCTTCCTAACCCTGAAACAATTGGAGAGCTAAAGAACATAAGATATTCCTGATTGGCTCGACACAGGGAACGATCTAGGGAAACTTGGGCTGGAGGGAAGGGATCTATCTCTCCATATAAACTTTCCCTTTGTGCGGCTAGTCCACAAAAAGACATGAAGAGTCTTTTACAGCCTGTTTCAGAGCCTGGCTCTTTAGCTGTAGAGACTCACGCTTTCAGCTCTGGAGGTCCCCGTTTCAATCTCTGGGGTCTGTCAAGGTGGCAGCCGTCACATATGCACCTAAGAATCAGAAGGGAAAGTGTAGATCCAGAATAAAAATTGAAATCCCTAACAATGTACATTGTCTTGCATTTGGTATCTGGCTTTCACGATATCTGGAAGCTAAGCTTCTCCAGGCAATGTGTTTCCCACACATACACATACATATACCAAGTGGCCTCTCCTGTCACAGTGTCCAGTTTGCCTGGCAGATTGATGTCCCTTCTTCATTTGGTTTGCCAACTGGAGAAGCATAATCGTATGGTCATGGATGTCCTCCCCTATGAAATTCGTCCCATCTCATCATCACAAAGCTAAACACACACACTGCTAGTTTGTACAACCGAACAGATCCTCCGGGTCATTTAGAATTCTACAATTGGCTAAGGGAGACGGGTTTATGATAACTCGCTACAACCAATTTATTGTGGCCAACTCGTGGCAGCCAAGGTACCGTGGGACAACTCACTTCAGGACACCAATCACACTAACATCAAAGAAATGGGGGAATAGAATCAGAGGTGATATTCAGCAGGTTCAAGCCGGTTCGAATGAACCGGTAGTGGCAGCGGTAGGAGGCTCCACCCACCTGCCCAGACATCATCACGGATGCTCTGCGCATGCACAGAAGGTTCTGCATATGTGCAGAAGCGCAGCGTGCGAACATTCCCAGTTCCGAACCGGTACCGAAGGTAAGAGGATTTCATGCCTGAATAGAATAATATTATTAGAGAAAGGATGAAAACGGAGGGCGAAAATGAAACGTGAATGCCAAAAAATAAAATAATCCTTAAAATAAATAGTTTTATGTTCAAATGTCCAGCGGCGAGTTGGCCATGGTGAGTTGCCTGCAGTGAGTTGGCTGTGACAAGTTGGCCACAGCGAATTGTCTCATTCCGAAGGGAGACCTACTTGATCTATGGAATCTGTGGCTGCTGTTAGGCATGTTGGGAATACCCTTCTCAAAGACGGGATCCTCTCTGTCCCCAAGCCAACCCCTGCCAGCAACAACCCACAGGATCACCCAATTTTTTATATACTTTTTTTTTCTTTGCTATATTTTTACAGCACTTAATTACCACAAGTATAATAAGAAAGAATCTGATGTAAGAATACAGGTTTGGGTGGTTTTCTGAAATTGCTTACAGAATCAAACCCCAAAGACATGAGGCCACCAGTCTGAAATAAAGATTAAGTTGGAGAATTGTACACTATATGCACTGACGCTTGAGGAAAGCATCAAACACACCAGAGTCTGTTTAAAAGAACATTAATCCCACAGTGATCAGCTCTGTCTTGACAATAAATAAAACAGAGAGTTGAAGCACATCATTCAAGATGAGACAATCAAAGAGCTTATCTATAAACAGAGAGCAAATCCCACTCCCTTCTAGCACTGATGAGGTGACTGAGTTGGGTAATGAAACATCTGCAAGAAGACCACCAATCTCAGACAGCAGAAAGGACCCAACAGTTCGACCCTGAACTACAAGTAATGCCATTCTATTGGAGTACAATTGTACAATACTGGTACAATTCCTAAAAGTCCATTGGATTCATTGTGCCATCACTCTTGCTCAGCAGAGGAAGATACCAAGAAGCTAGTGACAGTACCAGTCTCCCTCTCCCTCCCTCCCTCTCCCTCTCCCTCCCTCCCGATCCTAGAGCATGGAGAGAAGAGAGAAGGCAAGAACAATGCAGGCTGAGTGGCTATGAGGGAGGAGAGTGCCCTGCCTCTCTTCATAAGGCACACCTGAGGACTGTAATGTAAGGAGGTGTCGGTGGGAGGGGCATTTGTTGGGAACAAGCGTTGAATCTGTAGAGCCTCGTGTGCACTTGTCAACCCGGTTTGCCTGCTTCACTGAACTTCTTGCTCTGGTTACTGTTTGGTTAACCTGGTTTATTGGACTACTCACAGCCAGAGGCTGCTGAAGGTGCATGTGAGAGTTTTGCTCCAGGACTTGTAAATGTGGGGACAAAATTGGAACAATAAAGGGGGGTTAGACCAGTTCTCTGGCTATGTTGCCTTCGTGCCATGTCCCGGGTCATCTCTCTCTCTCTCTCTCTCTCTCTCTCTCTCTCTCTCTCTCTCTCTCTCTCTCTCTCTCTCTCTCTCTCTCTCTCTCTCTCTCTCTCTCTCTCTCTCTCTCTCTCTCTCTCTCTCTCTCTCTCCCTCTCTGTCTGTCTGTCTCTCTCTCTGCCTGTCTCTCTGTCTCTCTCTCTCTCCCTCTCCCCGTCTCCCTCTTTCCCTCTCCCTTCCCTCACTGCTCATATTGCTAAAATTGACTTGAGGTCTGCTGAGGAACCTTTCAGTCACTGCATTACAAACTAGAAACAAATCAGAATTTGCCAGAGAATCCCAGATTGTTAGCAGTTATTTGATACCCATATTATGCCATGGACAAGCCCAACAGATACAACCCACAACCACAACATAAGCAGCTGCCCATTGCTGCCTCCATACAGCAGAGGATTTTCAGCAGATGACTTGTATTTAACGTTTCCAGTTCTACAAATTTCTGATCCTATTCCTTATGGTAAGCGTTTTGGCATGTTGGTTGGGAATTTAGAGATTGAAATATTAAAATTATGGCACACTCTGCTATCTATAGTTTCACAAACCAATATGCTTAGAACTTATACCAACATTAGGAATATACAGTAGCACTAACAGTTAGACTTAGAGTATATAGTACTTCACAGTACTTTACAGCCCTCTCTACATGGTTTGTAGAGTCCGCATATTGCCTCCAACAATTTGGCTTCTCATTTTACCGACTTTGGAAGGATGGAAGGCTGAGTCAATCTTCAACCATTCAGAATCGAACTCCTAGAGTGAGCAGTGAGTTAGTCTGCAGTACTGCATTCTAACCACTGCGCCACTATGGCTCTTATAGCACATTTTAAAAGAATAAGTAGGGCTAAAACTAAATGACATTTGCCCAGGATTGGACCATATCCCCAGCATGTTCTCTTGCCAGCATGAGGTCTTCCCCCAAATATGTTGAAGGACATTGTATGCACCATGGCATGTGTGAAATGAATTGTTATTCTCCATATTCACAAAGAGCATCTTCTATTGGGGAGCCCCATTTTTCTTAGATTGTCCAAAGAGGAGGAGGGGGTCAACCTATTCTCCAAAGCACCTGAGGGCAGGACAAGAGGCAATGGGTGGAAACGAATCATGGAGAAAAGCAACTTAGAACTATGCAGAAATTTCCTGAAAGAACAATTAACCAGTGGAACAGCTTGCCTTTAGAAGTCACTGGAAGATTTTTAAGAAGACATTGGACAACCATTTTCTAAAATGGTATAGGACCATGGTGGTGAACCTATGGCATGCATGCCAGAGGTGGCACACAGAGCCCTCTCTGTGGGCATGTGCGCCAGCCACCTGGGCTTCGGTTTTCCGGCTCTCTGGTGCACATGAAGACCAGCTGGCCAGAAACCCGAAAACCAGGTGGCCGGAGTGCGCATGTGCATCGGCCAGCTGGTCTTTGGGTTTCTGGTGCTCCAGTGCACATACGCACATGCGTGCATCTCAGTTTGGGCACTTGGTGCCAAAAAGGTGCACCATCACTGGTATAGCGTCTACTGCTTGAGCAGGGGGTTGGACTGGAAGATCCGCAATGTCCCTCCAAACTCTGTGATTCTGTCCTTTGATCTTTGGTCAGAATATTTAGAGATTTCCATCCAGGCCAAGGTTGTTCCTGACCACATGCCAGTCATATGGTTATGCCCAAATCGCCTGGTAGCTTCTTACTTGTCTTCCATACTTCTAGGGTGGTCTGTGGCAACTGATTGTTAAGAGTGGATGGGTGGAAATTTTGAGGAAGCTGTTTTTCAATCTCAGTCTCAACCTTGGAGGTTGATGGCCATAGAATAGGTGTGTTTCTGTAGACGTTGCTTTAACCCCCTCTTTCTGACATTGGCAGCTTCTCCATCCTTGGCTGCTTGTTCTGTTGGGACCCCTGAAGGAGTCATTAAGAGGTTTCACCTTCCACAGATGCATTGCTACTCTTTCCCAGGGGAGAAGAGTGGTGCTGAAATTGCTGATCCACAGTTTCCTCCAAAGTCACCTTGGATGTCAGCATTATTGGACTAGCAAGGAAAGAACGCAGGCAGCAGCATTTCCTATTTTGGACAGCTGGCTAAGAGGATCGGAATAACAGAGGTCAGCTTTCCTTCATCTAAGGAAGGGTTGCAAGAAGAAGGAACGTTCAAGTGTCAATGAAGACTCAATCATCCATGCCGAAGGGGTCTAAAGGTTGAATCATGGCAACTAGTCCAAACTTTTGTTGTGGCCCGCCAGTGGCCAGAGGAGCTGGTGGCAGACTCAGACAGTGAGGAGGTTGGAGAGGAACATGGGCCAGTCCTGGAGTCTGGGGAAGGCTCTGATGAGGGCTCTGTGTCAGAGGCAGAAAGGGGGCCAGTTATCAGCTGCCTTCGGAGTTGGAGATCAGTGGGGCAGAAGAACAGCTGGAGCCTGTTCCCAATGTGCACATGCACATAGCTTCCAGGAGAAGGGAACAACTCGTGAGTAAAGGCACATGTGGATGCTGACTGGCCCCTTCCATAGGGAATAAATGGTAGCAAAAAGGCAGTGGAGTTTGCAGGAGACAATTCGTTCACTTATTATTGTGAAGATTTGCTTATCTGAGTTTGTGCCTCACAAAGAATCTTTGCCAGGTATTTCATTGTACAACTGTTGTGACTAGAAGCTCCCAACGTGGCAACTCTCCAAGGATTGATAATGTCTGTGGTTGCAATTAAAACTTGAAAGTCTAATTACTGGGACTTTTCTGGATGTGAATGCTAGGAATTCACATTAACCAAATAAAAAGGGATTTTTTGTGGGACAAGGAGTCTGTTTTGTGATTTTGTGAAGCCTGGTTCAGAACAACTTTGTCAATCTGAGATGTTTTGTTGCTCATCCAAGCAACTTCATCAGACAAAGGAAAAAAAATTAGGCAGAAAGTCAGAGAGTCATTGGAATGTGCCAACTCTTGTCACACCAACTCCAGGGGTTTCACCCCCAAATGCACTGCAATATGTCAATCATTGTGACCAAGTGACGTTATGGAAAAGGTGGAAAGAACCAGACTTTACTTGGAAATCAGAGCTGCACAATGATGGAGAAACACTGAAAGGCCCACCATGGAGGATTGGATGGTTAGAATTTGCAGAAATGGCTATTGACCTGAGATAAAACAAGAAGTGCTTTTATAAAAGAGTGGGAAACTTTTATGGACTTTTTTTTATTACTGAAAATGGAAAAACAAATGAAATTGTTTTTCTTCTGGATTTGGGGTTGAATATGGGACAGGAGAAAGTTGGACAAGTTGGTAAAGAATGGAGGCCTTTGAACTCTGGTGCTGGAGAAGACTCCTGCAAGTCCCTTGAACTGCAAGGCGATCAAACCTGTCAGTCCTAGAGAAGATCAACCCTGACTGCTCTTTAGAAGGCCAGATCCTGAAGAGGAAACTCAAATACTTTGGCCACCTAATGAGAAGGAAGAACTCACTGGAGAAGAGCCAAGTGCTGGGAAAGGTTGAGGGCAAAAGAAGAAGGGGACGACAGAGAATGAAGTGGCTGGATGGAGTCACTGAAGCAGTAGATGTGAGCTTGAATGGTCTCCAAGGGATGGTAGAGGACAGGAAGGCCTGGAGGAACGTTGTCCATGGGGTCGCGATGGGTCACATATGACTTCATAACTAATAACAAGAATGGGACAGGAGAGAACTTTTTAATATGAATTTGAAAAGGGAAGAAGGATAGCAAGTTAGTTTCCAAAGAAGATCAGAGGTCCTCTGGAAGATTGTCACAGCAAACCATAAAGCTGCCAAGAAGATTGCATGGATGAAGATGCTTTACTGAACTCATGAAGATTTCACAAATCTTTATTAATCATCCCACAAATAAAGACCTTTCTTCCCAGACATACAACCTGTCCTCTGTTTCATTGCCTCTTCGTCATAAAAGCTTTCACTTTTTGTTATACGTTCATTTTTTTTCCTGATGACCCATACCTAGGGAGGGAAAAGTGTATTTGAGTCTCCCAGAATCCTAAGAAAGAATGGGAACATTCAAAACCAGAGCAGATACATCGACTTTCCTGGTTCAGCTGTCGCAGAAGCTGGGTGAACAATTGAGCTTCTTAAAAGGTCCTGAGATGGCATTGCTTGAAACATGAGAAAGGACAGGTGGAACCCAAGAAGCATAAGAGGACTGAGAACTGTTTAACGTGAATTTAAGACTGCATTTAAGAACCATGGAGATCAAGGGGAGAGTTGTTTCAGTTACAGTAATCCCCGAAAAGCAGCTACAATAGTCATATGTGAATACAATAGTTAAGGTATTGCACTGAGTCCATGGGCCATAGGCCAGACACCCCTGTTCTCCACTGTCTCCCAGAGTTTGTCCAAATTCATGTTCATCTAACCATCTCATCGTCTGCTGTCCCCTCTTCCTTTTGCCTTCCATCTTTCCCAACATCAGGGTCTTCTCCAAGGAGTCCTCTTCTTCTCATCTTGAGCTTCAGCTTCAAGTAACATTGAACAGCTTCAATCTTAATTTCCTTTAGGATTGACTGATTTGATCTCCTTGCATGTCTTCCGCACATACGACTAGCATAAAAAACGTGCCTAAATAGGATGGCATAAAGCCGGGGCAAGGGGGTGGGGGACCCACGATTTCCACTACTGGTTCAGGTGAACTGGTCTGAACTGGCTGAATACCACCTTTGCTTGGGATCCACAAGTCTCTCCTCTCAGCCACCCCACCGGTTTCCATGCTAGACTATTTATTACACAAAAAACAAAGTTCAGTGTGGAACCTTGAAGAACAAGTACATTGTGGCAAAGACATGTAGCCTCGTCTGATGAAATGGATTTCAGCCCAAAGTGTTATTTA